>NC_086376.1:59353205-59719116 GCF_036588685.1 Mytilus trossulus
GCATTCAAAAATATAAAGCAATACATTCTGAGATTATCATATAAAGCGCAATCTTTGGTTACAAGGGCAAAGCTTACGGAGTAAAAATTTAAGACCGCAACATGTCTAAGTGTCAAAATGTGTATACTTGGTTGCTAAGGACAGTAAACAATAAAATTAACATAAATTGCATTCCTAGCAGTTGTTTTACCTTCAGAACTAAAACAAGAACATAAAAGACTAAAGATTTGTGGTCAATCTTATCTTAAAAAGTGCATTTCTGTGCTTTCTGATGTGCCATAAGGTAGCACTCCACAGTTAGAAAATAAAGTTAAAAATGAGCCGCAAAATGTTTTATCATCTCCTATTCCTTGATTTCTAATACATTAACCTAACTGTTTTTGTTGTACATGTGCATATGTATGTAATCAGTATCTTCCATAGATTCAATTTTCAAAAGTTAAAAGGATGAAAGTTAATTCCTTTCATGTGTATCCATGGCAACATTCTGCATTTATTTACCATAGAATATTGCAAAAAGGGGGGTGAACATGTCATATATCCCCCCAAAATTTGGATCAAACTAGAATTTCAATGCCTTTGAGTGATACCTTTTTAGAAACTGTTTTCTTAAATCTTCCTTATGATCAAAAAAAAATTGGGTGTCTTTCGCCTCATTTTTTCGTAAAATCCAATCACAAAGTTCGTGCGATAAAAAGTTGGAAAAAAACATTGCAATAATTGCCGGACCAATGTATGGTATGGACATGCAAATACGGACTGTCATACAGAAAACAGCCTATATTACATACATTACATAACCTTGATGTTCATATAAACCCAATACAAAGGCTATTTTAATACTCAGCTATCCAAAAATGAATTTTATTGCACACTAGCTCTCATATTTGAAAAATCCACAGGGGCCAAAATGCGAAACTACACACCTAACTGTGGAGTGCTACCTAACCAATTGATTATTAGACATAAAACGAAGTCGGTGACCCTATGAATATTTTATATCATTAAAACAGAAATTTATGTGTCATCAATATATAGTATTTTAAGAAAAATCTATGGAGTAGAATTACAGATTTGGCGATTTTCAGACAAATTTTAGATTGTTTTTCACCGGTTTTATGTGCTTTCTATACAAATATTCACCCATATTAAAAGAAATCAATCTGCAATTTTTCAGATAATAAAAGAGATAAATGTATTATTTTTTCGATTTTCAGTTGTAGTTCAACGAGCCAAGGTTGTATGCAAATTTTTAGCAAAATCTGCGACATAGCCCATTTACTGTTCCCTGACCTTAAGGTAGCAATACACAGTTAGGAGTTTAGTTTCGCATTTTGGCCCCTCTGGATTTTTCAAATAGGAAAGTTTGTGTGTAATAAAATTCATTTTTGGACAGCTGACTACTAATTTAGCCTTCAAAGATGGTTTATAAGAGCATCAAGATTGTTTTTAACATGTTTTATGTGCTATTTTCTTTTTGACAATCCGTATTTTCATAGCTTGACCGGCCATCGGTCCAGAAATTAATGCAATGTTTACAAACACTTTTTTTCTACACGAAGTTTTTGACGCAATTTTACAAAAGAATTAAACGAAAGACATATGATTTTCATTGGATCTACCGAATGATATATGTACACAGTTTCAGAAAAGGTATTACTTCAAGCGATTGAAATTCTACTTTTCGCCAAATTTTAGGTAAATATGTGACATCTTTTCCCCCTTTTTTGCAATATTTTATAGCAAATTAGTGCAGATTGTTGCCATGGATACACCCAAAAGAAATTATATTTTACCATTTCATATACTGGATATAAAATCTATGAAAGATTCTGATTACATACATGTGCACATATATGACACAAACAGTAAGCTTAGTATTGCAAGAAAGCAATGAAAAGGGGATGGTAAAATTTATGAGGGCAAATTATATTTTTATTCCTAACTGTTTATAGCTACCTAAGACCAACACAGAATAGACACACCCGCCTCAGTCCAGGCCTCAACGCAATAAATCATAAAAATTACGTCACATACGATGGAGAAAAGGCACAAAAGTTACGTCACATTTGAATTTATGAAATTTCTGAAACAGTACAAAAATGATGTCACATATGAACAGGGGTCGAAATTAGCGCTAGTCCGGTAGTCCGGGACTAGTAAAATTTTCGTCGGACCAGTATATTTTGTCAACTGGTGGTCCGGCGGACCAGTAGAAATTTGTCGATAAAAATCACTGATTCTATCGCAATCTCCGTTTGTTTACAAAACAATTTACCAGTGAAATCAATTACACGGTACTGGGGGGTATTACAATTTATCAAGTTAATTAATATCTCGAGTGAGCGTCTTTCACAATAAAATAAAATGTGGAAATTTTTGGAAGGAGTTCAACCGCCGGACAAAAAAATTAAAAAGAAAATTTAATCCTGTCCCTTCCTGCTCATTCTGCTGATGCAGAAAGGGGGTTTCTGAGATGAAGCTTGTAAAGAATGATTCGCGATCAAAATTGCGTCCAACTATTTTATCCGATATTTTATTCATTATGTTTCACACTGTAGATATAGCATCATTTGATCCAGTCCCGGCTATTAAAATGTGAAATGTTTCTAAACAGCGCTCCAGACGACCTAGTCAGGAACCCTATGGTCGCAGTGAGGATAGTGATGACGTGGAAGACAATGTTGATATTTTTCTGCCCTTGATCCTGATTTTGATTAAGAAAATCATTGAGATTTCTAAAGCCTTTTTCAAGACTATTCCTTTGTTACTGTCTAACTTATGTTAACCGGAAAGCATCACAATTAAACATCTGTCATTTATATTAGTGTTTGTCAAATTAATGTCATTTTTGCAGGACCCGTAGATTTTGAGCCGGACCAGTAGAGTTTTCAGTCCACTGGTTCGGCTGACCAGTACACAAAAAACTTAAATTCGACCCCTGCATATGAACAACTATAATTCAAAAGTAAGATAGAATTAGGATTGATTTAAGGTTATATAAGAACTTAATACTGATATTACATTTAAACACAATGCATATTGCAATACCTATTTTAGCAATTAACTGTAATATATATATATATGTCCAGTTTATTATGAATCCAACTTCAAACGTAAATTATCGTACAGACTACGTTGAACAAAATTAAATCTAATAACTGAAGGCGGTGATTAATATTTTTATTTCCATAACACATAAATATAATAGAAAGACGTCAACACATTTGACAAAATCCGATGAGAATTACAAATAAAACATTAACATTTAAACTGAATACATGATTCACCCAGTCACATTCTGTATGTGCATTTCAAATGACAGGAGCCTGTAGAACTGTTGTTTTTGTTTGCTGTTGTTTATCAGTTTTATTATTCATTAATTGTCATGGACATAAATCAGTCCTTCAGTTTTACCATTTTAATTGTTTTGTATTTGTCATTTGGATGTCGTCATAGCTTACTATTTGGTATTCTTACATTGTTTAAGTTCGAACGGTGACCTATAGTTATTAACTTCTACGTAGTTTGGTATCTGGTGGAGCAAACACACCACGTCTTCATATTTGCTGGTACTGTTAATTGCATTTCACTGTTATTGAGACACCATGTGTAAGTGGTAGGGACCTTTGACCCGTTGACCATAGAATGAATAAGTTTATTTTCCTGCTTTATATCTTCAATTGATATCAATTTCATTAATAATGCATGGGCTGATCAATCATCATCCGGAAACAATATTCGTATATTGTTTAGTCCACTTGTGTTAATATGCATTTGGCGTAATTTGTACATTTTCATGGTGTTATTGTGCTATGGTCAACTTTGTATTATTGTCTTTCGTTTTGGCTTAAAAACTTTGTATGCAGAGTGTTTATAGGCCATTTCTGTTTTTCTTTTTTTATAGTGATCACGAATATATAACAATGTTGACTGATGTACCCAAATTTGAGACATTTTAAACTTATATTATGTCTGTTTGTTTTGCCAACATTGTTTCTTCTCCATTCGTTTTTGATGCGTTTTGTTTTTTGATTTTGCCATGTGATTATGGACTTTCCAAATTGATTTTCCTCTGAGTTAATTTTTTTTGTGATTTTACTTTTTTCCATATAATAGCATTTTATGCAATTGGCATGCAACTGTCTCGCCACCTATAAATCAAGGTTTAGTCCACCATTGTCTACCAAAATAAATGCCTGTACCAAGTCAGGAATATAACAATTGTTTACCATTCTTTAGACATGTTAGAGATTATATTTTGATTTTGCTTTTCGAACTTTCAAATTGAGTTTTACTGTGCGTTTTGCAGTGTGTGTTTATTCTGGTTGGAGGTAAGGTGAGGGGTTGAGGTTTCACAAACATGTTTCATCCTGTCACATTTTTCGATTTTCCAAAGTCAGGTCCGTCTGAGCTTTCATAGTCTTGAATGTTCTTTTAGTCTTTGTTCATTTGTATGATTCGAAGTTTAATGTGACGTCCATTTTTGCTGAACTAGGAGGCAGTATTGTTTAGCGGTGAATCGAATCAGGCATCTGCGTGCGAGATGTCCTTGTTGTGTTGAAGGTCTATTTGTGGCCTTAAACTGCACCCCTGGTGTGTTCACTTATCGCTACACTGACTTGAGCTTATGATGGAATGGCGGACCAGTTTATGTGTGGCATAATGCTGTTTTGCTCGGGTTATTATTTTTTGACAAATTCCACATTTCCAGTTCCAATTTTACTAGATGAACATTAAGACTATGTTATTTATGTTTTATTGGAGTTTTTCTGTATGACAATCTGTACCAGATGTTGGTCCAGAATTCAGTGCAATGCTTTTTTTCCAACTTTTTGTCGAACGAACTGCAGGAAATAAAAGATAAAATAAAAATCTTTACTTGATCATTTGAAATATTCGTGTTCATATTTTGGAAAAACCTATAAAAAGTGGCTGAAATTCTACTTTGAACTATTATACTTTGGATTCATATCTATTTGTTAGATAAAATTGAGAATGGAAATGGGGAATGTGTCAAAGAGACAACAACCCGACTATAGAACAGACAACAGCAGAAGGTCACCAATAGGTTTTCAATGCGTTACTTCAGTTACAATCCTTTTGATACGATAGAAACACCTCTAATAGCTGCATGCATACTCGCTTCCGGCCACACAAGTAGTGTTAATAGATGTCACTCCCTCTGCAGAAATCTGATCTACATCAACTCCTTTTGTTATCAACATTTGTACTATTCCATTACTTTCGGATTGACAAGCTGTCATCAGACGTGTTTCTCCAAAGCTATCAATTTTGTATTGATCAAGCCCCCTTTCTGTCAATAACTTGAATACCTTTTCATTTTGACTCAACCAGCAGCTATCAAAGGCGTGTAGTGCTATAAAATAGTGTGTTAATGTCTTCTAATGCAGGCAGCTATAAGAGGTGTTTCTATCGTATCAAAAGGGTTGTAATTGAAGTAACGCATTTTCGTTTTATATTATAACTGTCTTGAACATCATAATGTAGCTGATTGCAAATCACACCAAAATTGCAGAAAATGTAAACTAGAGGCTCCAGGGAGTCTTTGTCGCTCACCTGCTATTTTTATTTACAATTGATGCATGAAATAATGCACCCGTTATATGTTTGCTTTAGTTTTAGAGATATAAGCCAAAGACTGCATTTCTCCTATGTCTATTTCTAGCCATGTTTGCCATGTTGGTCGGCAAACAAGATCATCGGACACAGTTATAAAACTAAATACCCTTTAGTGCTGATTGTAGGAACATTTGGTTAAATTTGTCTCAGTTCTTTCAGGAGAAAACATTTCTAAAGGTTACAAAAAATTACGAAAAATGATACATTTGACTTTAGAGGGCAATAGATCCTCATTTTGGTCGTGTTGACTTATTTGTAGAAATTATTTTGACAGGGCAGATAGATTTTGATCTGATAAACAATCTTATGCCATGTCAGATTTGCTCTAAATGCTTGGGTTTCAAGGATAAAAGCCAAAATCTACATTTTACTCCATATGTTCTATTTTTAGCCATGCCGGCCATCATGTTGGTTGGACGGGTCATTGTACAAGTTTTCAATCTAGAAACTCAAATGACAATTGTTGCCAGGTTTGGTTCAATTTGACCCATTAGTTTTAAAAAAGAGGATTTTCGTAAAAGTAAACTAGACGACGGACGACGACGGACGCCAAGTGATGAGAAAACCTCACAGGTGAGCTATAAAAACGGCATCATACTAGTTTATGCAAAGACGAGGTACAACAAGATGAAAAACAGAGAAAAACCTGTACAACTTGTGCCATGTAAATTTTAGCACAATTCAGGAATCAAAACACAACGCGAAGATACGGTCACAGTCTTTAAATGTAATAATGCAAACATTTAATATGACGACGGCGCATTTATTACTTAAAACTGCCGTAGCGCAAGTAAACTCAGCTATTAAATGTAATAATGCAGACATTTAATATGACGAGGGCGCACACAGGTCCTTCATTACAGAAAAAAATACATACCGAGTCAAATTAAGCCATTACCAAACCGTGAACTTGTCAGGATTTGGTTACACAAATGAGAGCAAAATTGTCCGACTTCTAAACACTGGTACCATTCACCTTCTAACAGATACCTGCAAAATTACACATCAGCGTTTTAATTGTACAAGAAATAGCAGTACCTTTGAAAACCTATGCACACAAGACAACCAATTTAAATTAATTGTATTGCTTAAAATAAGCTTATCCTGTATCACATGACCCTATGTTTGAAGTTTCCCGATTGACAGAGACTACAACACATTCATATAAACATACACAGACCAGCTTTCAGTAGATGATAGCTTTTAAACAATTAAACGCAAAATACTCCGTCAATCATCACAAGTGTACGATCCGCTCGGAATAATCAGGCATTTCACCGTTATGAGTAAAATGTTGATGCAGCTTATATGGGAAAAAAGTAGATTGGGACGAAGCATTATCTTTTTTTCCGAGTTACGATTATCATCCCGAATTTTTCGACGGCAATTTTCAAAGCGCTTAGACAAATCCAGTGCACCTTTACAATTCAAATATGATGTAATGGTATAGATAAACCTTGCAGCTGAGTAACTATTAACAAAAGCATGCTACATTTAAGAAAAATGAGTGTAAAGATTTTACCTATATCTACCGTCGCCATATTGGGATAATCGTAATTGCAGTTACTATTATCTCTTTAATACCAGTGTCCTGGGTATATAAGTAATTGTACTGTAAGTATGTCCTCTGTCATAAACAACTGTCAGAGGTTTCTTGCTTATAACATCAACCTTGTCTAGAAGTGACTGTACTATCTTTTCATTTCTCCTGTAACGAGCTGCAGTAAGGGCAGTCTGTCGTATACTGTCGCTCTGGTTTAAATTAAATCCATTGTTGATAAGTGACTCTACTATTTTATCATTTCTTCCAAACCTACAGGCAATTATTAGGGGTGAATCGTTGTAACGATCAGCTTTGTTAACATTAACTCCATTGTCAATCAGTAGTTATTTTCTCATTTACGCCCATAAAAGTTGCCGTCAGAGGAGTCAATCCTGTAACTTAAACCGGGTTAACATTGCCTCCTTTGTCTATAAGTATCTTTAACATCTTCTCGTTTCCTCCTCTACAAGCAGCCGTCAGAGGTGTCTCTCCAATACCAACACCCTGTCTTAAATCCGACCCTTTGTCGTTATTAATCTGTAAAAACTGTAAAATCTTTTCATTGCCTCTCCAAAAAGCTGTTTTAGTTATTTCTCCAAACTCAGCTTCCTGATTAACATCACATCCTTCGGCTATAAGAAGCTGTACTATCTTCTCGTTTCTTTCCCTACAAGCAGCTGTCAAAGGTGTTTCTCCATTATCAACATTCTGGTTAACTTCACATCCTTTGTCTATAAGTAGCTGCACTATCTTCTCATTTCCTCCTTTACAAGCACATCTCAGAGGTGTCTGTCCCATACCATCAACCTGGTTGTGTTTATTTTATACCTTATTTAGGAAAATATTACTAATTATTTTTATTTCATGTCAACACAAACAAGTACAGAAAACAGAGCGAGTATTACTCACTAGAACAAAACATGTGCATGCAGTGGTATCGACCTAGTGATTATTAAAACTCACTAAAGATATCCAGCTGGAGAGCAATAGAAACAGAAAATGCCCAAAAATTGGTTCAAATGGCTCTATCTATACAAACTAAATGCGTAGTTAAATTGATCTTGGTTGCATGGAAATTATATCTTATGTCTTATTGTCTTTGAATTATTCCCTCTTAGAGAGTCCACAAAGTAGTCAACATTTTCGTACTAGTGTGATTTAAATGCTGAATTGTGCGTGTATATTACCACACCACAACTTTTTGCTAAAGCTATTGTCGTAACATAACTAATGATAACACTTAAATAATAACTTGAAATAAAATAAACGGTACCAATTTTCTTGCCCCAGATGCGCATTTCAGTGAATATTTGAAATACAAAGCTTATATAAAAGATGAAGAGCTGTAATCCAAAAGGTCCAAAAAGAAAAGCAAAATCCGTGAGAGGAAATAGAGCGTTGCATGAGGGAGATACTTTCCTTTATTTTGTAACAGCAAATTTTAAACACAAAAAAAATCCGTATTTTCGTGCCAGTACCGAAGTACTGGCTACTGGACTGGTGATAACCTTGGAGATTAATAGTCCACAAGCAGAGACATCGACCAAGTGGTTGAAAAGTAGACACAGGCAGATTTAGATTTTATACTTTCATACTGTCTCACACGTTTTAAATTTTTGTTTATAAAATGGTTTGCCAGGAACAAATATCATAACATAAATCAAATAAAACATAATTGATCTTCTGTCTATATTTTGCTCAAAATTTGTTGTTGGCTTTCTTTGTGTTTTAAATTATTCTAAAATTAATAGGAAAATCGTAGCTTTTAAGCATATTGTGTTGATTTTATCTATTTTTTATTCAAAATCGCATATTAGGAGGCCCATGAAGCTACGGCAATTATTACTTTTCTTTTGTTATAATCTTTATTGTAATGACACGTGACCTAGAATATTTAATCTGGACAGTTTGTGCAAAATTATCAGTCATGCGATCATCGGTGCGTCGAAAGCATGCAAACATGATCTGTTTGACCTAAAATGGCAATTTCACACATTTGCTTTAATATAAGTAATGTTTGTAAATAATTCAATAAGCATCAAACATTAATACATATTTACTCACATCTAAACATAGTAAACAACATCTTATAGCAAAACAACGTGTATAAATAAGATTGTGGTTTATCTTGAGACAATTTCGTTTAGTTTAGTTTTTAACAATTTTTACTGCACTTCCATATGTACTAGTTTGATAAAAATGGACGTCACATCAAAACTTCTTCACATCAAAATCATGTTATGCTATCTTCGGACATTTATTTCAAACATTCCACGTCAATTGTACAATGTAAAATATTGACTTACATTATCAATCGTTATGTCGGAAATTACCTATTAAATCTATTAAACTACCCGTCTCTTTTTATTTTAATTGTTGATTATAAAACCAAAAAAATGCACATTTATACATATTAAATAACGGCGATTCTTTTTACATAATCATGACGAAATCAAAATTGAAAAAAACAAAATAAAAGACAAAAGACAAAAGAAAAAACAGAAATAAGATAACGAAACAAAAAACTTCTTAAAACCTAACAAAATTATGAAAAATAATCCTTCTATGCCATTATGTTAATTACTCTTGGAAATTTTTGAAAATAAAAATCTGATTAACTTCCTGATCAAAAACAACATATCATGTAACAGGTATCAAATAACAGTAATAACATTTGTCACGAAATTTAAAGTTTCTAAAGTATTTATAACACAAACAATATAGCAGCATATGTCAAAAATTGCTTTCAACGATGACTGCCATCTGCAATATTGTTTGTGCGGTTATATTTTTAATTGTGAGCACCACAATTGTTCATGCAAACTGTAGTCCTAAAATAGGTAAGATTTAAAATACTTTAATTTAATGAATGATAGAAGACATTCACTTCTAAAACATAAAACTTTATAGCTTGTTTATTGCTGTGCGTCATTTAGACGTATTTGTTTGGTATTTATTTTAAATTATTTCATATGTATTGTATGTTTTTTACAGAACATGATCTCTTTGAAGACTTGATTGGTATGATGAAGAAAATCAGAGGTTCAGGTAAGAATCATCAGTATAACTTACTCAAAAGAGGATTAATTAAAAGGTCTGTAAAATATTTTATATCAAGATCTTATTTGACGTTTCCAAAGGCTAATTATCATAAAATTGGTTTTCTTGCAATGAGAACACGATAGGTGTCACTATTTTTCTCTACCCGAAAGCATTATTCAATTATAAATCCAAGACGACCATGAAATGATTAGCTCTTACCGATCAAACCAGTGGCGCAAATGTCTCAATGCATATTTGTATTTTATCAATTACTATTGTTGGTATATTGTCAGCAGGGAATACTATATTTACTTCATATTTTCAATCTTTTATTTAAAAATTGTCGAATTTATTGTCTTGTTTATTGATGTCAAAATAAAGTACGTTTTGTTTAAATTCAAATTAACGATTATGTAACTTTTCAGGTTATGTTATGACGGCTATATACCAGCTTTTTCAGCATCATTGAGTAAATCGCAGAACTTGGGTTCCAATACAAACGTTTTATTTGATAAAGTGTGGACTAATGTAGGGAATGGTTACAGCACTCAAACTGGAGTGTTTACTGTGCCCACAGGTGGACTTTATCAAATCTCTTGTACAGTTGTGGGTGCCTCAGGAAAAACACTTCGTGTTCATCTGTGGAAAAATGAGCAGAAAACTGTAGGCCTGTACCCTAACCTTGCTAACTTCAATTCAGCTACTCTAAACATGGTATTAGATCTGAAGAAAGGCGACCGAGTTTATATCAAACATGGTAATTCTCAATCAGAACTTGTTTACAATGAATCAGGAATAGACTCTAGTATGTTTTCTGGATATCTTATTTCCAAATAAAATGAGTTTATAACTACATGTATTTTCTATTTTCTTTGCCTCTGTGAGTTAGATATTTACTTATATAATACAATAGAAAAACATGATTGACTCAATTTTTTCTGGGTTTTTATTTGTTTGGTTCTGGGTTTGTTGTTGTTGTCTTGAGTACATATTAAACATATGAAACATTTATTCTTTTGTTTCCTGTTTAAAGTAAACCTAATGGGATATTTGATACGTTCAATAACGTTCAATAAGTAAACCAATGGCATGATTGAACAAAAAACACAAAAAATACGTCATAAAGAGCATCAAACGACAACCACTGACAGGAACATATATAATGTGATAGTGTTTAATTTTGTTTGCAAGCGATATAAAACACCCGCCGAACCGGGCCATAGAACAAAATAAGAACTACCTTTAAAAAAACTGCGTAGACATAACCAAACGCTTGACTTTATAAAGTTATAAATCAACGGACAAACTAAAAACAAATGCCATATTCATGATAAAAGGGTGGATTGAATCGTTGGTCTAGATAAAATCTGTTTTGTCAGGCTGATGGAACTATAAACAATAATCATACAAGTTGGAAGCTTGGCTAACTACTCGGCTACCAAAGCCGATGTATGCTTTATAGATGAAATTGTTGATTATTTTAAACATATATTTTAACCCAAAAGTCGGTGCCTTATTATACCGTTTATCAAAACGTCAACAGGGAAAATAAACTTTCGCATCTAAAACTAATAATAAAAAAAAAATTAGTTCACAACATTCAGACGATTTATTTTCCTAAGTTACATATTCCCTTACCCAGTTTTAGTGTCACGGCTTTTATTTAGAATATACTTGTTCTTTCTTATTTCCTAAATCTTATATCATTAAAACATTTAAAACTAAGACTCACCACGACACGGGAGAAGATAAAGGTTTTCTTTAATTTTCTCTGAACAAAATAAAGTTTAAAAAATAAAAAATAAAAATTAATTATGATCAATACGTTAATTAAGTAATAAACTACAGCAGTGTTATTGGACTTAATATGATGAAAACTGACTATGCAATATAAGGTATCAACTCGGTCAATTAGTTTTTTATTCTGTATTGGCCGAGTTCTGATCCGGTGGTAAACTTACCAAGGACCAATTAAATACATGATATAGAATAAATGGTTAAATATATTCCTGTCAGCAGCAATCATCTATCCAAAAAATCATTACGGGATAAACATCCCGTGAAACCTCATATTAACCGGGAAATATATACTCGAAATCCAAGTTCTTCTGGTATATCGCTTCACAAATTATATGAAAAGAGAGCTAACCCTGAGAGAAGTCATGTTGAAATCCAATTTATCTGTTTCAGTTGGTCGTTTGGTATAGTTTTATGGGAGATTGTCACGTTGGGAGGAAGTCCATATCCAAGAATTCCAAACAAAGATTTGTTTAAAATTTGCTCAAGGAAGGATATCGTATGGAGAAACCAGAAAACTGCAGCTTAGAAGTGTAAGAATTTATAAACATCAAAAACATTGAGTTAATGAAATCGAAAATATATATAGCATATGTTATTTCCAAATTTTATAATTGGTGGTCATGAGTGTTCCTCAGGTAAAGAACACTTAGGAAACATGATAGTATAACATATAATTAATTGAAATCAGACACTGGTATTATGTCGCTGAAATAAACTTCCCTCTGTGTCTGTTTACAGAATCATATATATACTTTCAACAGAGACTATAAAAGATCTGCCTTCAAACGAAATATACAATGATAAGAAAACAAATAACTAAAGACAGACAAAGAGATAAGATGAAAGTATTTCTTCTTTTTGTTGTATTTGAATTGCCTTGGAGTTCATCATTTGGTTAAATTTTTCCCCACAAACGTAGACATTTTTTTCACAAATATAAATCAATAATATATTTATATTGTAACTCAATAATATATTTATAATGTGTTTACAATTGTTACAGATATCAAATGATGTTATCAGTGTGGCATCCTAATCCATATTGTAGACCATCATTTACAGAATTAAAAAAAAAGTTGGAAGGAATGTTAGAACAGACGAAGTCATATATAAACTTGTCTGTGTCTATATCAAAAGATTATTATGAATCGTCCTCTCTAAGGTATAAACTTAAAGATAACACTGTACACATGAAAACAAAAGTGCATTATACTTTTTCGTACGAACATAAAACGACTTAATTTTTTTTATTTCGTCTATAATAGGTTTATTTTCATGCATTCATTCGTTCAGAGATTATATTAACTATATTATCATGAACAATAAACTAATACATAAATAACAGAAAATAAAAAAAGATAATATTAAGAAAAATAGTACAAGCCTTAGAGTAAAAGTGTATGTATCGCGAGCTGGCCTGTCGATATTGCATGTGCTTACATTATTCGACTATATTGTTCAACTGACGTTTGTATTTGGATGCAGATTTTATCACACGAACGAAACAAAGTTAAAAAGTGCAGTGCGAATTTTGAAGTTGTTCGAACAGAATTTCCACACATGAGCTGCAGTTACGGATTTATGTATATATTTGAATCTTTTGAAGTCAGTGTCTGAATTAATGCGAATCAGCTAGTCATTAACATGTTTTGATTCAACACGAAAGTTGCCTTCCCTTATTTGCGTAATAAAATATTAATACATATTGCAATTACTTCGAATATCCAATATGTCCGAAATAAATTCAATATGGTTTCGTCCGTCTATGTGCATGTTAAGAGCCTCTTCCGATTTCATTAAGACTTTTTAGTCACATAATTTTAACATACATGAAAGTCATTATTTACTAAATTGAGTTGAATCCAGTTATAACAAATACATGTTCAATTAAGGGGGACATACTCTCCTGAAATAATCCATGTTTATATTCATAGTGATTAGTGTATTTTAATACGGCGAAAATGAAAAACAATATAATTTACGTTTTGAATTTTTTGAATATATTTTATTTACAGTGACCATTCAGACAGAGGAACATTACATCCCAACGATAATACAACGTATGTTGAAATGTCAACTAAAGATAGTATACTGACTTACGAGACACCTTTAAATGGATGAACAAAGAAACACTTTTTGGTCATGAATAAGAATTGAATGAATAACAATTATCATACAAATACATTTGTAGATTCCACATTTTTATACGCCTGGGACGGGACGTATTATGGTATACCGTTGTCCGTCCGTCTATCCGTCCGTCCGTTCCTCCGTCCGTCGTCCACACTTCGGACAATAACTCAAAAACACTTTTCCAATTTCCATGAAACTTTGGTGAATTGTTTATATCTATTGACGTAAGCTCCCTTTTGTTTTTTTCTAATTTCAGATTTTAAGTTTTTGATTTATGGGGCTTTATTCATAAAAAAGGGGGGATTTTCAACACTTCGGACAATAACTCAAAAAGGCTTTCACCACTGTCCATGAAACTTTGGTGAATTGTTTATATCTATTGATGTAATCTCCCTTTCGTTTTTTTTTAATTTAAGATTTTAAGTTTTTGATTTATGGGGCTTTATTCATAAAAAAAAGGGGGATTTTTAACACTTCGGACAATAACTCAAAAAGGCTTTCACCAATGTCCGTGAAACTTTCATGAATTGTTTATATCTATTGATGTAAGCTCCCTTTCAAATTTTATAAATTTCAGATTTTAAGTTTTTGATTTATGGGGCTTTATTCATAAAAAAAGGGGGATTTTTAACACTTCGGACAATAACTCAAAAAGGCTTTCACCAATGTCCATGAAACTTTGGTGAATTGTTTATATCTATTGATGTAACAAATAATACTAAATAAAATCTGATGAAAACATAAAATTTGTAAAATCTTTAGTTCAATTTAAAACATTTAAATTTCTTGTAAAAAATAGGTTCCATGAATGTCATACGTTTGTATTATCATTGAATGGTTGCAAGGATGAAAGCACATTAGCAGTCCCTGAGATACTAACTGTTCCCTGAGGCATATATCATTTTATGATAACATTTTTACTATCTAAGCTATGTATAAAAATCAAATACTGTTTTTGCATATGGGATGTTTTACTTTAAAATTGGTTGCAATTGAAATCACAAATGATACCTTAGCATCGCAGCTTTTTTATAGAGTTGAGTTCCGGTGGAAGGGTTAAGCGCAATAAAAAATGTTATAACACATAACTAGTCTACAATAGCACATAATAAGTGAACAAGTGACAAAATAAAAATCCTAACATGTGACTAAATATTCCTTAAATGTTAAAGGGTGCCGTTTTATGAAAAAAAATAGGAAATCAAGTCTCCTAAACATTTATCAATATGATCATCTTGTGAATATTCTAAACAATAAAAAGGTTCAATCAATATACCCCAAAAAAATACCTTCTTTCAAACTACTATAAAATTTGGAAATCAGCCATAGAATTACTAAAACCCATAATCATATATCATTTTCCTTATATTGTATTGAAGACTTCTATATTATATGCCAATGTTAATGATATTTGTTTTTTATGCTAAATATTGAAAACCTGAACTAGGTTTAATCATCAGTGTCTTTTTCACTGTAATCACTGTCCTCATCATCAGAAAAATCCTCATTTTCATTCTCAGAAGAGGCCTCCTCATCATCATCAATGAAATCCTCATCCTCATCATCAATGAAATCCTCATCTCCATCATCAATGTAATCTTTATCTTCATCATCAATTAAATCCTTACTTTCATCACCTACTTCCTCATTTAGGTCATAACTTTCAGTAGAGTCACTTTCACTATCTTCACTTTCCCTGTTATCTTCTTGCTGCTCCTCATTGTCATTGTAGTCTTTTTTGCCATTTTTATATGCCCGTCGTCTTTCAGACGGGACGTATTATGGTATACCGTTGTCCGTCGATCTGTCCGTCCGTCGTCCACACTTCAGACAACAGCTCCCTTTCCATTTTATAAATATAAAAGGTACTTGGTACTCAGAAAGTGTGTTGTGAACAAGATAGAATGTATGGATGAAAAATTAAGACAACAAACTTAGTTAAATTTGAGGTAGCCTAAATAGTGCCAATTTTTTTGTGCATTTTTATTTATTACTTGGAGGGGGTATTTGACAGAGCTCACACCATTTCTAGTTGATCATATAAATTCATTAAAAGACAAGATAAAAGAGCAACGGGCGTATCATGCGCTAAAGCGCAGCCCTTTATTTTGTATTTTCACGATATGTAAAGCGCAGTCGTCATTTGGCAATTTGCATCATTTATCTTATAAGATAGAACACGTATACGATATATTTACTTAAGGTGGTACCCAACACTTGCACTAAAATTAATTTGGCTCGTTTATTTTTCATAAAATTGTGTCAAAGTACTTACTTTGACCCTTTAACAAAAAATAAAAATTTCAAAACATTTGAACCAACCGTTTTGTCAGAAAAATTACACTGGTTATATAGCAGTTTGAAAAACACAAACTTTGATCATTGAGAAGCTTAATATTCCTTTTACAACACAACGTTATTAAAACGTTTAGCTGACTTTACAGAGTTATCTCCCTGTAGTGTTGGGAACCACCTTAACTACTAGATATAGTAAAAAGAGAAGTTTTGCAGGGTTAGTATAAAATGTTAGATGAGGATTTAATACAGACCTGTTGCTATGAGTACGCTATATTATTTAAGTTAAATAACGTATATTAATTAAATGTTGACATCAGTGTTGATGACCGTCCTTTGACCTATGATGGTTTACTTTTAAAAAATGTTACTTGAACGACACTTATACCACATCTTTCTTTGTATATGTTAATTCTCGGAGGTACGTGCAAGAAGAGTTCATCGATTTGAATTTTATACAAACAATAGAAACTGCAAATTTAAAGTGATAGTTTTAGTAGATAACATCTGTAAACATAATGCTGCAATACAGATGGGAAAGATGACAATTTGTTATCTTTGTTGTTTCTTATCAAATAATGTATTAATACTTTATGTTTGTTTTATTACTGTTAAATATGAGGGAATGCATTAATTTCCATGACGAGACCCAATAAATGTTACTGTCATCGAATAAACACTTTACATTTAGTTTCTTTGGTGGTTTTTTTTAATCTAGTAAAGAGCTCATCGGAAATTATGTGTAATTGTATTTCACATGCTAAAAAAAACTATCAGTTTTTGTCCAATAGTACAGATTTGGGCAAAAATGAAAAACCAATAGTTTTCTATGAATGAACATTTCACTAAAGATATCTAAGGTGTTTGATTGTTGATAAGAAAACCATCTATCAGAGACCACATGACGTAGATGTAAGCAATAACTAACATCATACGGCCTCAACGTAAGTTAAAACAATTTCATATAGTCGAGGAAACATGAGGTCCTGATGTATGACAATACAACAAACGAAAATCAAATATGACAAGACAGCGACCAATAATAACCAAGGAATCATAAATTCAGCACAGTTGAGTATGTTTGCGAGCTGCCATTCCCCTATTGGACGGAGTAAATAAACTCATCATATATACCAGGACTAAGATTTTACTCTTGCGCCAGACGCGCATTTCGTCTTGAAAAGATTCATCAGTGACGCTCGAATATAAAATATATTTTAAAAGGCCAAATAAAGAACGAAGTTAAAGAGCACATAAATAGACAAAATTTATGTGCAGGAGGCTTGATCCATCAGATTTTTTCAAATCAAAAGATTGATAAGAAATTGTATTCTGTAAATAGTTTGTTTTCTTATAGACGTATTACACCTTTTCATTACCATAACATTTTGTTTTCCAAAACAAGTATCATTGGCGTCTATAGAAACTGAGCATTTGTATTAGCCATTAACATCTACAATACATATTCCACTGTCACTTATCTTTTATACATGCCAGTCCGTTATGCAGACCGATTGCAAACAAACAAAATAATAAAAAATTGAGAGAAAATAATAGTGTCGTTATCATATGTTTTGATACGATATTCACCAAACGCATTGCAAATAAATAGTACACCTTGAGCAAAAAGTAACATCACAAAAATTTCGCACTCCGATGACAATTAAAACGGAAAGTCAAAAGCTCAATTACATCGAAAGAATGGATAACAACTACAAAACAAACCCGACCAAAATCGAGGATTTTCTCAGGACCTTTCGAATGATAAATTTATTCTTCCCCACACTTGACACTGTTATAATGCTCGTGTTAAGCGCAAAATCGGTAATAAGTCCCATTTGGTAATTTTATATTCGACGAAAAAATAAAATACTCAAATGCACACATAATAACACACTCTTTGACATCTTGGCAGCGCAAATCAAAAGTCACAATTTAAAGTGAAGCAATATAGTATACCGATATTGGATCGTAAATCCATTCTTCAATGTCCAAATCAAAGTAAACACATATGCAATTGAGTAAATCCTAACGTAAAAGATCAGTAATATCGAAAGAGTAGGCGTTTCTTGCTACCTGGCATTGTCGGTCACGTACATACAATCATTTCTGTTTAACACAAGGGAATAGGAAGCATCAGTAAATTAGTAAATCAAAGTTGGTTATGTTATTGAAAGATTCGCTCTTTCTCTGAAGCTGATATTCATACACTCGTTTCTGTCAACTTTTAAAAATTTGATGATGACCATAACATGTGTCTATCGTCAAATCAGTCTTGCTTCCACATAACTGAGATGAATATACGTGTATTAGGAACACAACCATGTGCGTTAAAATTTACCATGCAATTATGAATGTATAAATCAAACTACTCTATTTGGAAGTTTGGTTGTACTTGGTATAATATCAATAGTTAAGGGAATGTTTACTGAGCCTGTAAACTTAGATACGATATGGGTAAACTTATCGACACTTTAAATAAACTTATTCATAAATTCAACACTGTAATCAGAGGCGGATTTAGGGGGGGGGGGGCAGGGGGCCCGCTCCAGTCTGTAAACATAATGCTGCAATACAGATGGGAAAGATGACAATTTGTTATCTTTGTTGTTTCTTATCAAATAATGTATTAATACTTTATGTTTGTTTTATTACTGTTAAATATGAGGGAATGCATTAATTTCCATGACGAGACCCAATAAATGTTACTGTCATCGAATAAACACTTTACATTTAGTTTCTTTGGTGTTTTTTTTTTAATCTAGTAAAGAGCTCATCGGAAATTATGTGTAATTGTTTTTCACATGCTAAAAAAAACTATCAGTTTTTGTCCTATAGTACAGATTTGGGCAAAAATGAAAAACCAATAGTTTTCTATGAATGAACATTTCACTAAAGATATCTAAGGTGTTTGATTGTTGATAAGAAAACCATCTATCAGAGACCACATGACGTAGATGTAAGCAATAACTAACATCATACGGCCTCAACGTAAGTTAAAACAATTTCATATAGTCGAGGAAACATGAGGTCCTGATGTATGACAATACAACAAACGAAAATCAAATATGACAAGACAGCGACCAATAATAACCCAGGAATCATAAATTCAGCACAGTTGAGTATGTTTGCGAGCTGCCATTCCCCTATTGGACGGAGTAAATAAACTCATCATATATACCAGGACTAAGATTTTACTCTTGCGCCAGACGCGCATTTCGTCTTGAAAAGATTCATCAGTGACGCTCGAATATAAAATATATTTTAAAAGGCCAAATAAAGTACGAAGTTAAAGAGCACATAAATAGACAAAATTTATGTGCAGGAGGCTTGATCCATCAGATTTTTTCAAATCAAAAGATTGATAAGAAATTGTATTCTGTAAATAGTTTGTTTTCTTATAGACGTATTACACCTTTTCATTACCATAACATTTTGTTTTCCAAAACAAGTATCATTGGCGTCTATAGAAACTGAGCATATGTATTAGCCATTAACATCTACAATACATATTCCACTGTCACTTATCTTTTATACATGCCAGTCCGTTATGCAGACCGATTGCAAACAAACAAAATAATAAAAAATTGAGAGAAAATAATAGTGTCGTTATCATATGTTTTGATACGATATTCACCAAACGCATTGCAAATAAATAGTACACCTTGAGCAAAAAGTAACATCACAAAAATTTCGCACTCCGATGACAATTAAAACGGAAAGTCAAAAGCTCAATTACATCGAAAGAATGGATAACAACTACAAAACAAACCCGACCAAAATCGAGGATTTTCTCAGGACCTTTCGAATGATAAATTTATTCTTCCCCACACTTGACACTGTTATAATGCTCGTGTTAAGCGCAAAATCGGTAATAAGTCCCATTTGGTAATTTTATATTCGACGAAAAAATAAAATACTCAAATGCACACATAATAACACACTCTTTGACATATTGGCAGCGCAAATCAAAAGTCACAATTTAAAGTGAAGCAATACAGTATACCGATATTGGATCGTAAATCCATTCTTTAATGTCAAAATCAAAGTAAAAACATATGCAATTGAGTAAATCCTAACGTAAAAGATCAGTAATATCGAAAGAGTAGGCGTTTCTTGCTACCTGGCATTGTCGGTCACGTACATCCAATCATTTCTGTTTAACACAAGGGAATAGGAAGCATCAGTAAATTAGTAAATCAAAGTTGGTTATGTTATTGAAAGATTCGCTCTTTCTCTGAAGCTGATATTCATACACTCGTTTCTGTCAACTTTTAAAAATTTGATGATGACCATAACATGTGTCTATCGTCAAATCAGTCTTGCTTCCACATCACTGAGATGAATATACGTGTATTAGGAACACAACCATGTGCGTTAAAATTTACCATGCAATTATGAATGTATAAATCAAACTACTTTATTTGGAAGTTTGGTTGTACTTGGTATAATATCAATAGTTAAGGGAATGTTTACTGAGCCTGTAAACTTAGATACGATATGGGTAAACTTATCGACACTTAAAATAAACTTATTCATAAATTCAACACTGTAATCAGAGGCGGATTTAGGGGGGCAGGGGGCCCGGGCCCCCCCCTTTTTGGGGAAAAAAATTGGTTGCTTATATAGGGAATCACTGAAGCGTGACTGGAGCGGGCCTCCTCTTAGGTCAGTCAGTGGGCCCCCACTTATGAAAATTCCTGGATCCGCCACTGGTAATCATATTAATAAATATTTTTTAATCGGTATATGATACTATATTGATTTTGTTATCAATAAATTAAAATGGATATTCCAAAATATCATCTTGAAATGTCAACAATCTCATTACAATCCGATGTTCTGGTACGCTACACTCCACTAGTGAGATTGAAAATGTCAAATAACGAGCATATCTAAATCCGAGGTAAATTCAAAAAGAATTTCCCTTATTAAATTGCAGAATTAGAAGCTCAAACACATCAAATAAATGGAAAATCAACTGTCATATTCTGAAGTTGGCATATGCATTTCTTTATGTCGAAAAATGGTGAATATAACCTGGGGCTACTTCATAAGTTTTGATACGCCCTATCAAGTTGGATCGGGTTTAAAGTGGCCGAAAAGCAAAACAATTGAAGCTGGCTGATTCAAAGATTTATATTTTTTGCTTTTAAGAGTGGACAAGCTGAAATGTCTCTTTACCTTTAATTGATATTATGTTGATAGTATTTTATATACTGACCGACTTAAGAAACGCAACACAAGATTATTCGTTGTAATTCACATTTTCATAAATTCATTTTTTTTTTTTGAAAAAATTATGAAATAAAAGTTCTTTCATTACTTAAATGTTTAAAAATGCCAGTCCAAAGTTGATTTGATTACGTCTTTTTCAATTCCAATATTGTGGTATACACTGAAACCCTGGTTTTCATCGTACCAATGAACATGTCACCGTCAAAAGCAATGACTGCCTGTATCGAACGCCAAAATGATTATCAGAAAGGTCAACCAATTCTGTTCGGCGAGTTTTTGTTTCTGTTTTCCACCTTCTGATTTTACCAGTGTTCCACCTATTACAATGGGTTTTGGCAATAATGGTTGAAACTATAAGGCTTTAAATGTTTTTCTGCAGTCAATTCTTTGGCAGTTCAGTTAATGGGAAACATTTATAGCATAAATCTGTGCAAAACAATAATCAGCAATTTGATAAGCAGTTGACGTTGCAGTGGTAGGTCTGTCTCGCAAATAACGTTGCTTATAAATTAATTTTAAGTTGCATTGTTGCTACACGTTTGTCTTGTCACTGATGGTATTCAGCAATCCCTTCTACCGATATCATTAGCGAAAGTACAGTAAGACGAGTTTCTGACGTCAAGTTGTCTGGTTGCAACACGTTCACGTTTTCCTGTTTGCAATATTCTAATAGGTTGAATCAGTTTTTTATTCCTCAGTCTTGTCAATATGGAGATGCAACATTTTTTACCTGATTTTAAGTTTGGCCAAGGATTGAAAGAACTGTTTCAGAAGGAAAACAATTGAAAAACTCTTTTATTGGTTCGAAATTTCGCTTTTACTTTTATAAATTGTGACTTGGATGGAGATTGTCTTATTGGCACTCAAACCACATCTTCCTATATATATAAGCCAAGGTGAACTATGCTAGGCAGACATCTACAGCCTTCCATATAACAAATGTAGCCGACAGATTGCTTAAAGTTTAATTAAAACAGACCAAAGCAAAAACTTTACACTGAGCAATGAACTGTAAAAAAGAGATCAGGGCAAAAAAGACCTGCGAGACCGATATGTAAATCATAAAATATTTCATTCATCACATATCATAGACCTATTGCATATAGTATAAGAAAAACTAACCAAAACACAAAAACTTATCCAGAACCACTGAACCATTGAAATGAGGTCAATTTCAGAGGACAACTGCCAGTTGGACGTGTACATATCCATACACCGAATATACAAGATCTATTTTTTTTTATAGTACCTGAGATGTGGACTAGACCACCTAAACTAAGCCTTGTTCGATTATCAATAAAATGCAGTTGGAGGTCAAGTGAAAACTGTCTGAGGGGCACGACGACCTTGCAAGGTAGAACATACCAAATATATTTATCCTATTACTCATATTAAAAGAGAAATTAACATAAAAAAAACACCAATAAAATTACTAACCCGTTACGGTATTATAGGGGGTCACCAGGTGACGTCGTTAAACAAGTCACAACGTGATCATTTACCCGCGGAGCTATAATACAAAATAGTCTGATTTTAAAATGTTACAATTTTCACCTTTATTTATACACGAAACGCACGTCTGGTGTTTTAATTTATAATCCTGGTACTTTTAATGGCTTTTTATCTTACATAGCCCTTTCCACCATAATGAAATGAAGAAAAAACTAGACTAACTATTGTTTAGCCGTTGTGGCAAATTAAGTACCACATAAGTTGTCTATCGAACTATGTCTCTCTCAGGACATTCGCCTTGAAATGTGTTTTATCAACACAACTTAAAATGAAATCCATTTCAGATATGGATTATATCAATATGCACATGAATGACAAAACAGTTAGCTTGTGTTTTTTTTTACAAAGCTTGGAATAGAAGATAATTGAAACATTTGGTAGGTCAATTCTATTTGTATTTTCCAGCCGTAGGGTGCAATCAGAAACAGAAGACAGAGGACGATAGATAGAAAGATGTGTGGATTGACTGGACGGACGAGGTGATTTCTACGCACTTTTAAAATGTTTGAGGCAGAATTAAATGATATATAGATATTGTTGTTAAAAACATAATCTTTTAATTGAAGTCTAAAGCTAGCATTTTATTTTCTCTTGTTACCTCTTCTGACATCGGACTCGGACTGATCTTGAACTAAATTTTACTGTGCGTATTGTTATGCTTTTATTTTTCTACATCGGCCTGAGGTAACATAGGCGGGTTCAGGGGGGTTGGGGCCTGGCCCACCCCCTTTCGTGGGAAAAACTTAGTTGATTATACAGAGAATCACTGAAGCATGCCTGGAGTGAGCCCACCACTTAGGCCAGTCAGAGGGCCCCCTTAGGAAAAGTTCTGGATCCGCGACTTGGACATTTGGGGGTGCTGGTGAGATTTCAAAAAACATGTTTTTCCCTGCCGTTGTTTATGGGTCAGCTGAAGGGTGCGGCAGTTTCTCGTTGCATTGAAGACATATTGGTGACCTTGTGCTGTTGTCTGTTCTATGGTCAAGTTATTGTCTCTTTGACATATTCCCCATTTCCATTCTCAATTTAATTTGAATGAATTTTGTTATAGCAAGTCCTCAAACACTTAAAAATACGTTTCAAACGATACACATGTATTAGAAAATATTTGAAACTAAAATTATAAAATGTTTGAACAATTAACAACTGTAATAGGGTTAACAAAAATACAAATGTGTATATAAAAGGTCCTTGGTTGTGATGGACCATAGTTAATGATAATGAAAAACAATATACAACAATTGATATTTTATCAAAGAACAAAAAATATAAATGGAAAGATTACAGAAATACAATAATCCGTAATACAATGCAAATTAGGTACATAATAAGTGTTAAAATAGGGACAGTGAGGATTATACATACATTTATCAATGATTCATTTCAAATTTCAAATTTATTATATTGTTAAATTGACCAAAGGTCAAGAATAATAAAAATGACAATAACGTACAGTAGCTTTTTACTAAAAATATTCATCATAATTAAGTTCAAACTTTTAAAAGTACATAAGTACACATATATTCTAATTACACCATTTAGTTATGTTATCAAAATTTCATTGTAAACACAAAAACTATTTTTAATAATGTTTCTACGAGATATATGTTCTTGCATGATTTATAATACAGTATATTTACTAACATTTTACAACCTTTTCTATATATATAGAATCTACAACTGCATCGAATGTGATACGATATTTATCCACTCTCGACAGTTAAATTTTCAAATTTGAAACGCGAGGCTCGCCGAGCGTTTTAAATATTTAAAATTTAACTGTCGAGAGTGGATAAATATCGTATTACACGAGATTTGGGCTTATAATCTGTTTCTCTAATGATTTTCAAACAATATACAGGCAAACGTTTTCCTTCCTTTTGTATGATCTGCAAAAAGATGTGTTCTTTATATGTGACGTCATCAGGCATGGTCGCCTTTTTTTACCTGATTTTAAGTTTGGCCAAGGATTGAAAGAACTGTTTCAGAAGGAAAACAATTGAAAAACTCTTTTATTGGTTCGAAATTTTGCTTTTACTTTTATAAATTGTGACTTGGATGGAGATTGTCTTATTGGCACTCAAACCACATCTTCCTATATATATAAGCCAAGGTGAACTATGCTAGGCAGACATCTACAGCCTTCCATATAACAAATGTAGCCGACAGATTGCTTAAAGTTTAATAAAAACAGACCAAAGCAAAACCTTTACACTGAGCAATGAACTGTAAAAAAGAGATCAGGGCAAAAAAGACCTGCGAGACCGATATGTAAATCATAAAATATTTCATTCATCACATATCATAGACCTATTGCATATAGTATAAGAAAAACTAACCAAAACACAAAAACTTATCCAGAACCACTGAACCATTGAAATGAGGTCAATTTCAGAGGACAACTGCCAGTTGGACGTGTACATATCCATACACCGAATATACAAGATCTATTTTTTTTATAGTACCTGAGATGTGGACTAGACCACCTAAACTAAGCCTTGTTCGATTATCAATAAAATGCAGTTGGAGGTCAAGTGAAAACTGTCTGAGGGGCACGACGACCTTGCAAGGTAGAACATACCAAATATATTTATCCTATTACTCATATTAAAAGAGAAATTAACATAAAAAAACACCAATAAAATTACTAACCCGTTACGGTATTATAGGGGGTCACCAGGTGACGTCGTTAAACAAGTCACAACGTGATCATTTACCCGCGGAGCTATAATACAAAATAGTCTGATTTTAAAATGTTACAATTTTCACCTTTATTTATACACGAAACGCACGTCTGGTGTTTTAATTTATAATCCTGATACTTTTAATGGCTTTTTATCTTACATAGCCCTTTCCACCATAATGAAATGAAGAAAAAACTAGACTAACTATTCTTTAGCCGTTGTGGCAAATTAAGTACCACATAAGTTGTCTATCGAACTATGTCTCTCTCAGGACATTCGCCTTGAAATGTGTTTTATCAACACAACTTAAAATGAAATCCATTTCAGATATGGATTATATCAATATGCACATGAATGACAAAACAGTTAGCTTGTGTTTTTTTTTTACAAAGCTTGGAATAGAAGATAATTGAAACATTTGGTAGGTCAATTCTATTTGTATTTTCCAGCCGTGGGGTGCAATCAGAAACAGAAGACAGAGGACGATAGATAGAAAGATGTGTGGATTGACTGGACGGACGAGGTGATTTCTACGCACTTTTAAAATGTTTGAGGCAGAATTAAATGATACATAGATATTGTTGTTAAAAACATAATCTTTTAATTGAAGTCTAAAGCTAGCATTTTATTTTCTCTTGTTACCTCTTCTGACATCAAACTCGGACTGATCTTGAACTAAATTTTACTGTGCGTATTGTTATGCTTTTATTTTTCTACATCGGCCTGAGGTAACATAGGCGGGTTCAGGGGGGTTGGGGCCTGGCCCACCCCCTTTCGTGGGAAAAACTTAGTTGATTATACAGAGAATCACTGAAGCATGCCTGGAGTGAGCCCACCACTTAGGCCAGTCAGAGGGCCCCCTTAGGAAAAGTTCTGGATCCGCGACTTGGACATTTGGGGGTGCTGGTGAGATTTCAAAAAACATGTTTTACCCTGCCGTTGTTTATGGGTCAGCTGAAGGGTGCGGCAGTTTCTCGTTGCATTGAAGACATATTGGTGACCTTGTGCTGTTGTCTGTTCTATGGTCAAGTTATTGTCTCTTTGACATATTCCCCATTTCCATTCTCAATTTAATTTGAATGAATTTTGTTATAGCAAGTCCTCAAACACTTAAAAATACGTTTCAAACGATACACATGTATTAGAAAATATTTGAAACTAAAATTATAAAATGTTTGAACAATTAACAACTGTAATAGGGTTAACAAAAATACAAATGTGTATATAAAAGGTCCTTGGTTGTGATGGACCATAGTTAATGATAATGAAAAACAATATACAACAATTGATATTTTATCAAAGAACAAAAAATATAAATGGAAAGATTACAGAAATACAATAATCCGTAATACAATGCAAATTAGGTACATAATAAGTGTTAAAATAGGGACAGTGAGAATTATACATACATTTATCAATGATTCATTTCAAATTTCAAATTTATTATATTGTTAAATTGACCAAAGGTCAAGAATAATAAAAATGACAATAACGTACAGTAGCTTTTTACTAAAAATATTCATCATAATTAAGTTCAAACTTTTAAAAGTACATAAGTACACATATATTCTAATTACACCATTTAGTTATGTTATCAAAATTTCATTGTAAACACAAAAACTATTTTTAATAATGTTTCTACGAGATATATGTTCTTGCATGATTTATAATACAGTATATTTACTAACATTTTACAACCTTTTCTATATATATAGAATCTACAACTGCATCGAGTGTGATACGATATTTATCCACTCGAGACAGTTAAATTTTCAAATTTGAAACGCGAGGCTCGCCGAGCGTTTTAAATATTTAAAATTTAACTGTCGAGAGTGGATAAATATCGTATTACTCGAGATTTGGGCTTATAATCTGTTTCTCTAATGATTTTCAAACAATATACAGGCAAACGTTTTCCTTCCTTTTGTATGATCTGCAAAAAGATGTGTTCTTTCTATGTGACGTCATCAGGCATGGTCGCCTTTTTTCATGCCATCACAATAGGAAATTCAGAGGAAAGCAAGAAAATTCGACGTCATAATCGGATTTCAACCAATGGAGAACAAACGATTATTTTTTTTTTATACACAATAGGTGCAGAAATGGATAAATTGACGAAGAATTAGAGAAACATATATATATATTTAACAAAAAGAATGTTCTTTTTATTTCGCCTTATAAGTAAAACTAGAAAAAAATAACTGTACATTCGGGAAATAGTATCAGAATTATAAAATTAAACACTATCGATAACGGCCCTTTCCTTAACTGTCTAATATTTAATACTGCTCGCTATCATTCTTAAAGTTATGATGATTCTAAACGAATTGGTATTGACAAAAGTTCCAATAAATCTTTTTTATTCAAATTTGACAAGAGAAAAACGAAAAAGATATCAAAAAAGGCCCGAAAAAACCTAAAAAATCAAAGAAAAAAATAAATGACGAAAACGGTATAAGAACCGGTTGTAAATGTATAAATCCCGAAGTAGTATTTAGATCCTTGTCCATCACTTGCAACATTTGGTGGATAATGAAAACAACGGTTCTATGATGTCTGTGGTTTATAAATCGTTGAAAAAGATGGGATTGTATTCAGGATGAGTTAACTTAATTTGATAATTTGTGACACATCTATTGGCTTTAGATCAAAGAAATCATAATAGCATTCGTAAAACCTTCGAAAACATAAATTTATCTATTTTTTTAACTTTCAAATATCAGTATCTTGATAGAAGACAACACTATTTATAAGGGAGCGAAGTCAGAGTATATAGTACCGACTACGAAATACATTCTTAATAAAAAGAACACTGTCCCCCGCGCCGCACATATTTTATATTTCCAAGGCATATTACTCTTTAAAAAATCGATCGTCAACCATTAATGAGAATGTCCGAGGCATTGCTGATATTAACCTATATATACTTGTGGTATAAATTTTATAGACGAAACGCGCGTCTGGCGTATGAAATTATAATCCTGGTACTTTTGATAACTATTTACACCACTGGGTCGATGCCACTGCTGGTGGAAGTTTCGTCCCCGAGGGTATCACCAGCCCAGTAGTCAGCACTTCGGTGTTGACATGAATATCAATTATATGGTCATTTTTATAAATTTTCTGTTTACAAAACTTTGAACTTTTCGAAAAACTAAGGATTTTCTTACCCCAGGAGTAGATTACCTTAGCCGTATTTGGCACAACTTTTTGGAATTTTTGGTCCTCAATGCTCTTCAACTTTGTATATGTTTTGGCTTTTTCACTATTTTGATCTGAGCGTCACTGATGAGTCTTATGTAGACGAAACGCGCGTCTGGCGTATGAAATTATAATCCTGGTACTTTTGATAACTATTATAAAAATATGACACTGACTATTTAAAAAAATAAATTGTCCACCAATATATAAAACTTGTTCGAGATATTGCTGATATTAACCTATCATAAAATAAAATGTATTAAAAGAAACCGTGATATTACTGATTTTAACCTAAAGAATATTTTTTTATAATCTGGCAAGAATTGTACCCTTGAGAACGCTAAAAAGACCATTTTACATTATATTTCAGAGGAGTTTAACCCTTTTTAAAAAAGATAATCGTCCTCCATAATAGATTTCGTCTGAGATACTGCTGATATACCTCTAGTATCTAATAAAACAATTATTATAGTTTTATACAAAACTACATTTACAAACCATGTGTTGAAAGACGTAGAATATAATTTTGTTTATTTGGTCATAATTTTTTTTTTGTTAATTTTTTTCAAATTAAGTTTGTTTGAATATAAAGCAAATTCAATTTTGTGTGTATCATCAGAAATTGATAATAAACACAACAAATATATTACAAAAAAAATTATTAGAGTTCTGCTTCTATTGATACCATTTTTTATTAAAACCCCAACATGAAATTGTCCCTGAATAATTTTTATGAAAAAACGTAGATTTACATGAAATATAACAACAAATCGTAGTCGACAAATCCTTATGTCCATTTACTGAATGTCCAACATCTTGTTTCGTTCATAGAACACACTACGTATACCTCATAATTTCTTTTGTCCTACATAGAACATGGTGTTACCCTTATCCCCTTTTATTCACAAAAACAATGTGCTTTTAACAGACTTTACTGGAAGGCAATAAAACATCACGTCAATAAAGTATGTAACTTTGACGTTAACGTACGACGTTACCAAAAGTGACACCAATATCATGCGTTACGTCTATATATATTTGTTTTAATCCGACATTAATTGTACCAGTTAGAGCACTAAAAAGACTGAACAAACGTACAAAAGAACAGACGGACGAATTCTCGGTATTTCCATGTCCCACGTATTGCGTAACGCGAGGGACAATAAATAGGAGCTGCTTGAATGTTGCTGCTCTGAAATGGAATCTAACACTATCTAAAAAAGAAAGCATCTCAATTGTCGTTTAGTTAATTTGAGTACTAGTAGTTGACTGACTCTTATTGAAACTGTGCACGCATTATATATGTATGTTATGAAGTATAGCTGTACGCGTGTGTTTCTATCATTATAGGTACAATAGATACCCAGCATGTGCGTTATTAAGTGAAAATACATTATCTATGAAAATCGGGATGTGTTGTATATTGATAATGACTTCAACTTAAAAAGGCGAAATACATTTAACATGCGGTATGTTGCATATATGCCAATACCATCAACCAGTACAAAATTTTGCAAATCTTTAAAATACATAAAATATAACAAAATATATTATACCAAAGACATAATATATTTTACCTATCTTTACATCATCACTGACTCTTTTTGTTATAAATTAAGGACAGTTAATGTAAAATAGGCAGAAAAGATGATATATAACAATGAGACATTATGCAGCTTGGAAACATGACAGTTATGCTATCCATGGTACAGAACTTAGTCTGTACTTTACCTAGTTAAATTATTATACATCCTTTATATTCTGACACTGTTAGACACTGAAATACATTAGCATTTGCTATATTAAGAATAATAAATGTTGAGTCATATTTTAGATCGTTTATATTGAAAAAATAAGTTCATTCTCAAAATAATGTTTTAAAAGCTCAGATTCAGCAGTTCAGGAGGCTACGGTGTCCATATCAAAATATGACCACAAATAGTGAATACAGTGGCGTCAACCATAAAGCAATCAATATTTCTATTGCATGCATTTCTGAATGATTATCATGGGCAAACATTGATTTTGCTTAAGCGTTTTTTAAATGAATGTTTTGTTGTGAGATACACGACAGTCATAGCTTCAACTTTAGGACTTTCTGCTATCAAAGTCCGAAATCATGCGCCAAAGATGCCAATGTTATCCATTGTTCGAGGAACTTACTTCGATAAGACTCAAGGTTATATTTCTATCTTTATGGATTGTTAACCCCGGCTCCTTTCCCTTTCAACAACTGTGTTATCATCCTATGTTCTCGAGAGATTGCAATCATTAGTGGAGTTTTTTTATAATCATTCTCAGAAGCCTGGTTAACATCAGCTCCATTGTCTATCAGTAATTTAACAATATAATCGTTTTCTCTCATACAGGCAACTATTAGAGGTGTTTCATTCCCAAAAAAATCAGTCTGGTTAACATCACATCTTTTGTCTATAAGTAACTGTACTATCTCTACATGTCCTTCAAAGCAAGCAGCTATCAGAGGTGTTTGTCCCATAAAGTCAGCATCGTCAATTTCAACGCCCTTGTCTATCAGTAACTTCACTGTCTTCTCACATCCTGCCCCACAAGCAGCTGTAATAGGTGTCAACCCCTCTCCAGTGGTCTGATCTAGATAAACTCCTTTGTCTATCAGCATTTGTAATATTTCATAACTTCCACACAGACATGCTGCCATCAGAGGTGTATCTCCATAGCAGTCAGCCTGATTAAGATCAAGTCCCTTCTCTATCAATAACTGGAATATCTTTTCATTTCTACCCCAACAAGCAGCTGTCATAGGTGTTAATGATGCATCAGTAGTCCGATTAAGATTATATCCATGATGTATTATTAACCGTACTATATTTTCATATCCTCCGACGCAGGCAGCAATTAGTGGTGTTTCTGACATATCGAAAGGGTTGTTAACATCACCTCCTTGGTCTATCAAAAGTTGTACAAGTTTATAATGTCCTCTTCTACATGCAACGGTCAAAGGTGTCTGTCCCAGCATGTCATTTGCATTGACGTTAACTCCTTTGTCTAGAAGTAACTGTATTATCTTCTCATTTCCAACTTTACAAGCTGCAGTAAGGGCAGTCTGTCGTGAACCATCACTAAGATTTATATTAACTCCTTGGTTGATAAGTAACTGTGCTATTTTCTCATTTCCTTTCGACTTACAAGTAATTATCATAGGTGTATCGTTGTCACGATCAGCCTGGTTAACATCAACTCCATTGTCAATAAGTAATTGTACTATTTTCTCATTTTCGCCCTTACAAGCTGCTGTCAGAGGTGTCAACCTTGTAACATCAACCGGGTTAACATCACATCCTTTGTCAATAAGTATCTTTACTATCTTCTCGTTTCCTCCCCTACAAGCAGCTATTAGAGGTGTCTCCCCAATACCACCAATCTGGTTAACATCACATCCTTTGTCTATGAGATGCTGTATTATCTTTTCGTTTCCTCCGCTACAAGCAATTGTCAGAGGTGTTTCACCAGCACGACCAGCTTGGTTTACATCACATCCTTTGTCTATAAGAAGCTTTATTATCTTCTCGTTTCCTTCCCTACAAGCAGCTATTAGAGGTGTCTCCCCAATACCACCAATCTGGTTAACATCACATCCTTTGTCTATGAGATGCTGTATTATCTTTTCGTTTCCTCCGCTACAAGCAATTGTCAGAGGTGTTTCACGAGCACGACCAACTTGGTTTACATCACATCCTTTGTCTATAAGAAGCTTTACTATCTTCTCGTTTCCTCCCCTACAAGCAGCTAACAGAGGTGTTTCTCCAATAGCACATTCCGGATACACATTACATCCTTTGTCTATAAATAAATGTACCATCTTCTCGTTTCCTTCTTTACAAGCACGTGTCAGAGGCGTCTGTCCAGTACCATCAACCTGGTTAACATCACACCCTTTGTCTATAAGTAGCTGTACTATTTTCTCGTTTCCTTCTTTACAAACACTCGTCAGAGGCGTCTGTCCCATAGCATCAATCTGGTTAACAGCACATCCTTTGTCTATAAGAAGCTGTACTATCTTTTCGTTTCCACCCCTACAAGCAGCTGTCAGAGGTGTCTTTCCGATATCACATTCCGGATTAACATCACATCCTTTGTTTAAAAGTAAATGTAATAACTGTCCATTGCCTGGCCAGAATTTAGTCGTCAGAGGTGTCTCTTCAATACCAGCATCCTTGTTAACATCACATCCTTTGTCGATAAGAAGCTGTACTATATTCTCGTTTCCTTCTCTACAAGCACAAGTAAGAGGCGTCTGTCCCATACCATCAATCTGGTTTACTTCACATCCTTTGTCTATAAGTAAGAGTATTAATTTGTCATTCCCTCCCTTACAAGCAGCCGTCAGAGGTGTCTCTCCAAAACCAGCATGCTGGTTAACATCACATCCTTTGTCTATAAGTATCTTTAATATTTTCTCGTTTCCTCCTTTACAAGCAGCAAACAGAGGCGTCTCCCCAATACCATCCTCCTGCTTAACATTACACCCTTTGTCAATAAGTACCTGTACTATGTTCTCATTTCCTATCCAACAAGACGCTTTCAGAGGTGTCTGTCCCATATCATCAATCTGGTTGATATCACATCCTTTGTTAATCAGTAATTGTACTATCTTCTCTTTCTCTTGAACGCACGCTAATGTAAGAGGGGTAAATCCTATACCATAAGGTTGGTTTGTATCACTTCCTTCGTCTATCAGTAACTGCACTATCTTTTCATTTCCCCCTGCACAGGCAGCTATAAGAGGAGAATAGAACTGTCCACAAAGTGTGATATCAGCTCCTTTTGAAATAAAATATTGAACTATATCATAATATCCTCCAACGCATGATGTTATGAAAGGTCCTTCTGTCATATCCTCATCATCTGAATAACCTTCAGTCGCTACTAAATCATCTTTATTATACGTTTGTGTGGATTCATACTGCAAATTGTTATTCTTACTTATATGTTGCAATAGTAAGCTGTCGTCTAAAGACTTTAATGTTTCGAGAAAGAAAGCTCTATATTTTTCAAACTTCATCTGTGAATTGTAAAAACACCGATTCAGTTTTCCAAGTTTTAACTCACTTTCAATTCTTTTAAAGTATTCTTGTTCATATTTCCTAGATATCATTATAGTAAATTCACCATGCTGTTCGTTCAAGGACTCTAATTGAGTCCTGTCATTGATAACTCGGATGTCTGAATAACGTAATATTCCTCTGATCATTTCATCCTTCTTACCAAAATAATAGAACATAAAATCAAACATTTGGTCATGTATAACTTTATACGTGTTTCCTATTTTCTTAAAATAAGTTCCAACAAGGCTGTCAAAAAACCCCTTCATTTCACTTCTAGACGTTCCACGTTTCAGTCCGCAGATTTCGTAAACAATTTCATTGACATATTTATTTTCAGTGCTATATTCATTATAAATGTCAAACAATGACTCTCTCATGGTGCCATTATGAATCACACATAAAAACAGCGCGCAGTATTTGTGTTGAGCAAAAGATTTTAACTTGTTCCATTCCTCTTTGTATGTTTGAAAAGGACTTTGCAAAAAATCTGTCAAATTCAAATTATGATTATTAGAATACAAATAACACATAAGAGGTGTAAACTGTACATTTACATCTTTCAATAGCTGAATGTTTGCATCAGTTAAATATTTGGAACATATCGTTAATTTGTCGTCCCTTGAATATTTTGCTGACAAATTGAAGATATTCGATGTAAAAACAGTACATGATTCTTTGAATAATTCCTCACTGTAAATATCTAATCGACATGTTGCAAGTACTTTAATAATTTTCTTTTTCAGCATCAGTTTTAATTTCTTTTCATTTTTTATCAAATATTCAGCATCAGACAAACTAGTTGTGTATTTTCCGCAAATATCATCCAGAACAAACATCTGTTTTACGTTCCCTTTATAATGCTGAACTATCTCATGAATATCTGAACATGGAATTATGTTGTATTCCATCTTCGTATGTAGATGTAAGGCAACATGATGCATCAAAAAGCTCTTACCGATTCCCGGTTCACCTACTATTAAGACATTAGTTTCTGATTCAATTATCTGTGAAATCATATTTACAACAGGTGTGTGAACAAACATTTCACTTTCCTCCTTCCATGACTCTATCTCGATATTGTGGGAATCTGGAAATAAAAAACGATGACTCTTATGCTACAATTAAGACCGATATTTAACACCGTTGGGGTTTTGTTTTGCAAACCTTCTATTTACATTTAAATTATCAAATGTTTTACTGGTAAATTTCAATTGTTTTAATCCATAGTTAATTTATTCTCTATTTCGAATAGACGATGGGAATTGTGAATGATTTATATTACTCATACACAGATTGAATGAAAAATATGTACTGCTTGGAAGCCAGTAAAGTTGTAAGTTAGAGCTTAATTATATATCATGTGTGTATCAATCAACCAAACGGACATCATACTCAGACAAAGTCAGAAAGTGTTACTTCAACACACAAGGGTAAATAGCAGTTTGTTCATTAGGAATACAAGTTTACTAAGTGTTGGTTTTTTTTTCAGAATATCATAACCGGTACCTATTTTCTGCACCAGATGCGCTTTTGAACAGTCTCTTTAGTGATGCTCGAGTTTTTAAGTTGTAAATGAAGAGTTATTCCCGAATATAACTATGTACAGCCAGGATAGCTTGTCAAAGGATGACTGGTAACACATTCAGAGGTAACCAAAGGCCAATCGAAACAACATCTGATAAACAAATTTAAATATATTTGGCTCTAAATAATGACGACTTCAGTATGTATACTAAAGAAATTTATCCTGTTGAACTTATTTTAAATATAGATAATACTAACAATGACCACTGTCCTTTCCTCTATCTTGATATCTATATCACTAACGGAAATCCTAATATTAAAAATTATCATAAAAGAGATGATTTTTCTTTCCTACCGTTAATGATCCATTTTTAGATGGTGACGTTCCCTTGGTTTTCGATATCACAAACAAGTCAAAACATTTACTAAATTTTATTATCGGTATAAGGACATCATTCGTAAATATAGCTCAACATGCATACTTCTTATACGTTCAGATATTTCACATCCAATGTTTATGGAAATATTCTTTATAAAGCACAAAAATGTTAGCATTCACCTCAGAAACTAACAAAACCTTTAAATAGACTTATTAAGAAGGGATATAGTTACGATACTGTTGTCATATTTTGGCTTAATGCTGGTTCACTTATAGGGTCTTTGCATCGGAACTAAACACATTTATAAAAAAAAACAGTTGTTGGCATGACACGGATTATGTTCTTCTCATATATGTTATGATGGCATGATAATATATCCCTAACGGGAAGGATTGTGTCTGATGTTCATATGATGAAATCATAATCTTTCAATCAGTTCAATTAAAGTCTGGAGCTGGCATGTCAGTTATCTGCTAGTAGTCTATTGTAATTTGTGTAATATTGTCATTTTGTTTATTTTATTTTGTTCCATCTTCTTTTGGCGCCTGTTGGAAGTCATTTCAAGCCCTCGAATATCGTAACAAATGCCGAACTACCATATTTACCTATCTGTATTCATTGTTAACTAAGGAAAGGGTACGGTATTGTAGTTATGTTATCAGAAAATGCCTCTGACTTCATTAAAGATGATTCAGTCTGTGACACACCCAGTAAGACTTATAACCCAGATCTGTACTCACATGAGCTACAAAAAGGGTGCAAAATGTATAGCAAGATCTGCTTACCCTTCCGAAGCACCTGAGATCACCCCAGGTTTTTGTGATGGTTCATGTTGTTCAGTCTTCAGTTTTCTATAATGTTTACTTTTTAATCTATTGTTTGTGAGTTATTCTTTAACATTGCAATGGCGTTGGCAGTTTATTTTCAATTTAGGAGTTTAAATGTCCCTTTTATATCTTTTGTTGTATAATTTAGAAATTTAATATTTAATTCAACACTCTCCAAATGTAATGACGATAAAGAATTGCATACTTATATACTCGGTCTTTAAAAAAATTTGGGAAAGAGGATATTTGTATTTTGTATATTTAATAGGGATTTCTAAATATCACTTCATGTATTTATCTTATTATTCTAATAAAACCTCACCACAACACGAGTATAGCTTTAGGCTTTCTTTTACTTCCTCTGAAATAATAAAATGTAATGTAAATAAATTTAAGAATATTTTTGATGCTTTACATGGCAGATCAATATGCATAACACTTAAATCGGGAGTGCATGAAGTCATAAGTTTATATAAAAAAAAAAAAATTTGAAGTAAAAATGGTTCCAATTAATGTGTTAATGTTCTCTGAACTTAGGACCATAAGCTATCACCTTTCAGAGATGTTCGGGTGGAATTATAATTATATCCAAAATAAAAAATTTAGGTGAGTGGGAACAGTCTTATGTCACAGGGTTTTTAGAAATTGTTCTTAATCCAAGTCCTGCAATGTTTGTTTAAAGTTAATACATTGGATGCAATGGTTTATGGTGTTACTGTAGGTGAAATCAGGAACAGACTAATTTTATAGATAAAATGGCATTTTGGATGTAAGTTATTTCGTTTTGCTGTAGAACGTTAGTTTGCTGCTGTTCAATGCATCAATTCCTTTATTGATAATCAGAAAATGATGAAATTTCCTCTTTTCCTCATGTAAAGGTTCTGGTCTTACTGGTTTGAAAAACAAACCACATTGCAAATTAAAAAGAAACACATCGCAGTTACTCTGACAAGTATGTATAATTGGAGAAAATGTATCCTTTGTCAAATGAATGAATTATTATTGAAACGATAAACTACTGTTGCCTTAACAAAACAATTGAGAAGAGACAATTTTGTTTGGCATCAACATGTTTAACTACAATTTAAAACAAAATGCAAGGCAACAATATTAACAATGTCTGCAAATCGTGACTCGGTTTCCTCAGCATATTCTCATTGAAATGACAAGTAACAATAAGTACCTGCCAATACCTGTCTCCTACATTTCATCATTACTCATTATACAGTTGACTTTTAAATACAAACTCCTTCATTTGACCTGACCTAAGATTTACCCGCCAATTGTCTTTCGCTTATTCTATTTTTTACTAAATAGCAACAAATTGTACAAATACGTGCAATAAAGATCCTATCGAATCACTATGAGGGTCAACTTACTTGAAATTCATAGATATTCAAAGTACTATGTGTGGCATATTACACTGTTAATGTCGGCTTTCAATTTAAGTGTTTTCTTTGTAAATGCTTTTTACTTTACTTAAGAAATTCAGTTGTGTCATCTAAGATATGCTACTTACCAAACTGTGACTCGTGATTTTTTAGTGTTTCGTCTTGATCCATCACCTTCTACAAGTATACAAAAAAAAATTAAAGCTCTTGATGACTGAAGTAAAATCACAAAAATACCGAACGCCGAGGTAAATTCAAAACGGCAAGTCCTAAATCTAATGGCAAAACCGAACGCTAAAACTCACGAAACGAATAGATTACAACTATTCCTGAAGTGCGAGGTTTGGCATGCCTTAAGACCAGGTTCAACCCACCATTTTTATTCCCCTTTAAAAGTGTCCTGTACCAAGTCAGGAAGATGGCCATTGTTATAATATTGTTCGTTTCTGTGTGTGTGTGTTGCATTTTAACGTTAGTCGTTTCTGTTTTCTCTTATTTTTGAGATAAGACGTGGCACGGTACTTGTCTATCCCATATTCATGTATTTGGTTTTGATGTTATATTTGTTATTCTCGTGGTGTATTGTCTGTTGCTTGGTCCGTTTCGGTGTTGTGTCGTTGTTCTCCTCTTATATTTAATGCGTTTCCCTCGGTTTTGGTTTGTTGCCCCGATTTTGTTTTTTGTCCATGGATTTATGAGTTTTGAACAGCGGTATACTACTGTTGCCTTTATTTCTTACAGTCATTTTTTTTCTAGACTAAACCTCACACTTGTATGAAAGTCGCATGCAATTCAATTATATTGACAATGTTATATGAACAAAACAGAGACATAATAGGTAAAAATGTCAAAAATTGGGATACAGCAGTCCAGATTGTATTTTAATCTTTATCACTATAAAAAAAAAGAAACTTAAATAGGCATATACACAAAGCATATAAGTTAAAATGAAAGACAAGAATACCAGAATTTAACTAAGCATAATACAAAATTACGGGATTTATAAGTACAGAATCACGTCATATCTTACAAATTAAAATAGCACCAAAAAAGCCATAAACCCAAAGCACATAAGCTGAAACATAAGCTACCTTTCTATGGTTTTTAATTTTCGAATTATTCGTTTCTAAGTTATGGGATTTGTTCATTAGGATGTGGATATTTTCCAGTTTCCGAACAAAAACTCAAAGTGTTTTTAGTAGTTTCAATTATACTTTTATAACATATTTATATCCTATTAAATTAATATTCCTTTATTGGTTTTTTTATTGAAATTTTTGAGGAATGATATTCAGAAGTTATGGAATTTTATTCTTCAAAACAGTATACAGCGTATCATAACACAGCTGTTTATTTATATGTCTGCATGTCTGCAATCATATCTTAGTTAGCATATTTTGTAAAAAAGAAATATTTTTATTTCACAATGATGTCATTTAAAACCAACCTCAGCAGACAAGTACATTTAGTATTTTTAATCTGAAAAAGAAGGGTCACATGTTGTTTTTGTTGAGAACGTATCTTATTCTTTCCTCATACACAATTTATATTGTCACCCACAGATATCTTAAAAATTATGAGACAACTATCTTCAGACACTTGATTGGTGTGCGTTTTGAATACTTACATTATGAAGTTCCTTTAACTGATCATTTTTATTTTGAAAAATTCTTCCAAAATTATCAAGTTCTTTCTTAATCCTTAAGATGGTTTCATCTGTCTCTGTTGATACCAAGTTTGTGTATTCAGCTAACACCTGTGTTTGTTGACGAATCTCATTTACTAGTTCAAAACCAAGAGTAGTAAGAATACTTTGACCTGGATCAAACAAATAAATAGTCAATAAAAAAAATGAAAACAAATTTTAAAATTAAATGTGTCAAAAACGCGTTCCTGGAATTGCCTTTATCGGAAACAATAAAACAATCATACATACGTCACATATTCATCATCTTCATATACCCATTAATAACCTTCTGGAAGTATTTATCATCAGTTCCTATCATTTCTAATACCAATACCACCTCAATTGAAAATTAAATTTTCAATTTTAGGCAATATAGGAAAGGTGTACTGACATAAGTAGTCTGTAAACACATAAGCTCCAAATTGAGCTTTCGTCAGTAGAAGCAAAATTAACTATGTGTATCAGTGAGAAAAATGTAAAAGCATAAAAATATAGTATATATACAAATACACATAATTAACAGCGCCTGGTGATGTTTTATAGCCTGACCGGTTTCGGTCCAAAGAGGACCTTCATCAGAGGCAGAATGGTGGATTAATGTTTGCACCCTATTTATATAGATATGGTAACCGGCGGTTGAGTTAACCAGCAGTTCAGATTTAACTGGCAGTTCATAGTTAACCAGAATTAAGAAACTGAACGGTCCATCAATGCCCATGCTACGTCAATCTTTAAAGACCCAAATGTTGCTAAACACCTATCCGAACTCCGTGATAAATATGTTGTTGTCCCCGCAGACAAAGCCACAAATAACATCGTTTTTGTGTGTAAACGTCATTACATTAACTGCTTGATAAACGAATTAGGTATTGACAATTCAATTGTAAACTCAACATATACCCTCACGACACTTACTAAAGAGGAAATCCTGGATAATCATAGGTCTGTTCTTTGTTCCTTTGGAATTTCAACCAAAGATGAAGAACTGGATCTTCCATCACTGTATTGGATACCTAAACTACAAAAGTGTCCTTACAAACAACGGTATATTGCTGGGTCTTCCAAGTGCTCCACGAAACCTATTTCTAAATTATATGCATCTGTTTTATCAGCAATCAAAGACAGGCTTCAAAGTTATTGTGAAACTGCCTATTCTAGAGGTGGCGTGAGTCAGATGTGGATACATAAAAATGCCAAAGATCTTTTAGAGTACATACAATCTAACTCTCTTTCATCTTGTAACAGTGTTAACACATTTGACTTTTCTACTCTTTACACAAGCATTCCAAACTAAAAGACAAATTGAAAGAGTTGGTATTACTTTGCTTCATAAAAAAAGAATGGCCAAAATAGATACAAGTATCTTGTCTTAGGGAGAGATAAATCCTACTTTGTAAAGAATCACTCTGATTCAAACAAAAAATTCTCTGAAACTGATATTATCAAGATGCTTGATTTCTTGATTGATAACATATTTGTTACGTTCAGAGGACGTGTTTTTCAACAGACTGTCGGCATTCCAATGGGAACAAACTGTGCCCTGTCTACTCGCCGACTTGTTTCTTTATTATAATGAGGCTGACTTCATGCAGGAACTTCTTAGAAATAAAGATAAGAAGTTAGCAATATCCTTTAGCTCTACTTTCCGCTATATAGATGATGTTCTTTCACTAAACAATTCAAAATTTGATGACTATGTGGAACGCAACTATCCCATCGAACTGGAGATAAAGGATACTACAGATACAGTTTAGTCGGCTTCATATCTTGACTTACATCCAGAAATTGACAATGAGGGTCTGTTGAAAACAAAACTTAACGACAAAAGAGATGATTTCAGCTTTCCAATTGTGAACTTTCCATTTCTAAGTAGCAACATTCCAGCAGCACCTGCATACGGGGTATATATCTCCCAATTGATACGATATTCCCGTGCTTGCATTTCCTATCATGATTTTCTTGATAGAGGGTTACTGCTCACAAGGAAGCTATTAAACCAAGAGTTCCAAATGGTGAAGTTGAAATCATCCCTTCGTAAATTTTACGGACGTCAACACGAGTTGGTTGACCGTTATGGAATAACCGTTTCACAAATGATATCGGATATTTTCCTTACGTCGTAATTACAATCCCCTTCCCTTTCATGAATGTGACCTACCAAATTAGACTATTAACCGGATTTGTAATCACATAAGCAACACGACGGGTGCCACATGTGGAGCAGGATCTGCTTACCCTTCCGGAGCACCTGAGATCACCCCTAGTTTTTTGATGGGGTTCGTGTTGTTTATTCTTTAGTTTTCTATGTTGTGTCATATGTACTATTGTTTTTCTGTTTGTCTTTTTCATTTTTTTGATTTATGGGTTTGACTGTCCCTTTGGTATCTTTGGTCCCTCTTTGAGACAAATTAATTTTATCAAAGTTTTCCATTTTTGTATAATGATATAAAAATAGAGAGATGTGGTATAATGGCCAAAGAGACAGCTCTTCACTCATGTTCAAATGAAGTGGATGTCAACGATGATAGGCAACCATACGGCCGTCAACAATGAGAAAACAAAATACCATATAGTTTGATACAGAAGGCCCTAACATGACAAATAACGCTAGTGACGTAATACGGTATATATGGGGTCAGTAAATTCCATATGAGCATCGCTCTCTCCCCATAAGGAATTTACTGACCCCATGTATATCGTATTAGGTCACTAGCACACTATGTAACTAAACATGTAGAAAATAGTGTATTGAACGTGGTTTTATAGCGCTAAACCTCTCACTTTCGTGACAGTTGCATCAAATTTCATTATATTTACGATGCGTGAACAAAACAGAACGGACGCCAAAAAAACACAAACATACCATAGAGTAAAAAACATGCAAGACTTACCAAGGCCAGGGGCTACTAACTTGGGACAGGTGCAAAAATGTGTCAGGATTAAAAATGTTTTGTGAGATCTCCATCTCTCTCCCTTTCCTTTATATCTCTAGCGAATGTAAAACTAACGTAAATCATTGAAATACAGACTCCTGACTTGAGACCGGCGCAAAAATATGTGGCGTTGTTAGACATGCTTTAATTTAACAACCTTCCACTTACCCTGAACAGTGATGTATAACGACACATTACAAGTACAAACTATACACACGGGGGGGGGGGGGGATAAGATAACTGCAAAAACGACAACGACTAAATTACGTGCTCCTCGTATTGAATGTGACAGGAAAAATTACGTTTGATAATCGTTTTTATAATGTTGAAGTGTCTTTTAAGCTTGTACGCATGTAAATTTAGTCATGCTAGTGAATGCGTAAACTTAATTAATGATACGTTAATCACAATACCTTTTGTTTTCCATTTATTTAGATATCCTAGAGTTTGATTTTCATCGATTGGACTCATATTGATGTCCCTGACAAACTTTTCCATCAGCTGGAATGATGTTGAGTACTTGACAGCATCCCATTTAGTGTAATCACAATGAGCCCACTGGTTCCGTATATATGTTCGTACCTTCATTAAAATTACATAAAATAATATTTTAAGTTAAGACTAGAGTAGAGATGAGTATCATGTTATTTTTTATTAACCAAAGTATAATTATCATGATTCTTAAAAAATCACATCAATTCGTCGATACAAGCCTTTCCCGAATGTGACTCATCAAAAGATTGATATAAGGATAACGATCTAAACCAGCAGATGAACAGGAGCAAATAAATTTTTATGTGTACCTGATACCACTCACCGGCCATCTCCGACTCAATCTTTGAACTATTTTTAGAAAATATAAATATCTGTGTTAGGATTGTTTTTTTGGTTTTTGGTATAAAAAAAAATCCTTTCCGTTTATAGAATGCAACTTATATTAATCGTTTGAAATCTAAAAAACCCGTAAGTGAGTTTAGTTATAAATCGCTTGGACTGAATCATCATGAAAAAACAACAGAACATCATAGTGTGTACAACTACTTTGATAATTGTTTTATAATTCGGACAGTTTTGTCAGTTAAGGGGTTTGAAAAATCAATATTTTTATCGTTCGCTGTTGTTTGTTTTTTTGGGGGTTTTTTCGTTTTGTTGGTTTTTTTTGTAGTTTCCGCGATGGAAACATTTATTATCTATGCGTTGGAAAATAATGTGAAATTGTACATTAACATGTTTCAAATATATGCAGGCAACACAGATATACGTCATCAAATAAAACAGTCCGATAATGTTTCATTAATTGATTGAGGGTAGGGGTATGCAAATATGTACGTTTAAACATACACTTTGGAAAATGGTTATTTACAATACCCATGTTTGATCCCTATGACATATATAAATTATCTAAAAATCGATACTATTATGTCATTTTTAGTAATGACAAGCCATCGGTTTACACATATACTGTACGTACATCTTCAGCATCTGTCTTTACAACTGCAGAAAACTGGTCAATGTTGGTGATCAATCCTAGCAAAGCAGATGAGTCGCATGTGTCATCAAACCCTGTATAAAGTGCCATATGTGTCTGTAAAAATAGCTTGGATAAATCAACGGCATTTTTGATCGTGTAGTCGTAGTTTTCTCTTTTATAACCATGATTTGCCTTGTTGTTGTTGACATTCTCATAATTCAGGTAGGTTGTTGGTTGGTATTGTTTTAGATGATTTGAATATATTTGTCTATCAATCTTATGGTTACAAGATAGTTGTTTATAAAGGCTTATTAAAATTGATTTAACATGGGTCCTCAACGCTGGTGCTAAGACGTTATGGAGGCATATTCCAACAACCAAACATCTTTTCTGATTCTCACTTAAATCTGATGGTTTTACTGTAAAACAACAAACAAAAAATAACATTGATGGTCTATTTATCTAATTCATTTTATTAAAAACGAAAGTGAACCAACGCCTGATGAATCTGTAGTACAATAGAGTTCCTAAAGTGGATACCTCGGGTATGCAGAGTTGTTAAGATAAAAAAAAAAACATTAAATGTATCTAGTCTTATTAAAACAACACTTTAGGGACTGCTGCAGAAATTTTATTGATCGACATGTTTTGATATCCTGATGACGGTACCCTTAGCACCGAAACATATCGATCAATAGCATTTATGCAGCAGTCCCTAAAGTGTTGTTGTTATAAAACTCTCTACAATTTATGTTTCATTTTATAAATAAAAATAGTCAGTTTGCCTATGATTATAAATCGTACATGCACGTAAATGATTGTAAAACAATGAGCTTCGTGCATTTTTTCTTAGAACACTATCATATCAATCAGTCAAAATTCATCAATTGTTCTTTGATTGACTTATTATGACACAAACATTATAGCAATGCCTTTTGCTTGATATCTGATAGGCTACAAGTTGCCTGTGTCGCTCAACTGATTTTTTTTTTTTTACAATTGATTGCTGTTCAAAGTTTATCTATAAAAATATTTAAGATCTCAAAACTGCAAATTTTCCTTAAAACTACTAGTTCAAGGGCAGTTTTGTCTCAACCTGATGAACATGTTTTCCCCCATGTCACATTGACTCTAAATGCTTAAATGACAGAGATATAAGCCAAATCTGCATTATATCCCTTTGTTCTGTTTTAGCCATGTCGGCCATGTTTGCTAGCATACGGGGTTGTTGGACACAGTTTTCAAACTTAATATCCTAATATTGATTGTGCCCATGTTTGGTTATTATGCCTAGTTGTTTCAGAGGACAAGATTTTTGTAAAAGTGAACGACGACGAACGGCAAGTGATGAGAAAAGCTCACTTGACCTTATGACCAGGTGAGCTAAAACGAGTGTTGCAAAATGACTTATAACATTTTCACAGTTAAACAGAAACAAATCAGCCTGGTAAAGGTTAGTGTCGGAATAGGAGTGCTTGCGTTTTGATTGTGATATCGTAGTGGTTTATGCCCACCAGCGTTGACATCCGGAATCAGCACATCATGAATTCATGAATGATAATAGTTTTATGAGCATGCAGTCACGTATATGCTTATAAAAAAATTAATGATAATAGGCTCATGGCAATGCAGTCGCTTTTGTGTTTACATAAAATTCATAAAGTATTTAATCGTATTTATTTCGACTGCGGAAGATTAAGTTCATATTGTGTACTGTTGGAATGATTTTTTTAAATGTGTATCATGCTTTCTTACTAGCCTTCGATTATTTATGTTGCTGCAATATTGACGTTTATCATAAACTTATAGAAATAATGGTTAAATTGTATCCCATGATTGGTTTATAAAGAACGACACCACAAACCACAAACCATTAATGACACCTAGGATGCATAGACTTCTTACCAGGACACATATTACAATAAAGAATACAAGTCTGCACTTATGTTTTACAAAAATAATATTACAGATTATAACCCTACCCCAGCTAGCGGATTTTCAGTTTTTTTCATCGAATCATCTTTACTCAAGGAGTGAACAATACTCAAATATATATATGATGCTTCTGATCAACACACATCGTGATTCAGAAGGAATTGTTGGATTGTCAACTCTATTTATAGTAAATCTGACTAAAAGAACCAGTTTGAGCAATAAATCATTCATTCCACATTTTACAGCATGTCTTACATTCTTTTCGCATTTCCAGATAATGAAGGCAATATAACAAGATGCTTTATATGACATTTAAACTATTATTCTAAAATCTTTTTGACACGACATGTACTAGAATGTACATGTTGACCTTCTGCTGTTGTCTGTTCTATGGTCGGGTTGTTGTCTCTTTGACACATTTCCCATTTCCATTATCAATTTTTTGTATCTCTAAGTTGACTGTTTTTCTATTTTCTCATGTTTGCATTAAGTTAAATTATGTCCCTTTATATAATCATTTTTTGTGCTTTTCAGGGTCAGTCAAAAGTGCTAGCTGAGCTTGTTTTATTTTTGATTACGAACATGACATTCTGATGAAAATATCCCTTATCAAATAAAGTAAGAGGGATAGATGCAAAACAGTTTTATCACCAACATAAGAAATCAATCTTGAACTTATACCATTTCCAACAACAACAAAAAAAACAAATATTAACGTGTAATCTATACTAGGTGTGCATATTGAAACAGATAGACATACCAGTATCTCGTGGAAGTTTTGCAGCTATTAGATCCAGTTCATCCTGTAATTCTTTTGGTATTGAACATTTAATGCCAGCTGATGTTGAAGGTTCTTCGTCCATGTTGTGCTTGCGATGTTCACTCTAACTCATTCGTTATACATCTTCCGTTTCCTTCTTTTCATTTTTTCTACCACAATTGCTGCTTAATTTTTTTATTTTCATATTTCTGGAATTCAAATAGTAGTATGTGTATAAAATTTTATATTATAGTAACAGCACAACAATGTAAAATCTGTAAAGCGGAAGCATTTTTTTTTGTTCCTCACCGGGATTCGAACGTTATTCTGCTGCGATACGATGACAGAAAAAGACATTCCTTGGTATTCCCAAACGGAGGATTATAAAGACAGAAGAAGAAGTATATAACATGTATAATGGTTTAACTTTCAAAGTTGATGCTTTTCTAAAATTGTTAAACATTTCACAGAGGTTTTAGTTTAATTATTCATCTCTTATTTTATAAACTATATGTGTATGCAATGTATCCGAGATTGTATCACCGATCAAGTTTATTCGTTCATGGTTTGGTACTATTAACACATTTAATCCCGCTGCAACTGTTTGCACCTGTCCCATGTGTCCAAAGTCAAGAATCTGATGACAGTGATGTTCAGTGGTAGTCGTCTGTTTATGTGGTTCATTTAGTGTTTCTTGTTTTTTTATGTAAATTAGACCGTTGGTTTTCCCGTTTGAATGGTTTTACACTAGTAATTTATGGGTCCCATAATAACTTGCTGTTCGGTGTAAGCCTAGGCTCCGTGAGGTAGGCCGTACCTTGATCTATAAAGATTTACTTTATTTATAGATTGTGACTTGGATGGATAGTTGTCGCATTTGCACTCATACCACATCTTCCTATATCTCATGACTGATTGCAACAGATTAGAGGACGATGTGATAAATAATAATTTATGTCAAACAAATTAATGATATAAATACTTACACGAAATGTAAATAATGTAACTACGACGCCATTTTGAAAACAATGAAATATTACTTCCTTTAATAATATTTAAAAATAGGATTGGGAATAACCAGAAAAAGTATCTTTTTCTTTTCAAAGACCACGTTACAAACGATAAACAATATTATGCATTATCAAAATTAGTATCCGCATGAATATAAATAAATGATAATAAGAAGCAATTAACATACATCATACGCGAGCATTCGAGATCGAACTGGAATTATCTGAGAGAATTATACCTCTGTTTGGGACTAAATCTTCTCCAAGTAGTCAGAATGATTTATATAATTTGTATTGCGAAATGATCGATAACATTCATATTCCTGTTATATTCATAAATATCTGATGGCCATTGACTTCTCTATAGAAATCATTTGTTTCTAATTATAATTGAGATTAATTACTAAGTCTTAAAATTGATGGAAATTAAGTACATTAAATTATAAATATATTCATTTTTTTTTTAATTTTAATTTGATGTGCACTAACTACAATTCCCAAATTAATTCTTAAACGAAAATTGAATTAGGAGAGAATTGGACCAGTCTTTTGTAATTGTTTTAAACATCAAAATATTTTAAATACTTTTCTTACAATTGCAGTCATATGAAACCTCAAATTTGAAAAAAAAATATGCATATGTTTTTTTTTTACTAAATGGATAGTTTTCATTATAAAACTTATAAGAAAATTCTTTGAATGGCCAAATTTTGATAAAGTTTACTTTTTTTATTTGCTTGCTTCCATGAAGCAATTCGCCTACATATTTTCATTATGTAAAGTGACCTTAGCATGACCCGACTCGTAAACATCTGTTGATCGCAATATGCATGGATCTCTTATTAAAATAAATTATTATCCGATTAAACATGTTATACACATGCTCAATATCCATGCTTCATTGTTGATAGTTCACTATAAGGTGACAATCGGTAAACTTCGGCATCAAAAACATGACAAATAATTAGCCGCCATATTTTCTCATCAATACAGACAGAGAGAGAAAAAAATTATGACTATACGATATGTTTCGTAAAAAAAGGATAAACTCGTGCACAGTAGACTAGTAAATTTATGATAAATACATGCATTCAATTTGGTTCAAGAATTGAATAAACATTCTTTTTCACCAGTCAATCGTTTAATATGACTTTAACATTCCCAAAACTAACAAAGCTTATCACTAATAGACATTGCGGGAGATATATTATATCAAACCAGAAATCAAATGTAAATGATTCACTTTTGAAAAATACATGTATATACAAAATTCAACGTGAAAAATTTTGAGAAAGAAAGTGAAAAAAGAGTTCACAGCAGCATTACATTTGTACGTTATGAAAACTTCTTCAAATCCACTTGCTATATTTACAACCACATCGCTAGTCTGCAATTTTTAGAAATGCCGATGATGTGGATGCCTTCTTCTACAAATATATCTATATAAAAAAAAGTAAATGAATGAGTCTTCCCATCCACCAACGATAAAAGAGCGTTATAAAATCCTTGACCATCCACAAACAATACTAAGAATATTCAAACAGATACTAACGGCCTATTGAAATTCGTATTTATAAAACCAAAATCAAATATGATCACAAGACAACAGTAAACAGTGTACTATTGGTTCCTAGCTTTAAACACAAATGAATGAATGAATGAATGAATGCTATACCACTGTCTTAAAAAATTTCACCTATTTTTTCACACATCATCATCGATTGTCTATATTTATAATAGATTTTAATGCGTCTGTTATACACGTGAGAGGTTTAGCTAGCTGGTTTAGTATACCATTTTATACATGTATAAGAAAATTCTGGAGCTACCAAGTAAAATATGACAGTTGTTATCCATTCGTTTGATGTGTTTCAGCTTTTAATTAAGACATTTGCTTGTAGACTTTCCGATTATAATTTTCCGCAATGTTCGGTATTTATGCTATTTTACTTTTCTATCCAACATATTTTTTAAACATTCGGTCAAAAGAGTATGAAGAACACGAACTGCTTAAGGAATGTACAAAATCGTTAGAGGTAAATATATATTTAAGTTAAACATTTATCAACAGTTATATCTATGAATCACAGGATAAAGTCTCCTGTAAAAAAAGTATAAAATGAAAACGTTGCTTGTGTAATAAATAAATTCGGGTATTCGGAATAATTTATAGTAAGACAACTAACCATTAGAATATGAACTAATACAAGTCAATGTAAGACATTTTACAATGAGCAAAAAAAACACATTTAGTTAAATTTCGAATATTTTGATAATAATGCTTTTAAAAATATGAATAAAAGTATGAAAGTGGATATATTTCCCATTCGTTAGTTATAAAACAGTGTTTAATTAAGCAGATTCGTACATATGTTTCTGTCTAGTATTTAAACTTTAACATTTCACTATTACATATTTAATCTTTCAGAACTATCTAACTTGTTCGTACCTGGAACGGAGGTATCATATATTGTAGGATTAAAATTATCTAATTTTGGTGCAATTTAAATCACGTTTCCCCGGTATAAATTCTTTCGTCACAAAGATTTAATAAATCACACAAAATAATAAAATTAAAAAGCCAACAATGATTATGCGTTGTACCCCCTGTCATTTGATTGAATTTTATTTACCTAGGAATTAAACGGTGAAAGCTTGGTATTGAATGGTCAATACTTGAAGTCTCGACTTAAATCTTCAAACTAAACAAGGCTCTGTGCCGTATTAGTCGGATTCTACCGTACATAGCAGATTATAGCTACTGTTACCCCCAGTCTATCACGTTTATCAAGAGTCATATTGATATTTTTCTTCAGGATGTGATAGTTTAAACTTAGTTCACCAATCAAATGAAATTTTTTTTTTTCAATATAAGAAATGAAAAAGATTAGATTTCTCATAAATATGAATTAACGATGCGAGAAGAATGATTTGAAAGATAATTGGGGAAGTTTTATGTTCGAATCATATCTATTTAAGGAAAATTAAAGCATGACAACATTTAACGGTGAAAAATAATCTGATGGAGAAACGAATAACAGGTAACGCTTAAGACTGTCAACTTCCGAACAGACTTTTCATTGTCGTATTATGTTCCGAAACAAAACTTGTCATTCACTTTGATGGGGATTTAATTTCGAAATAGAACTATTTATTCGGATTTTACAGCATACAATGGCGTAAGAGAAATATAAACGGACACAATTATATAATTATAATGCCTGAGAAAATAATTACGACTAGACCGTGGACTCAACATCCATTGTCTCCAGGAAAACTATACCGACAGCAGCGAGCAGATATTAAAACACCTGTCATTAATACATACGCAAAACAGGTAAGATTAATTATTTCTGTTAGAAATGGTGTTTTTTTTTAGTATTATAAGTTTATAATATATTTTGTTTAATACCTTGGGTAAAACTGCTGTGCCAATACAACTAGTTTTACGGTACGGCCTATATTTCCAATAAAAATTAATTTTATCAAACATTTCAGAACCGACTGACTATGCGATCTAGGCTTTGCCTTTTATTGAAGGCCCTACGGTGACATATAGTTGTTAATATCTGTGTCATTTGGTCTCTTGTGAAGATTGTCTCATTGGTAATTATACCACATTTTTTTATATTGTTAACTGTATTATAATAATTTTCATGTACAGTAACGCTTATGTTACTGTAGACTCATATTACTAAAACCATAGGATCAAAGCAAAGAGAAACCTCTCTGTTCAAATCATTATATAGATTAGCAGCTACAATGTAGTACACACTACGGTTATTATTTTATTTTTTTGGGGGGAGGACATATACACGACATTCATTGTAAGATTGTAAGGACAAAGTCAAGAAAACACAACACTAAGATTAGTTGAACCTTTTGAGAAAATGGACAAAAATTATAAAAACACTAAATATGGGGTCTATGCTCAGTAAATGTCGTTTGTTTATGTGGTTCATAAGATTTTTCTAGTTTCTCGTTTTTTTTATAGATTATGCTGTTTGTTTTCCCGTTTGGATGGTTTTACACTAGTAATATTTTGGAGCCCTTTATAGCTTGCTATTCGGTGTGAGCCAAGACTCCGTGTTGAAGACCGTACCTTTACCTATAATGGTTTAGTTTTATAAATTGTGACTTGAATGGAGAGTTGCGCATTGACACTCATACCACATCTTCCTATATCCATATACGCGCATGAAATATGTTTGTATTAAGAGAGACTCATATCAATAAGTTAATCGATAAAATTGTCCTTTACACGTTTGTCCAAACAGATCTCCTACGAGAAGTACATGTTTGTCTGGAACTGTAAGATAATCTTTAAATGTAATCAATGATTGTGTACTAGGTCTCTAAATACAAGGATGGTCATAAAGTCACGAAAGCAAAAACCTAAAATATTAGACTAAAGAATGTCGATCTAGGCTGGGTTTTTTTTCAAGTTGAAAATGCGTAAAATCATGAAATTTTACTTTATCCATTCTCTAGACATTCTTCTACGAACATTTAATCAAAGAAAATCTTACTTTATTTTTACGTAATTTTTAAAATACTGTAAAATAAGTGTTGTACTTCTAAACACGTAAAAGAAATATATCTGTATGTTATAAAACTACAATTTACAAAAAAAAAATAATTAAGGACTACTCCGTCGAATAATCAGTTTGTGTATTTACACAATAGTGTTTGAAATAAGGAAATATCATGGTATGATTTCAAGTGGGACAATTACCCACACAATTTGAATTTAGAATGTAATTATAGGCCACCTAATGGCCTTCAACAATGAACAAAACCAATTATGATTTTTGTATCAGGAGGCATTGTTCAAAATACCACTCAAACGTTTTTAAAATTATCCAATACTTCAGACAAGGGTGTCTTTAGGACAATATATCAACTAATGTCGATATAATCTTTATTGGAACAAGCAATTCCTTATAAAAACAACAAAATAGTAATATTCAACATGTTATTCTAGAATTAAATATACAAGGATTAGGTAAGAATTATAGTCTAATGGATTAATATTTTGATATGATAGCCAATGGCTAATATTTGTGACCAATTTATTAAACGTATAAAGTTTGGGTTTGCAATATTAGTTTTGCATTCTTTTTAATTTGCTATCTTGAAACATTTACATCTCAATGTCGGTACTTAAGCCTCAACATCATAATGCTAGCTTATATAATGTGAGTTGGTGGTCATCGTTGAGGATCGCGTTGTTTATTCAAACATTCTTTTATATTATGAACTTCTATATTTTTCCGAAAATAGATATAGGAAGATGTGGTGTGAGTGCCAATGAGACAACTCTCCATCCAAGTAACAATTTAAAAAGTAAACCAATATTATACAGGTTAAAGTACGGCCTTCAACACGAAAAGTTTATTTTGCTTGATAAAGAAAATATATTCGAAGATGTATGGTGACGCTCTGAATGTAAAATATTCTTAACAGAATACAATTCAAAGTTCTGAGGGGAAACTTTCCCGAGTAGCAAATGACGAAAGATCAACTCTGTCAATGTTAAGTATGAAGGGCGGATATAGTTCAACCCAGAGTTGTAATGTGCGCTCGCTGTACATTCCTTGCTTTAAAAAAAGCACGCTGTACATTTCTCGCTCAATAAAACAAATCCAGAAACACTAGAGCAGAGCGTTAGTCAGTGTAAATGAAAAAAAAATCAACTTATAGATCTGTTTTGTTTGTGACGGTATGCTTCTGTCTCATTATTTAATACAAAACGAATCAATTATTTTCCATCTTTATTTACAGATGCAAAGAGCCTTGTTGAATGAAAAAATAATTTCATATAGACCCAGTGTCATTTAAGCATTGAATTTAAATAAAAGGCATACATCGTTCTATTTCTTGATAAATTTAACAAAGAGGTCACAACATTTAAAATGCAATAATGGCGTTTAAATTGAATTTTATATCTATGTATTTTAAATAACACATGAGCATGTATTGAATATCAAATAAGTGAAAGCTGTGTTTATCATGATATATCATCAGTTTAAAGATCAATCTGAGAAGAAATTATTTACACGTTCATGCTTCGTAGCAGAGACTTATAATACTAAATGTATTATATGTCTCTGTTCGTAGGTTATCGCTATACATTATTTCAATTATCTGAAAAATGGCCATGGGAGTGAAAAGCCAACAAGACTCAAATTTTTCACTCCTATATCAATAACATTAACTGTACCAAGTCAACTTCACCAGCTGCGTATTTCGACAATACAAGTCTCTTCAGTGATGCTCGATACCAAATAATTTTAAAATACATTTAGCAAATTAAACAAAATGAAGAGCTTTTTATAAACCAAAACGAAATGATGTTTAAGGAGATGAATTTTGGTAACATTCGTTGTAATACGAAACCTACTGGACAGTACTACAGATCGTATCATTCACCAATGCTTCAACTGCTCTGATGAAAATAACAGACATAGAAAAAGATGTTACTAAGAACATCACAAGGTCGAAATAATCATCGTGTCTTGATACCAGAGGCGGATTTAGGGGCCCTGTCCCCCATATTTGGGAAAAAAATTGGTTTCTTATATAGGGAATCACTGAAGCGTGACTAAAGTGGCCCCCTCTTAGGCAGTCAGTGGGCCCCCACTTATGAAAATTTCTAGATCCTCCCCTGGATACAAGCTAAAAATTAAGTAAATTAAAAAGTGGAAAGGCATGTGAAATAAAACAAAATGCAATGAATAGCCTCGTACAACAGCATGTGAAATAAAACAAAATGCAATGAATAGCCTCGTACAACAGCTCGAGAACCAATGTGTCTTATCTCAATTTGCAATTGGAAGAACTGCAAGCAAAAACTGTGGGTTTAAATATTTCTCTACGATTACGTAAAGGGTATGGTTCTATCATAATCCTCACAGCTTTTTCTAGAAGATTATTGTAATAATTCATTTACAGTTTATAACTATTTGCAATTAATTGAAAGAGGGGTACATTTAATTTACCTCTGTACAGGCAAAAGTTGATACAGTCTTTATATCAAAATGCAATTCCAATCTTCAGACTTGTTTCACCTGCATTATACTGTCTATATGAAACTGAGAATTCAATAATAGTACATATTGTAGATTTTAAGTTAATGTACTTGTACTCTTAATAAATAGCATGGGAACCCCAACTCTTATTAATTCTGATTTTACAAGAGACACTTAAAAGCAGTTAATGTAAATATTTAAATTTAATTTAAATCTCTTTATACCTACGTGTGAGTAATCAAACGACAAATTGACCAATATACATCTGTGTACCTGTTAGCTACAATCACTTAATCTAACATCAGTATTTATTTTTATGAATTAAAAAAAACGCCTTCTTTAGGTTTAATTATTGACACAATGTTTCATGTTTTTGACCAAAATTTAATTGTAAAATTGATTAACCAAAAACGTTAAAGTTGAGCTTAAAGTGGGTTTTTTTATATAATATACCGGCTTTTTTTCTTTGATATGAAATATTTATATTGAATTGGTTGACATATTATGTCTGTATTTGTATTTTCCCCCTTAAAAGTTAAATACATCTGTGTTAATTATATATTTATACATACACGTCTAGATTTGTGATAACTTTACGACAGACGTTCTCCATCTGTAATACTATACTAATATTTGTCTCTAATTAAGCCAAATATTGCTACATCTGCGAATCAAGTTTTTTTCTTTAATTGATCTAGAAATTAATTTTGCACTTTCCCTATATATTCTATCATTTAAGTTGTCAGGTGGAATACCACAAAGAACCACAAGTTTTTACCCAGGAAAATGGGAGGAAACCCATATAATACAATCGTTGTTTTTAGCAAATCCGAAGTTTGAACTATAATTGACCTCAAGTGAACACACCACTTCCCTTCCAGTATACATGTATCTCCAATTGAAAGTTTCGTTCTAAAAACGATTACAATTAGAATTTATTTAAAGGACCATCTCTAATAAAGCCATGGAAACTAGATTTCATCTGGAATGCACTTTCTGAACAGACGGACGGACGCACGAAACCGTTTGAATGGTTTGACACTAGTAATTTTGGGGCCCTTTATAGCTTGTTGTTCGGTGTAAGACAGGGCTCCGTGTTAAAGGCCGTAAATTGGCCTATAATGATTTACTTTTATTAATTGATTTTTGGATGGAGAGTTGTCTCGTTTGCACTCACACCACATCTGCCTTTATCTATATAAACGCATCTATCATTTTAAAATATCCATATGGTTCAAAACTTATTATTGATTTATACAATTGTATTCGTGTGGTCTTGCTTAGTAAAAACTTAGTTTATCTTCCTAAGTTTAAAAAGTTAACGGGAAAAGACTTGATTTTTTTTTTTTTTAAATCTTACCAAAGTCGTGACAAATCTAACATATGTAATATGACATCAGTATTTCTGTAAACGTCAGTGAAAAGTCAAAATATTATTTCACATTGACTTTCCGAAATTTTGACAGGTTACTGCGTTCTATAATATGAACTAAATTTGGGGGAAAACAGTCTAATGAATGAAATTTGTTTCCTTCATTTCTATTTTGAATTTATTTATTTTCTATTATGCATTCTAGTAATTTCTATAATTTGATGATTAATAGCACACATTAATACTATTAAAAGTTCTGATATTCATCTTTATTATCTCACCCCACTACGTGACATTTTGTTTTCATTCATTCAGATTAAATGTTAAAAAAAAAAAGTCAATGCAAAGATTTAAAAATAAAATTGAAATGTTTATTTAAATCATAACTAAAAGATCGTATTTCAGATCAGCTGTCACCTTACAAAACAGTGCTCTTTTCTATAAATAAACAATCAACGCAGTAAATAAGTTGTCGATCCATAAGTTCTTCGCATATTAAGATGACTTCAAGGATTAAATACACGTCCTTTCTATACATATCTTCATTTCAATAAAGCCAACGCATTGCATCGGTACAGAGATAACAAATACAAACAATACATATTTACAATATGTACAAAACAAGTAAGATAGGTCACTAGCCAGGAATACAAACAGAAGTATTTATACTTTGTATATAAATGCGATGCTCGTCTGAGAGCTTGAATAGTCTCGATTTAATAATAAATTGTTTTGAAGTACTTAACGTCCAGTGGCAACTATTTCATGTATATTCAAAACAATCAATGATGTTATAATATAACAAATGGGAAATTAAGTTAATTTTTTTAATTTTACCCATTGGATTAAATTTGAGTTATGCTTTATTCAAATTATCGATCTTTATAATCTATTAAAGCTGAAATATCTTATATAATCTTTATAGTGCTTGACAGAAATAATATTTGCGAATGAAAATAATTCTTAATACACTTTATAAAGTTCGTTAATTCGAAGCTCTTTTCTAAATTTCCCATCAACAGAAACGATGATCCTTCAAGAATTTCAATGCTATTATTTTTAAAAACTTAACAGCTATCATATATTCAATATATACTTTTGTTTTAGAATAAGGTGGATATGGCGACTAGAATTAAAAACAGCCAAATATCAAATAGCCAAAATAATGCATGAATTCGGGCCTGGCTTCTAAATTTGCCATTTGACAGATAGTGATCGCAATCTGGGCAAGTTGACGTTAACATGCCTAAGTTGATTGTTGGATTACTTGTCCATCGGTTTGTTTTGTTTTTCATTTTTAATTTGTCTGTTTTAAAATGGTTGATGAAGGTTGAACATCGTAAACTGCTGGTGCCTCTAATTCACTTATACAGGGATGTATATAAAACTTTTAAAGAGGGTTACTCTCTACTTGCTGGATGTTTACCCATATTCAAATTTCGCAAACCCCCTTTAAATATACCCTTGGTCATCATGATAACAATCTGTGTGCCTCGCCGGTACACGCATGAACTATAAGGCCGCCTCTGGGTGCGGGAATTTCTCGCTACATTGAAGACCTGTTGGTGGCCTTCTGCTGTTGTTTTTTCTATGGTCGGGTTGTTGCCTCTTTGACACATTCCCCATTTCCATTCTCAATTTATTTTAAAAGCCACACTGATTGTGTGTCGAGAGCGTCTGCCTCTCTTGCTATCCTTGTATCACCCGCCATGCTGGCAAAGCAATATATCGGTTTCGATTATTTAAACATCGTTTCTAGGCACCTTTAAAATTCAATTGACACATATACTTTGACTGATGACTAAGGTTCTTGAACTTTTCAAATCGAAAAAAAAACCGAAGTCAGAACAAAGTGCGCAAAATGTGATTTAATGTGTTTGTATAAGTGATCAATAACACGAGTACTTGTGTTATTTTTAATTTTACAAGAGTTACTCAGACGTAATAAATGTAAATATTTAAATTTAATTTAAATCTTTATTTTTATTTTACTATCTTTTAAGTGTGAGTAATCGAATAAATAATTGAACAAATTGCCTTTCTGTGACAGACACTTAATTTTACTTAAATATTTTTATATCGCCGTAGATCGTTTGACAGTCTGTTTATTGATACAAATAATATTTAACTTTGTTTAGAAAAAAAATCACATGCACTTCACAAGGTTTTTGATGATTTGAATGTTTGATATGCATATTCAATACGGACCTTCCTTCCGTGGCTACCAAGTTATTTACTTGTCGGGTTACTATAAAAAGTATGTTTTTTGGTCATTTGGTTTGCTGTTGTGTTGTTGAACTGGAATTACTTAAGCTTTGACTTATTATAATAAAGTTCCAAGTAAAAAAAAGGATACTTAAAGTATGATAAAAAGTTAAATGATTTCATTATTTTATAGAGACGAATACATCAATATAACAGAACCGACAATATATTTAAACCATGTGGATTTCCTTTTATCTGGATGTTAAAAAACTGACCGATTTTAATGCGGTTAGATAGTAATCATTCCCGTTGGTATGAACAGTATCCATGCTTTTCGTATTTGAACACTTAGTATAGACAGTAACCATATAATACAATGATGGTCAGATGGTATGGACAATACCGCTGTAATTTCGTTTAAATTTATCGTTTTAAGTGTTTCACGATTCCTGCCCTATCTAATATAAATGTCTGAAGATATACAGCCCGTAACAGAGAAGTGATCGAATTGAAGTTTCTTTACCGTCAAAATTAGCTACGTTATCGACATACTTAATTAATTGAGTAGTGACCGAACTTTTGTTACTTTAACGTTAAAAAGATTGACAATGCTGACATACTTTCATGTGTCGATAATCAAGTTTAATACCGATAATGTTGAAAATATTTCTAATAATATGAAACAAAATATGCCCATGCACCATTTCGATTGGGCGAAAAGTAGTTATTTCTTCAAAGTCAGAACAGAAAAAGGATGAATGGAAGGACGTCTTGATAGTATTATTTCCTTTACAAATTTACACAAAACTAAAAGAAATATACTGGTAAACATTCAAAAAGGTGTTTGGTAGGAATGAAGTCCTTTATTTTTTCGGACTACAATGTGTACCGTATGTGTGATGGATTTGAATTAAATCAATAACTTTAAATGTTTTCTCATATGTATACACAAAAGGGAGGACCGGTATTTGTAATTCTGTCAGAATACGTCTTCATCCGTTTTTTCTAGTACAGTTTAAACGGGAAAATTTTGTTATGAATTTTTTTTAATATGACGAGCAAAACTATTTCTTGCAATGGCACACACAGAGATTTTTTTTTTAGTAAAAATCAGTAAAAAAATATTCTCCAAAATATACCATGGCCAGGACCTGACCGTTTTTAGCAGTGTACAAATGAAAATCGTCCTGAAAACTGCGCTTGCTGTCATTTTGAGGGATCATGCAACATTTCACCTATAACCCATAAAAACATAGGTTCTCAATTACTAAAAAATGTTCTAAAATATAATTTCAAATCAGAGTAAACATATTAACTTTCTTATATACAGTCGAATTTGTCTATAGGTTACACAAAGCTTATTCTTAAAACTTTTGTATCGGGGAAAACATTTTTCTTTTTTTTTTATTTTTGACTTTTAAAACATGTAGGGGAAACGGATTTCCTAACCATTCACATATAATATTCCGTATTTCTGATTTTTTGTTCGATAACGTAAATTATACGACTTTTTTTTTTACAACGTGAACTTGTGCCATTTATTTTTGCTGGTCTTTAGGAAGACAATTTACAATTGTGCAGTGAACGGAGGCGCTAATACATAACCTTATTATTCTGTTTGGAAACAAAAATAAATTCCCAGTATATAAATATACATGTATGAATATACATGTATTATATGTCGTGTACATGATTGGATTATGTAGATATAACTATCGCACAGAAAAAGTATCATGGATTTTTAGGCTTTCATATTCAAAGTTTTGAATTCTACCCTTGTTGATAACCTGTGGGAATCTCTACAGTTCCTTAAAACATCAATTATTGTTTTGTAAATTGAGTGCCGTCTCCCTGAACACTTAAGTCATATCTTTTCATTTTCATATTGTTTCCCTGTTTGTCTCTGTTGTCTTGATTGTTGGAACGATTTATAGTGCATGGTATTTAACAATATTTACGAAAACTTTCTGAGGATTATGAATATTTCTTCTCTGTCAGATATGGATCATTACCAATGATAAAATGAAATGCCGTACATCACATCTTATAGAGGTTTAAATTTCAAATATTCGTCAATAACTTAAGATATAGAGCAATTTTGTCTTCAATATTTCAAATGTTAAAGGGTACATTTGTATTTTTTTCTTCGATTTGAAGGAAATTTATTTCAGTTTTTTCTGTGACAAAGTACAAGCATGTCGGTATTGCAACAATGTATGATTGACATAATTCCGGGAACATAATAAACAGATAGGTATGAAAAAGAAAAGGTATGGGGTATTCTGTATCAGACGAAAGAAAAACTATTACAGTGTTAAATCCAATAAATTCTCACAGTGCAAGCAGTATATAATATCTACATTGAGCAAATCGGTGAGGTCATATAAAACAGATGATGGGGTATGATTGCCAATGAGACAATTATCCACAAAAGACCAAAATGACACAGACATTAACAACTATAGGTCACCGTACGGCCTTCAACAATGAGCAAAGCCCATACCGCATAGTCAGGAAGGATGTCTACCACCATGACTTCTTCGTTTGCCCAAAATACACATTATGTAGAGAAACCTTATTCCACAACCTTTAGATAACTGGCTATCTGAAAACTTTGTTTTAGATACAAAACTATTAATCTGCGGTCGCTTAAATTGGAACTTTCGAACGAACAAAATATTCAAATTTTCAAACATGTTCAAAATTACATAAAAAGGTCAAACAGATTTCTTATGCCTTGATAGAGCGTTATTATTGCTGACACAGAACGTCATCGTTGTCATCAATCCACAAGTCATCGTCACAGAAGTATAAGATTTTTCAAACTTTCTTTTTCTCTTTTTACTTTCTCTCCTCTTTGTTCACCTATGAAAGCTAGTATCATATTGTATAAACTGTTTGTTTTATATGCATATCCATTATATTATAACATTATTGTAACTTTATATTGTATTATGGAGAAGACCTCATAAGTATGATTTACTTGTGTCTAATCAATTTTTCTTTAATTCAGCAAATAAAATATTTTTGAACTAAACCGCATAGTCAGCTTTAAAAGGACTTCATTCCTATCAAACACCTTTTTAATTGTTTACCAGTATATTTCTTTTAGTTTTAGGTAAAATTGTAAAGGAAATAATACTATCAAGACGTCCTTCTTTAAATCTTTTTTTTCTGTTCTGACTTTGAAGAAATAACCACTTTTCGCCCAACCGAAATGGTGCATGGACATATTTTGTTTCATATTATTAGAATTATTTTCAATATTATCGGTATTAAACTTGATTATCGACACATGAAAGTTTGTCAGCATTGTCAATATTTATAACGTTAGAGTACCAATAGTTCGGTCACTACTCAATTAAGTCTGTCGATAACGTAGCTAATTTTGGCGGTAAAGAAACTTCAATTCGATCACTTCTCTGTTACGGGCTGTTGTGTAGTATAATTACCAAAGAGATCACTCTCCGCCAAAGACCAAACAACGTTGAGGTTTAAAAGCAAATATAGACCACCGTACGCCCTTCAACAATGAGCAAAACCCATACCGCATTGTACGCTAAAAAAGGTCAAGAAATGACAAATGTAAAATAATTCAAACGAGAAAACGAACTTTATCACTTTGACAAACCTAATTACTAAATTTATATTAATAATGTGGTCTCCTCTTGAATATGCATGCAGTATTGACCACTTGTTGTCAACCAAACACAAAGAAATTAATCAATTAATTACTATTTTTAACGAAGACGAAGACTTTTTACGAAAGTACTAGCCATAAAAAAATGAAATTTAAAATGATAATTATACATATATAGTGACGTCAATTTAACAAACTTGATGAAGTCATACCGTTTTCAGTTGACATTTATTTCATTACTTCTATTAGATATTTTTAATTCATGATTTCTCACTAATATTTAGACCTTAATTGTGTTCCTTGGCTCACTTTATCCATTTTAGTGGGCGGGATCCTTAAAGAAATGTAAATACTGTTATTTCTACATTTGTTTATATGCAAACATGTTGGTATGTTTTAATGATTTTAAGAAGTATATCAGATATCATTATTTGTTTGTCCTATTCAATACGAATATGGTATTAGATATTTATTTTTATTTTTCAGTGAAGATCTTCAAAACTGGAAAATTCGGTTAACGAAAAAAAACCGCCAATCCAAACTAGGAAAAAAATGTATATGATCATCATTCATTTTTTATATCATTGGTTGAACAGCAGTTTAAATTCACATTGTTTTTGAACAAAATTTAAGATACACGTACACACTGTTTTATCAATTAGAAAAGCACAAAAAAGCTTTCCCCCCTCCGTTTTATACCTAAACATCTTTTAAATTGATGGCTCTGTACCGTAGATATATACTTTTTGTTCTAAAGTTAACTTTGCTTGCTTACTTATTTTACTTTGTTTCTATAATTTTCTTTCGTTTTACTTGTTCGATTATTTGTTTGACTTCGTCCTTTCTCTTTCTTTTACATTGTTTCAGATTACCAAGAGTTGTCTGTCTTCTAGCAGGTTTCCACTGACAAGAATGATACACATATTTAATTTCTTTCCATGAACTTTGTCGTTGATTTTCGTGTTTGTATTGTTTACGTCCCAAGCTTTTATCTACGTCTCTGAATTGAAATTTCTAAAAGCTTAACATGAAATTAAATAATTGGTATATGTAAGAGCAAGTAACTATGATACTAAAATACTATAGTTATTGAACTTTAGATTTACTTATCATATAACAATGAACATCTTTAAATTATATTGTTGTCTTTACAGTTACAACGATGTAATCGACTGTACAACAAAGTAGCAGAAGAATTTGGGAAACCAAGGGAAAGATTTCCAAGGATTGATGATAATAATGCTTTTACGTACGATTTCCAGCAAAGGCCAATATTCACCAAGTCTGCACCTGGAACATTTCATTATGATGACCCACATGCTATACAGAGACTCGAATGGTCATTGACAAATCAGTTCCTACAAAAGCGCCACCACACGGAATATATGGATTATAGACGGCAGCACCATGCCTTTGCTGATGATAGTCGTTCGGTTTCAGAATATAGTGATCATTTTGAACTGGATCCATTTCAGTTAAGCGACATTTTACACAGACGAGGTTTACGGAAGCCAGTAATGGTGCGCTATGATAAAAATGGTGTTGAGATAAGAAAATCCAAAATAAAAATTCGTCCAAATAACGGTGCTCTTCCAACAAACCCATCTGCCAGAGAAAAAATTAAAGGTAGGGCAAGACTTGACTATGAGATGGCAAACATGCGAGCTGTTGCATTTTGTGAAAGGCAAGCTCAACGAAAATTTCGAACGGCTTCAGCCATTACTAGAAATAGAGATGTCGAACTTGTCGAGGAAGATTTCTTAGAACGAATAAACAATGAAAACAATAATAATGAGAATGACGATACGGGCAGTGTCATTATGTCTATGGATAAGGAGGAACTATTTGAGAGGATTGATAAATGGATTGATGGTGTAAACGAGGCTCTTGGTCAGTCTTCTAATTCAACTTCAAAGGTTTATTTTCAAGACAAAACATGACAAAAATAAAATTTCAGACTTATGAATATTTATTTCGAATCCGTTAATTTTGTCAAAAATTCAATGCTTGGAATTAACAGAAACATGCAAATATTGAACATGTTAAACCAGACGCCTTTTCTTTTTGGGTTACTTCGCTGTTGTTATTCAAGGGAAAAATAATTTAAAGTGCATGATCATACGATATAGATTTTTGATGAATATTGAAGGTGTCATTTTGGTTATACTGACGGTACGTCAGAACAAAAAATTTGGTAACCATATATACAGAGTATTAATTGATTTTAAAATCTTATGGCGGCCGTCTTGAAAAAAACCCACTATTTTGAATTTCCAATTGGGGTCAACTGGTTATATTGTTCGTAGCATCAACCACGTCTAACATTCTAAATTTGAACTTGTATATTACTATTAAGAGATATTTGTTGATTTGGATATTTTGAGACGGCCAATTTGAAAAAAAGATGCCGTATTGATATTTCAAGTTAGGTCCATAGATATAAGAAGATGTGTTATGAGTGCCAATAAGACAACTCTCCAGCCAAGTCACAATTTGTAAAAGAAAAACCAGTATAGGTCAAAGAACGATCTTCAACACGGAGCCGTGGCTCACACCAAACAGTAACCTATAAAGGGCCTCAAAAAGGACTAGTGTGAAACCATTCAAACGGGAAAACCAATCTTATAATCTATATAAAAAAACGAGAAACGAGAAACACTTATGAACTACGCCAACAAACGATAAGTACTGAACAACGTGTTCCTCACTTAGGACATAGTTTGTATTTGTCGAAATACCCTGCACTACTATCATGCAAAATGTGACATTGCTTTTGACCTTATAAATGATACATGTTGATTTGGATATTTTATAGTGGTCATCTTGAAAAAAGCCGCCAAATTGAAATTTGAAGGTGGGTCCATAGATTATATTGTTTGAAACGCAATAAGAACTATAACAGTTCCAAAAATTTGGTGCTTTTTTCCTAAAACCCACAATTTTGTTCACTGATCTGCCGGACTATTATGGAAGCTTGTACATTTGAATGTGTTTACATTCTTATTCTTCGTTCTATTATTGGTACCTAATCTCCTTAATGTCCTTGGCAAATCATAGCAACATCTCATTCAAATAAACAAATTTTTTTCAGCATTTAATAATCATTATTTCCTTCTTCTTCTTCTTCGGAAGTCCACCCTATTTGCAGGGTCACCGCATTATCATATTAAAGCAATCATTCGTAAGTGACTATTGTGTATATCGTCCATATATAAATTGCTGGCATTGAATCATTGAATATATTTTGATCTTTTTATAGTTATTTATAAAAACACCAAAGTTAATCATTTATTTCTTTTTGACAGAATGATACATATGAATTTTGGCAGGATAATACCAATTCAAATTCAATTCAAATATTTATTGTCATATAAACTGAACAATAATTTGTGACAAATAATATAAAAATACAAAAAATACATTAAACAAACAAAACCATGAAAACAAAAAAAAACAAAAAAGCAAAACGATAATACCAGTAATTATGATATTTGACGGGATAATATCTACGATTTTTTGCTGGTTAATAGCTATGTGTTTTTTTTGTAAACATTCGTGTTTACCAGTCTTTGGTTTCCTGTGATGTGTTTTATTGTTTCTTCTTCCATCGTTTTTTATGTTTGCCATATAAAATGCTCGTACGAAGTCAGCTATGTAAAGCCATCTTCGACCATTTTATTTAAAATTGTCGTACACACACCGCCAGCGTTGAAAAACCATTCTCAACCCTCAAATAGAATAGCCTGTAAGTCTGATAAGTTGAGCGCTTTTTAACTGATATTTATAGTTTGTACTGTAATACAAAAGTCCCAGGTTAAAGGAAAGGTTTTACTGATTTTTGAAGACCGTACGGTGACCCAAATGTGTCAATTGGTCTCTTTTGAGGGGTTGTTTCATCGTATGTGCAATCGTATCACATCTTCTTGTCTTTATAATGTTGGTGTTATTTGATAAATAAAACGAACAAGCGTGTAAGTTTGTAGTAAAAAAAATCCAAACGAACTTGACCAATTCTGTCCCTCGATGCACAAAACACATTGACTTCGATGTCCATTTTTCTCCAATATTGGAGTTAATCTAAGTAACACTTTCGCATTTTACCATATAAAAAGAAAATCAAGTATATATGTAAACTGCACTCAATTCAATTTTTGAAATATTTGCCCTTTGGACAAAAAAATTCCAAGACTTAAAAGAATATTATAATGAACCATATACCTCCAGGGAACAAACCTAACTCTAAATGACAAAACAGTTACTCCACAGGTGAAAGTAACAGTCGGGTTGTTGTCTCTTTGACACATTCCCCATTTCCATTCTCAATGTTATTGACTATCTATTGTGACAACTCAGTACTTTTCTTTTAATTTCAAATTATTCATGTATTGCGAAAATTTAATATTATTTTTAGTTGGAAATGTTGACTGCTGTACCCCTATTTTTTACTTTTTACCTATTATGTCTGTTTGTTTTGTTCAAATATTGTTATCGATGAATGGAATTGTATGCGACTGTCATAAAAGCCATACATTTGAGAGATTTAACTAGCCATAAAAACAGGTTCAATCCACCATTTTCTACACAAGAAAATACCTGTACCAAGTTAGGAATATGACAGTTGTATCCATTCGTTTAATGTGACATTTAATTATGGACTTTTTGGTTAAAATTTCATCGAAGTTCGATATTTTTGTTATTTTACTTTTTAGGACAAAAGCTTATGGTATATTAATGTCGCTGATGAGTTTTTTTGTCTGGCGTACAAAATGACAAGCCTATTATATTGTCGATAAGTTTATTTATTACCTAATTGATAATCCACCATGTCTTATAACCCATAATCAATTTATAATACATTTGATATACACAAGGGTAACATGACAGAAGAAGATAGTAGAGCAGGACTCTTTTGGAGCGATGAGGTCACTTACGATTTTGAAAATTTTATGCTTTGATTACATACATAAAGGCAACAGTAGTATACCGCTGTTTAAAAGTCATTAATCGGTTGAGAGATAAAAAATCTGGGTTCCAAACTAAAACCGAGGGAAAATCATCAACTATAAGAGGAAAACAACGAAACTACAGCAACACAAAAGTGCAACAAAAACAAACGACAATGTAACACACATTGAAAAGAAACTTGATGATAACAAATGCAATTTTCCTGACTTGGAAAATTACGCTGTTTTGAAGTTGTTTTTTGTTGATTGTTGACTGCACTTTATCTTTTTTTTATTTTTGGCTATGTTTTTGTCTGATCTGCTTTAAATACATATTCAGATTTATCTGTTTTTGATGCTTTCATTTCATTTATTAAGGTAGACGGAGTGTCTAAATTAAAATCCAAAGATTTTTTATATTAATTTGTCAAAATGTAGTTTATATAATGCTTTTAAATAATAATGGTACAAAGAATGGATCATGTGTCCTATTTTCCCACTAAAATTGACAGATTTTGTAAAGATTGTGCATGAAAACCAAATTTCTGCCATAAAATGAAAGCTACACCATAGAATTTTGAAAAAGAAAAATTGGGGTCACGGGACTTTTTTCTTGCTACATAATAAAAAAACGTAATTTCCTGATACATTCCATTGTAAAAACAAATGAAACTGAATTATCTGCCCTTACACTTGAGTTGTCTTCTCTTATGAGGCACGGTTGGAAAAAAATGAAAGTTCTCTGTTTTTGTAAAATACAGCCATAAATATGATAAAAAAAAAAATTAATTTCTATATTGAAATTAAATACTTCTCTCGGAATTTAACATGTGCAAATACATTATAATTATATTTAATTAGGGTATTCCTGCAGAAAAAGACAAATATAAAAGCTGTTCGTGTTAATATTATCCCTTTGCACATACACTAGGATAATTTTAAAGCATATGGTTTTTAAGATAATCTGACTGGCTGAAATAAATCTAATATATTTGGCAAATATATTGATAGCAGAAGGTACCGGTGCTTGTCTCCATTAAACTGGTCCCTCCATCCGTACGTAAAAAAATGTCTGTACCTGCGTTCTCTCCATCCCAGTTGAAATACTTTAATTCTATTCCTTCATCATCCAAAAATGGTGTTTGATTATCAACTCTTTCGCCTTGGAAATAGATGCGACTCATTTCATTTGCAGCTGAAATATAAAAATAAAATCAGTTTATTACAATGCATATTTATTCAGACTTATTTTGATTATTAAGTTTTCTTTGTGAATCAGGCTCTTGGTTTTCTTGTTTGAAATGGGTTTTTTTTGTCGTTTTGTAGCCTAATTACTGTAAATTATAGGTTATAGTTTTAGATGAAGGCAGTACAATCAGCTTGAAATGATGTGGTTTAAATTAAAAATAGGTGAACAATATCAATTTAATCGATCATAAAGTAGTAATTCCATGGCAAGTAAAGAAAACGATCAAAATACAAACAACACTAAATGAAACACAACATAGAAAAACTTAATTCTGAGCAATACTTATCCCACCAAATCAAAAGGAATAAATCACATTTTAAGTCACAAAATAAAACAAAAACACATAAAAAGAAATATAATAAATACATGGTAATTTAGGACCCAGATATTCTGCAACATTCAACCACATGATGCTTAAATCCGTCAAAATGTCCCTGAGCTTTTTTAACATTGCGATTCACTGCAGAATCCTCCATCAAGTTTATAATTGACATTATTAGGTAGGGTTATTGGCAGAGTACAAAAACTATCTTTTAAATAAAGTTGTCTACATTTTATTACCCAATCACTTGTAATAAACTTCAAATCCATGTTCAGATTGCTTTTGCGTGTTCAACCCTCAGTTGTATAAGTTTTAGTAGAACACATTTTGTTAGCTTAATGTATCAATATTAAAGTGTCATATAAAGTTATACTCAATTTTTCATCTTCAATAAAGGATAAAGAAATTCGATAATTTTTTTAAATTGTCCGTTTATAAATTTTGCAATTATAAAGACACTAAGGTTTCAACTCCCTTAGGCAAAGTTTACAGTAGACTGGTTTTACTATTTTTCGGGTCCTTTTTGTTCAAATTTCTCTACAATAGTTTCGGTTCATATACATGTACATCATCGGCATTCAAATATTCGGATTTAGGCATTCCTGATGAAGGTAAATCCAAAAAGCCCTTAAGACGTATAAAATAAATAACTTGTTGTTTTCTCTTTTTTAGGCAACAGTAGTTTATCTATATGATTAAAAGTTCATTTGACTCACAATACCTTCTCATAAAATATTGTTTTACATGCAATGGGTAAATTAAAGGGTTTAACTAATTGTTTTTGACATAGGCAATTCATAGACTTTGAAAAAAAGACTATGGTTTGTCCTACTAACTTTAATATAAAATCGAGTAATTATTCATTGAGTCGAATTAAAGATTTGGCCTTGCCCTGTTTGAAATGTTATAAGCACGTTTTCTGCTACACACTTTCGAATAATTTCAGTTTTCATCAGACGTATTACAATATATTTATGTGATCTGTTATTCTTGTAAAGAATGATTTCAAATTCTTAAGTTTTATGTAAATTACATTACCCATCAGATCAACAGCCCACTCATAAACCTGCAGAGAGTTGATTAGTAAGAGATGTGCACCGTCTGCTTTGCATGTTGATTTGGCAATAGTATGGTTGTTTGCTGTTGTAAAAGCCTTGTAACAAATGTTGATGTTTGCTTCATATATATATCCCATTGTTACATTACATAATTCTAAAAAAGAAAATCATATTGGTCATATTCATATTCATGCTGAAGAAGCTTTCCTCCGGGTGCGAGAGTTTCTCGCTGCATTGATGATTCATTGGTGGCCTTCGGCTATTGTCTGTTCTTTGGTCGGGTTAATGTATTTTTGACACATTCCCCATTTCCATTCTCAATTTTGTAAACATTTGAAGGATTCTGTGAAACAACTTCAAACTATTGTATTAATTGTTAAAACAAACTTTACATATGAAAATGCTGCTGTGATGTTAAAATCATTTCTTTTGTCTTAATCAACCCTCATTGTCAATATCTATATTAAGTCAAGATATGAGGTAGACTTGACTGTGTCTGATGTATACTTTATTTCAAGTTCGATGGAATAGATGCGTGCATAGTAAATTTATTTGGTTTATAACTATTTCGATATGAGCGTCACTGATGAGTCTTATGTAGACGAAACGCGCGTCTGGCGTACTAAATTATAATCCTGGTACCTTTGATAACTATATATTTTAAGTTAGAGCTCATCCTCTATATAAAGTAACGTCAAGTAGGGGGATAATGCTTGCTATTTTCCATTCTTCATAAGAAGCTTCTATATACATTCAGCAAGAAAAGGAGTATAGTTGGTGCCAATGAGAATACTGACTCTTTGCTGAAAAACACGTTTTCCAAACACAACAAATATGTTGTAAATCTAGAAATCAAATATCTTGAAAATGTCAGTTTCAGAAAAAAATTTGCTTGAGAGTGGTGTGGTTTTACATAGTACAACTAATTTCTTACCAAGACATAATACTGGGATGTTTTATAAAACAAGGCAGGGCCAATTGTGTTAGTTTGTCTTTTAGTTTACTGTTTTGATATTAAAAAAGGAAACACTTAAAAAAGTATCATAAAGTTATTCGGATAACCGCCATCATTATAATGTAGAATTATTTTCATTTTTTCAAAGTATATTAAAAAAAACCAACCTTAAACAAAATCAAAATTGAAAATTGAACAACGGTTGAATAATTCGAAAAATTCGAAAAATCCAAAATTCATACGTATCTATATATGGCAGTTGATTTTTCATACGTTTGATGTGTTTGGACTTTAAATTTTGCCTTTTGATTTCGGAATTCCCGTTTTTAATTTTTCTCGCAGTTCGTTATTTTTGTTATTCTACTTTTTCAAAACACATAGGAAACATAAAAAAATATTTAGGTTAGTATTAAGAACTGATTTAAAATTCAAACCCATACTTTAATACAGGGTTTCTTATAACGTATTCTATAGTTTTGCAAAGATATTGTTCTAATACCAATTATATTGTTAATAATATTGTTACAATCAAATATGAAAGTGAAAGTAATCGGAGATGCATATATATGATGAAGTGCAAACAGTTTAACCAAGTGCAGTAATAGATTTGATATTCTGTTCTGTGTGCAACACCATGACTTATAATTCCAAAGTGACATCTAACATCACTTTAAAATGCTTAATTATGTTTTTAAAAAGATTCCTACATTACTAGTGGAAAAAAAAAAGACCGAAGAAAAATGTCACAAGTAAATAGATTGACATTTTTACTCTTTGAGTATGTTTGTTTTGTCCATGCACCGTTGACTATGTGATGGAATTTGACGCGACTGTCATACAAGTGAGAGGTTTATCTAGCTATAAAACCAGGCTCAATCCACCATTTTCTACATTAGAAAATGCCTGTACCAAGTCAGGAGTATGACAGTTCTTATCCATTCGTTTGATGTGTTTGGACATTTGATATTGCCTTTTGATTTTAGATTTTCTTTTTTGAATTTTCCTCGGAGTTCAGTATTTTTGTGTTTTTACTTTTAACTGATATAGCAATCCACAAATCAATAATGATAGTTTGACTATTTGTTATTCTTTTCTAAGTACTAGTTATCCCTTTTATAGTTCTTTAATCCCACTTTATCCTTTCTTAATTAGTTTGATTACTGGTGTACTTTTTTCTATTTTAAATCTTATCAAGCATCGCTATTTAAAGGAACAAGTTCTGATTGCATCGAACATTTCTATTGAATAAATAATTACTTATTATATAATATAGTGTTTCTCATTAAGTTTTATAATTTGGCATGTCTTCCTTTGTGTATGTACCTTATTCAAGATAATTAATTCGACGAACTTCCTACGTCATTTAGAATAATTTTGAGTTTTAACTTAAGCTGGATAATAATTTATGGATGTAAAAATGTATAAACAAGACAGAATTTAAACTGAACTTGTTAACTCCGATTTTTTAAGACAACGGTTTTAAGTCAGAAAAATTCGTCATAAGTTTTCGTTGTCTGATTATGTATTTCCTCTTTCAGGCCTGTAATGAAAACATTTTCAAATGTTCAAACAATGTATTCACTTGTTCATTTGAAAGATTTATTAATATTTCAATTGAAAATGTTGGGTACACGTATATGTACTTAAGTTATTTAATAGGCAATGTCTATACCAAATACCAAGATCGTCAAAAAAGCTAGTATCAGGATTTCCTTTACTCGATTTCTCCCTTTCTTGACCTGTTAATTTTTTTATTTAACCAATGTATGGTTCGTTTGATCTCAGTTCTTCATTTATCAAAATTCGATGATGACGTCAAATGTTCTTGTTTTCTTCTGAAATTCCAATTGTGACGTCACGAAAAAAGTGACCATGCCGGGTGACGTCGAATAGAAAAAACACAACCTTTTTGCAGATCACTAGAAAAGATTTTAATTGTTTGTATATCGTCAAAGTTTTAAAACCAAGTTTAACCAACCATATTTTTACACAGGAAAATGTCTGTACAAAGTGAGGAATATTACAGTTGTTATCTATTCGTTTGAGCTTTTGATTTTGGTATTTGTTTTCGAACTTTCCGTCATAAATTTTATTCGGAGTTCGGTATTTTTATGATTTTACATTATACTAACTATACAGACATGAATTGTTTAATCGAGATGGTTTTTTATGGGCCTTTATGTATAATTTTTTTACTTCTTCAATGAAAACAAAACAGTATTCATTCAATTCCCTTAAAAAATATAAGCTTTTTTAATATCTTGATAAAGATTGATATTTTAGAAATTGAACCAAATAAAGGCAACAGTAGTATACCGTTGTTCTTAATTCATAAATTGATTGAGAGAAAAAATCCTAGTTACAAACTAAAACTACGGGAGACACATCAAATATAAGAGGAGAACAACGACACAACAGAAACACACCCAGAAACGAACTATAATATAACAATACCATACATGTTCCTGACTTGGTGCAGGACATTTTTAGAAAAAAAAGGTAGCTTGAACCGGATTTTGTGGTTAGCCAAACTTCCCGCTTTTATGGCAAAGTTAACATAACATTAAACTGACAACATAATATGAAATGACTAAGAAACCAAAATTAATAGCTTTCAGAAGGTACCAGGCTTATAATTTAATACACCAGACGGTCGTTTCGTCTACATCAGACTCAAATGTGACGCTCAGATAAAAAAGTTTGAAAGACAAAAATAGTACAAAATAGAAGAACATTGAGAACCAACAATTCCAAAACGTTGTATTAAATACGGCGAAGGTTATCTGCCTGAGATAAGAAAATCCTTAGTATTTAGAAGAATGCATACTTTTGCAAACGGAAAATTTATAAAAATTACTGTATAATAGATAAACACGTTAACACCGAAGTGATGACTAACTACAGAATAAAAACGAAAACATAAAACAAACTAAATCAGCACATGAAAAAAACACAGCCGAACAATTGATATAATCAAGACAATCAGTAAAAATATATTGTTTATCTTATTTTAAAAATATATCAAAATCAGCATTCATTTGCATGGTTTGGTGCTGAAAACTATCTTTGTCGTGCTCGCTCCCTTTCAGGATTATATTCCTGAAACTGACTCCTCATTTATTGACATTTTGAAGAATCTTCGTATCAACAAACAGCATAAAAACAAATGTAGTATGTTAAACACACATCACAATTTTAATGTCTGTTTAATAGAATCATAAAACTTCAGCAATATTTAACTCTTTTCAAAGCTATACATAGTTATTATTAGGAAGCAAGTTATACTAATCGGGAAACATAACTTTAGAAGATTGAAACCAAAAGTTTGATGATTCAAATTTGAAATTATCAAAGTGAATGAATGAATGATATAAGTATGTATTAACACTTACTTGTCTTTCTGATGGCTTTCGATCCCACAGATGTCTCTTTATGGGGAAAGTGAGCAGAGTACATATGACACTGTCCTGTAACCGATTGGTAGTCAGCTGAGTAACAGTTTGCTATACTTGTACATGAGCTAGCACATTCCAAGAAATGTTCGGTAATCAATGTTCTGATAGACGAATTGGTTGGCACAATTTGTGTATCTGTTTCAAGTTCGAATTTCTGTACTTTGATATGCATGCTGCTGGTATAATGTAGCATGAAAGTAGTCGTTGCTACTCCAGTGTAGATTATTTGATGAAACATTCTAGTAAATTATATTATTATCTATATTTCTTTTCTTTCTTTCAAATAAAGTAATGAAAACAAAGTCTAACATACATATATATCACCGATATAGTTAATCTTAATTAATCTAGTAAAATTAACTAAATTTCATTGGATATACCGTATGCTGAAAACTTATTGTTACATTTGACTTCCTTATGCAACTGGTGCTCATTTAAAGGAATTATCATTATTAATAGGCTTAAAATTGTTCAAGAAATGCGTAATGATGGAATACGGTAGTTGCATGCATTCACCCACTTAATTGGTAACTTAAATTGGACCAAAAAGGTATACTTTGATATCCTTTGGGACTTTTTGAAGGATTATATATAATATTGGACAACAAATTCTCTATTATTACAAGATAAGGTCGTTATACAAAATTGGAATTTTACAAAATTATTGATATCAATATTAATGATCATTAATCCTATATATCGAGGACGAAAACAAAGAACAAAACCATTCTTATTTCCATTTTGTTTGTACCGTCAATAACTTAAGTAGGTTTCGTGCAGAAGTATTAGTTTCTTAATTAATAATTAATATTAACAAACCGCTTTTAAATATGTTGTTGATGACAGTATATAATTTAATTCTGGATGTAATGCGTCTTCTAATTTGATGACGTCGTTTTGTTTATCAGCTCATAAACATAATTTTGTCATGTGACCGTGACATCATCAACGTTATTCATGATTTACTCCGGTTTAAAATGGAATCAAGAATTGAATTATAAGCAATGGCTGTAATATGTTTTCTGTCAATTCTAAATAACCCCAAAAATGTTGTGCACTCTTTTAAAATAACCCTTTACGCGAGTAATTAGTGTGCACCACATTTTTATGTTATTTCTTCATAGACAGAAAAACATATTACGATCATTCCTTAAATAATTTGTAACGTCATATGCTTTAAACAAATGATTTGACCTCTATTGAATAATTCAAAGTTTGGTTGATCATTAACAGAAATAAAAAGACTATAATAAATAGACGACATCGTCAAAGACACCAGGATTGCAATTTCGTTTACAAAAGACTCCACAATAGCTCGAATCAAAAACGTTAAAAGACCAAATTTTAGTACGACGATCATTGTGGTCCCAACACTTCCGAAAGATAATGATTTAAACTATGTCATCAATGTCGAATTACTTAAAAGGCAGATACAGCACATCTCTTTTGTTTTAGTAACCAAACAAACATCTTATGACGAAATTACAAATAAAGGCAACAGTAGTATACCGCTGTTCAAAACTCATAAATCCATGGACAAAAAACAAAATCGGGGTAACAAACTTAAACCGAGGGAAACGCATTAAATATAAGAGTATAAGAGGAGAACAACGACATAAAATCGAAACGTAGCACACACAGAAACTGACCAAGCAAACAATACTAGTTTGCTGATAAAATAAGGATCGAGTTCATTACTTTAATGTGACAATTCTTATAGTATTTATGAAAATGTGTCATATCTTTGTTAGACGATACGTAATTGACATCAAACTAACCATATGACCAGATCTGAAACTTCCCGTTGAATTATCAAATACAAAACTGAATATTTCACATTGCTCAATAAAACAAAACAAAAATTATTTACACCAAACTAGCTGATTGAACAAAATCTAATTGATAGTGGTAATGAACACAGCGTTTAGGTATCAGAAGAAACGATATTACAAAAACGGTTTAATCCACCATTTTCTACATTTGAAAATGCCTGTACCAAGTCAGAAATATGACAGTTCTTGTTCATTCGTTTTTTATGCGTTTTGTTATTTGATTTTGCCATGTGATTATGGACTTTCCGAAATGATTTTCACTAAGTTCAGTATTTTTGTGATTTTACTTTTTATTAAGAATGACAACGAAATATTTATTAACATCAATACGTTTAAAACAGTGTACGTCATTTTTAAAGATAGGAATCCGAAAACAGATAATTAAATTCCTACTTAATACTTGATCATTTCATGTTTCTTCATTTCGTTGACTATAATAATTACCTAAATCCAAACTAAAAAAACATTTCTGTGGCATTTGGTTGTTGTCTCTTTGACAATCATACCACATCTTTTTTTATGTATTGTACTTCCGTTAAGGAAACTTTTTATGTTTTTCACTTTTTAAGAATTGACAAAATCGTATGTAAAATTGACATTGACAAGTAGTTATTCCTAAGCAAATATGAAAACGTCACTCAGTAAATGAACGTCCAAAACGATTTTCTTGAACCGAAGAGATTGAAGATCTACAACACCATAAAAGATCTAAAAATAATAGATAAATGAATCAAGTGTCAATTAAGACTACTATTATATCAGTACCAATGACTGATAACTGGCTTGATAACATTTTCCTAAGCGGATAGTCCACCTACAAATGTAAGAAACATACTTTAACTTGGAAAATCTTACCTGTTATATCAATCCAATAAACCCGAAAAATCAATCGTCCATAAATTACCATAAAGAGGTTGGAAACTAAACATTGGGCAACGGAAAACTCACAGAATAAGGGCTAAAGCTTTATAAAAGGGTAAGAAGGTTATTTTTCATTTGTCGCACCTATGATACTGCTGGTAGCAATGGTAAATCCTGCGTAATATCACTCTCTTGTAAACTTGGTAAATGAAAAACAAATTAACGACACATACAACCAAAATATAGTTTTGCTGAAGGCAATTCTTAAAAAAAATGTACAATTAATCCACATTAAATCATCCGATATTTTTGAACAGTAGGAAAAAAATTTAAAAAGCTAATCATAGCCATATTTTGGTAAGATACAGAGGATACTATTGGAACGATATCAAAATAAATTGGTTGCCTTCGGCTGTTATCTGCTCTTTGGTCGGGTTATTGTCTCTATGGTATTTGAAAATTTATAAACATCTGAATTAAGATAGTGTACAGAAAACTTATCATTAAGTAGAAATTATGTATTGTTAAGCGTCTATATCATTAGATTCAAAAGCAACTGATTGTCATGTGAAACCTAATATATCTGACAAATGTAAGAATACTCGGTGTTTCCTGAAGATGCCTCCATTAGTCTTGTTGTTCCGTCCGTTCGTAAATAATTCCCGATAACATCTGGTTCCCCTGGACTCCAGTTGAAATATGTTAGAGTATTGCCTGCATCATCTAAGAAAGGTGAGTATTGGTCGACTCGTTCACCTTGGAAAAAAATACGAAGCATTCCATAATAATCTGAAATGAGAAAAGAGTTATTTTATTAATGCAGATTGACACAATTTCAAATATCGAAAATTTGGGAAAAAATCTGTCAGAAATATGATAAACTTACATAAAATTTTGTCCGTATGAAATTATTCAATTTAAACGTACTTTATGTTGCTTTTGATTACTAAGAAAACTTTTTCGTTGTCAATATAATGGTTTGTTTTTTTAATGTCACACGAGTTAAAGGTTGAGCTCAGACTTGGGGTAATTGTAATTGTAATCGTTAATCAGCTGTAATTGATTATAATTTTCCAAGTAATCATTGTTATCATTAATCAGCCAAAAATCTGTTTACATGTAATTTAATTTAATCAATTACTTCCCAAAATACCCTGTAATCCTGATTACTTTATGATTACAATCTGATTACAATGAAAAAATCTTAAGCTGTGTTTATGTCAATAAATGAACCTTTTTGTTATTCTTCTTTAATAGTTATTCAACATGTTAAGATAGTTTGGTTTACTTTATAAATCATGTTAATTCTTTTGTATACTTCAGTAAAAAATAAACTGTTACAGTATTGAAAAGTCATCATTAACACAAGAAGAGACATACCTTTATTAAAAGATGTTGTACATATATTCACAATTTAATGATGTACATATATCTATTTGATAATAACTGTTATTTTCAAGTTATACTTTTCTCTAACCCTGAAATATAATCTTTTCTAATTTTGTGATTTTTGTCAACTTTGAATTGGGTAGGAAAACAATAAATGTTTGTTTTTATTGCAATTACCAAATAAGTATAGCTGTAGGACAATATATATGATAAAAGATTAATTAGACAAGTGAAAACTTATCTAATTAGCAAAATGATTAGCACAAACTAAATCAAAAGTTGGACACATATCTTGTTTAAAATAAGCAAATTTTTGTATGTATTTGGACTGGACATGTAAAATGCAATGATTTTTAGTACTTGTATTTTGTTTACAATGTGAATCACAATTCCATTAAAATTTTACAGTTTTTAACTGGTAACTTTATTTCATAATATTTTAAATTTTATAACCTACACATTGAAACACATATAAAGTCTGGAATAGGTTAGAAGACAAACAGCATACGTTTTATAAAGTTATATTCAATTGAAGTCAAAATAATTCAGAGATCAATGACGATAAAGTGTTATTGGTGATAACCAGTGACACAATGTTCATGTATGTATGTACAGTGAAATTTTGTGGTTTATTAAATAGACGAAGTTTGCAGTTAACATTTTATATGTATCAAACAAAGTCCTTTCTAAAAATTGCTGTAGTTACAATGTATATTAAATGATCATTTGTTCACATCATTCAAAATGTGTGCTTTTTTAAAAAAAACATTGTAATCAGATGTAATCATGATTACTTTGCAAATGTAATCATTAATTTAATCCTACACTTTCAGAAATGATGTAATCGTTAATTTAATTTAATCGTACAAATGACAAAGTAATTGTAATATAATCAATTACATTGAAAGTAATCGGACCCATCTCTGGTTGAGCTAGCTGTAAAACCAGTTTTTATCCACTCTTTTCTACATAAGGAAATGATCGAAGCAATGCATTAAAATTGGCAAAAATAACTGACAATCTACGAAGGGACAAAATCGAAACAGAGCAAATTCTAAGAAAGACCAACACGAACCAAAAACTGAAACCGGAGTGATTTCATGTGCTTAGAAAAACTAAGAAAATGTTGCACCCATGAATTATCTCACGACGATTGGTAAGATATCCGTCGTTAAAGACTAAACTGATATTTTATAACAGTAAGACACTCCATGATAGCATCCGTCAAATTTTCAGAGGGATCATTTAAACTTCACAACTTGGAACTATTGGTTCAATAGCTTTCGTGTAAAGAGCATCATTTTGTTAAAAGAAATCATAATAGGAAATGCAAGCTATGAAATGTCGTATAATAATCACATCTTATACGAGGATATAATTAACTGGGATATATATATACTCCATATGCAGTTCCTTCTTAACTGTTATTACAAAGAAATGGCAATTTCACAATTGGGAAGCTGAAAAGATTTTTTTTTGTAGCACAGTTTTTTCTTAACCTATCCTTATTGTCAATTTCAAGAGGTACATGTAAGTCAACAATAACATCAACGGTGCTAGTTTGTTATTGTACCAGAAGGATACTTGATAATAAATGTCTCTTATGTGATGCTCGGAGACCCAAAAAAATGAAAATTCAAAGCTTACTACAAATAAGGCTTAGAGGATGACTTAACTGTACAGGTTGTATCTTCTATGTGAATTTCAATGGGACAGATGCGTGAACAAATGTCAACAAACTGCCATTTAGTGAAAGGACATCATTTATGTGAAAGGTTATACTAAAAGATAGTGCTAGCATCTTCACCATTAGGCGCTGCCGTATGAAGATTTCAATTTTGTACATAGGATTATTACTGTAAAGTTGTTATTGAACGTGTGTTTACCTTTCCTGAAATTTGTGTTTGCTCATTTATTTTTCGACTGGTTTGTTACAAATAAATATCAGCACTAATTTTGGTTATATATTGGATAACCAAAAATAAACGCTGATATTTATTTTTATTGCAATGAAAGGAAATGAATCATAAATAATGAAACTGATAAATATTTTCTCAAACTGATCTATTTATCGCTAAATTCTGCATCAACAACGAAACTATAGAAAATATGTTATTGATAACTGGAACTAAATGGTTTTCTTACGACATGGAAAATCAGGATCGAGTCGAGTGGTATCCATTTTTCACTTATTTACTTTAAAAGGGTATATTTATGTTATATGAATTGTTAATATGGGCAATAAAAATAAAACAACACTTTACAAAGTTCACATGTTCGAAATACTGTTCTGGATTAACCTTCATCGAATAAGCTCAATGACGAATATTTGAAATCAAAGAACCTATACAGAAGATGAGCTATTTGACCGAACGGACCTGGACATAATAGCAATATTCTTTTAGAAATTGAAACCTCAATTTTTTAATGAATTCTTAAATCACGAAACGACTACCGACTAAAGGTCTGTTTTCAATCATGTCAGTACCGAATTTTTTACTTTTGATCTAAATAAATGATAATCTCTGATACTAATAGTTAACCAACAGCGGTATCGACACAGTGCTGTAAAAACTTGAAAAATCTATTTTTAAATTCCAGGCGTCTAAAGTCCGAAGACATTTTAACGGCTCTATGTAAGGTTTGACATTCAATAAACACTAGTGAAATCATACCCATTAGATTCATAGCCCATCCGTACACATCCGAAGAATGAATAAGTAGGAGATGTGCACCGTCTGAAACACATTGTTCCTTAGCTTGTGTATAATATCTCAAAATTACAACAGCTTTGTAACAAATGTCCATGCTTGTGTCATAGGTATATCCTGTTGCTGTATTACAGAGATCTGAAGAAAAAAAATCACATGCCCATGTGTTTCAAATTGATCAATATTGTATCTCTATATAAAATCTTTCTTGAACCAAGAGAGTGGTAAACTAGTAATTGTGTTGCTACATATTTATCATTTAATTTTACTGACGAATATTTATCGCTTGTGCTTTTGTGTAACGAGATTTCAATCCAATACCAATATGGAAGACTTAATTTTAGAAAAAATGTTTACGCAGATAATGTGAGTGTGGAAGAATAACAGTAATACTGGAACCTCTCGATGAAAGTTGTTCATCTACTACTTCGATTGATTAATAAGGCAGCTATAATTTAACGATTTGCAAATCTGCTTAATTTCTTAAGAATGTTCGCTACCCTGTTTAAAAATAACAAGCTTTTTAAAAAAAGAACGTAATGAATTGAAAGTATATGAATAAAGAAACTCAAAAAGCAGAAAATGGAGGGTTCGTGTGCTTGTTTTCGAGATATTAACCGTTGGAAATTTGGTGGGAAATGTTTCTCTCTATATTTGTCTTTCACCTAACATTGGCACCTTTTTTGTTTAAAAAACTATGGAAAAATAGCAAGGATTGCATACGATTTTGAAATATGGCTTTTTAAATAATACTAGAACACACCCGTGATATCACGGGTCCGTGACTGAATTAAAGTATATAACTATGCGCAAGCCTTAGTATTAGTATTGTCATCTGATAAAGTCATGCATATTATGAGGTACACAGTTTTCTCTGCTTTCAAATCTTTCTGTTTGAACCCGTCGAACTGGAACTTATCAATTATTGGTAATATTATTTATTTGGAAAACAAAAAGTCCTGGAATGGAGTATTTTTTAATCAACAGCATTGTCCTATATTAGTTATAAATAAAGTTGAATTCTTTGATTCACTGTCTTACGTCATGGCCGCTAAAAAATTGAAAACTGTACCTATACGCCTTATTTTTAGTCCAGATTTTTAGTATTGGTATTGTTAACGTAGAAAGTCTTACTGATTAAAATACTACAATAGGTAATAATTTGACAATTTAGTAGTGTCAACCCTGTGATTATGACCCGTGTATATAGCATGTAACTCCTGAATACACCGTTTGGTGGTGTAAATAAGGTTATTGGTAACAGGTGAATATACTATTGATATGGGTATCGGACTCGACCAGGAACTTCTTAATTATTGGCAATATTAATTACATGGAAAACAAAAGAGCCTTGAGTGGTGTAGTTTTTAATCTACACCTTTGTACTATATTAGTTATAAATAAAGTTGAATTCTTGTATTCGTCGTTTTAACGTGATGACGGCTGACAAATTGGACCTCGTTATTTTAGTATTATAGATGTAATAAAAATATGAAAAGAAAAGTAGCCTAGGGTTAGTGTTAATACATATATAAAACCAGAGGATTCCCAAAATCTGGCAAAAATTCAGAAAGTAGAGGAGCAAACATCATTAAGGCAACTTAATTTACAAATGAAATATATGGAAATTGAATGAACTTCAAAAAGCCTAATGCGTAACATGCATGCATACAAGGTGACACCTACCCTGACATCTCTCCTGGTCTTACATCTTTTGAAGATTATGCGATTCCTTCAGTATTTGTTTGTAACCTTGATTTGTAAGTTCTCAATCGAAATTCAACATTTGAACAATGGTTAACTATAGTCGCCGTTTTGTACATTAAAATATAGCATTTGTTATCTGATAGTTCGTTTCTGTGTGTGTTGCATTTTAGTATTTCTGTTGTGTCAGTGTTCTCGTCTTATGTTTGATGAGTCTCCCTCAGTGTTAGATTGTAACTCGAATTTGTTTTTTCTCAACCGATTTATCTTTTTCGAACAGCGGTATACTACTGTTGCCTTTATTTACTTAGAATAATATTCTATTTTGCAGTTGTCACTTACTAGAAATGGAATGTGAATGGAACATCTTTGACAAAATTCCAGGAGTGACGTTATTGTAACAAATATGAATGTAATGACAAAACAGTGTTCTTGCTTTAAATAAAGATCATAAAGACTCTTCAGGACACTCTTGCTAAACGCTCTGAACCATTTCCTTTATATCTTTTTCTATCATAATATTATGATTAGGTAGACATAACCACATCATAATAGAACTCCCACTGACATCGAAAAAGACGATTAAGTAACGAGTTTATTGGTCCGGAATAACACACGGCTTCAAATTGTTTTAAATGATAGAATAATATCTATATTTTTATTTCCATCATGTTCCCAAATGTTCATATTGAATTTTATTCCAGATGCACCTCTAACAAAACAGTAAAATCATAAAATTACTGAACTCAGAGGAAATTCAAACGGAAGTCCCTTATCAAATGGCAAAATCAAAAGTTCGAACACATCAAACGAATGTATAACAATTGAAGCTTGAAACACCTAGTGTTTTGGTTCCACAAAAAATAAAACTTCCATATGTCAAACAAAATCATTGACTTGGCTTTTCAAATGAGTTATCATTTTTCTCTTTCGATTCAGACTTTATTGGGAATGAGGTTTTTTTCTGTAACTGAATATTATTTTATTTCGATCGTGCTTAGTGTGTTTTTATCTGATTATCATACACGGTAATATTATTGTTCTTGAATATTTATCGAATACGTTTTGAAATATATATAATGATAGAAGTTAGTTACCTTCAATAGTCACAGGGTTAGTTAGTCCAATGGTTGTTACATCTGCTGAAGAAGTAGACAATAACTCTGCCCGACTGGTTTCTACAATGAAATATATTTGTGTAATAAGAAGAGTGCTTATTGCACAAGTATTGAGTAACAAGTTGTCAATATGATTTATTGCCAGCAACAATATCAAATTATATAAGAATTGTACCTCTTTCATAATAGAGTAACACATCTTTCATCTTGATTCAATGCATATAACTCTATTGTGCCATCAGTCAAGACCAACTGTTCATTTAAACCGTCTTGTTAAACTTTCGAATGTTTGGAACCTCTCTAGTGCTTTCAAAACTTTAAGGAGAAAGTTGAGAAAGCAATGAGAAAATTTGAATCTTATCGGAAATGTTCTTTCTTATAAGTATTTTTCCAAAAATGTCACTTAGACCACATAGAGGGTTATAACTACACAGGTAACATGCACATCGTTTATAAAATATTCATCGGTGGGTCTCGATTGGAGATAGATGGAAAATCAAATTATAAAGGAAAATTGAGATAAATAGAGAAAAAAAACACTGTGTAAAATGTTTTAAATATTAAATCTTCAAAAACTCTAGAACCAAAATAACCGCACGATAAAAAGTGCTTTAATATTTGAGGAGCGATATGAATTTAACAAACATGAATTGAATAGCAAAATAAATAAATATATCTAAAGTAAAATATGCATACGAGAGTTTGAACTGTAATGTGTTCATATTTTTCAGTTTTGAAAAAACAATTTTTAACTGGATAAGAAATTTTGCTTGCAATGTGTTTATCAAAACAACTTCAAAAAAGCAAAGAAAGATACACTAGGAATATATCAAAACTAGTTAGTCAAAAATAAACTTACAACGCGATCACAACAAACGAATTTAGACATAAAGCACTGGTAAATAGTTAAGTTTTAAACGATCGTGTATGTCTACACATCATCAAAAAGTCTGAATTATCAATATTAAGACGTCCGTCGATTTTCAAACTTAGCTACTATATTCATAGACACCATCTATAGTACACATACGAAATTTGACCATTAAATGTTTGCCGCAGTAACCTAATACCATATGTTGAGCGGTTATGCTTAAACTATTGTCTGCATAAAAAAGTACAAAGACATATGTAAACGTAGATTTACATTAGCATCAGTAAATACAAGCGTATTGTTTGAGGCAATTCTAATTGGTCAAGAGAATAGAATAACCAACAGTTATGATACAGCGATGAAGCCTATCTGATTAAATTTTCGGTCATATACACCAGCATAGAGTTGTCAACTTCTACCACTCTTTTTATGAATAGAACGTTTTTTAAGTGTTTTGAATATGTTCAAATGCTACTCACACTCCCTTGAATACACGTTATCGATCTAAATCATTTGACTTCAAGCGTGCGTATATGTTTGGCACTGTTAGCCTGGTAATGATATGATAGCGTTTTGCTATATTCATCTTAACTATAATTTGATAAGTATTTTCAGTTGTGTGAAATTTAATCCGAATAAATGAAGGATGTTTTCATTAATATCCATTCGTTGATGTTATTGAACTTTTGATTTTGCCATTTGTTTAGAGACTTTCCGTTTTGAATTTACAGCCCGTAACAGAGAAGTGATCGAATTGCTGTTTCTTTACCGTCAAAATTAGCTACGTTATCGACAAACTTAATTGAGGAGTGACCGAACTATTGGTACTTTAACGTTAAAAAGATTGACAATGCTGACAAACTTTCATGCGTCGATGAGCAAGTTAAATACCGATAATATTGAAAATAACTCTAATGATATGAATCAAAAAATGTGCATCCACCATTTCGATTTGGCGAAAAGTAGTCATTTCTTCAAAGTCAGAACAGAAAAAAAGATTTATGGAGGACGTCTTGAAAGTATTATTTCCTTTACAATTTTACCCAAAACTAAAAGAAATATACTGGTAAACAATTAAAAAGGTGTTTGATAGGAATGTTCAAAGTCCTTTATTTTTTCGGACTACAATGTGTACCGTATGTGTGATGGATTTGAGTTCAATCAATAACTTTGAAAGGTTTTCTCATATGTAAACACAAAAGGGAGGACTGGTATTTTTACTTCTGTTAGAAAATGTCTTCGTCCGTTTCACATGCCAAACTTTTTTCTAGTACAGTTTAAATGGGAAAATTTTGTTGAGAATTTTGTTTAATATGACAAAATAACAAGCAAAACTATTTCCATCAATGACACACACAGAGAATTTTTTAGTAAAAATCAGTAAAACAAATTCTCCAAAATATACCATGGCCAGGACCTGAAGTTTTTAGCAGTGTACAAATGAAAATCGTCCGGAAAACTCCGCTTGCTGTCATTTTAAGGGATCATGCAACATTTCACCTATAACCCATAAAGAACATAGGTTCTCAATTACTAAAAAAAGTTCTAAAAGATAATTTCAAATCAGAGTAAATATAATGACTTCCTTATACACAGTCGAATTTGTCTATAGGTTACACAAAGCTGGTTCTTAAAACGTTTGTATCAGGGAAAACATTTTTCTTTGACTTTTAAAACATGTAGGGGAAACGGATTTACTAACCATTCACATAAAATATTCCGTATTTCTGATTTTGGTTCGATAACGTAAATGATACGACTTTTTTTATGGCTACGTGAACTTGTGCCATTTATTTTTGCTGGTCTTTAGGAAGACAATCTACAATTGTGCAGTGATCACTTTTACATAACCTTATAATTCTGTTTGGAATCAAAAATAAATTCCGAATATATAAATATGCATGTATGAATATACATGTATTATATGTCGTGTACATGATTGGATTTTGTAGATATAACTACCGCACAGAAAAAGTAACATGGATTTCGAGGCTTTCATATTCAAGGTTTTGAATTCTGTCCTTGTAGAAAACATGTGGACATCTTAAAACATCAATACTTTTTGATAAATTGAGTGCCGTCTCCCTGAACATGCTCACACTGAATTCATATCTTTTCATTTTCATATTTTTCCCCCGTTTGTCTCTGTTGTCTTGATTGTTGGAACGATTAGTGGTATCTAACAATATTTACGAAAACTTTCTGAGAATTATGAATATTTCTTCTCTGTCAGATATGGATCATTACCAATGATAAAATGAAATGCCGTACATCACATCTCATAGAGGTTTAAATTTCAAATATTCGTCAATAACTTAAGATATAGAGCAAGTTTGTCTTCAACATTTCAAATGTTAAAGGGTACAATTGTATTTTTTACTTCGATTTGAAGAAATGTCTGTGACAAAGAACAAGCATGTCGGTATTGCAACAATGTATGATTGACATAATCCCGAGAACATAATAAACAGATAGGTATGAAAAAGAAAAGATATGGGGTATTCTGGATCAAACAAAAGAAAAACTATTACAGCGTTGAATTCCATAAATATTCACAGTGCAAGCAGTATATAATATCTACATTGAGCAACATAAACTTGAACGGTTATAATGAAAATGCCAATGACAAAGGTTGATTATAAATAATGTTTTACTGTCAGTGTATAAAAACTTCGACTCAAACAATGAATTAAAACTTACATGTTGGACATCAAATAGTTTGTCGATGAAGAAAATTAAATTATGTCACTTCTAAAATAATTTTGTCGATAATGTAATTTATTCTGACGGTAAAGAAACGCGAATTCGATCACTACTCTGTTACGGGCTGTACCTCGGAGTTCAGTATTTTTGTGTTTTTACTTTTTTTTCAAGTATTGAATATTCTATGGAATATATACCTCTGCTTGGAGAAATACTGGTCACCTTGTGTGTTGCTCCAATGAATGTTACGTCCACGGGTGATGTAGACAACAACTCTGTTTGGCTTGTTTCTGCAATGATTTTAAACAATAATTGAAATTTCCCGTAAGTTATAGATATATATTGATTTCACAAATTTTAATGTAAGCAAATCTGGCTCTTCATTTGGCACCCGCCGTGTTGCTCATGTAAGTACACACACGGTATCAGGTCAAATTCGGTTTGTCATATTTCCGTAGAAAGTGTAAGGCATTGTATTTAAGATATAAGGAATATATCCGCTTTCATGCGTGAAACGCATATTCAATAACTCTTCTTTGAAACAAAGCAATACCAACTTTTCCAATTTGTCTGGAATTGAGAATACCTGCGTACAATGAAGTCAAATGTTTTATACTATCGTCAGAGGAAGGAGTCTTAGATTGTATGTTCTCTAAAATATCTTTAGATTTTTTCAGTATCGACATCGGATTCACATCCCTATATCGTGAAAAGGCAGTTTCGCATTTTATTTGAAGCCCGGCTTCAGTGTTTAGTTCTAATATAATCTTAAATCAATCCTAATTCTATCTTACTTTTGAATGAAAGTTTTTCATATGTGACGTCATGCTGTTTCTAAATTTCATAAATTCAAATGTGGCATAACGTTTGTGCCTTTTCGCCATCGTATGTGACGTCATTTTTTTTATTGCGTTGACGCCTGGACTGATTCGGGTGTGTATATTCTGTGTATTATGTATTCGGGTTTAGTTTTCTGTAATTAGTTAATACTTCAGTTTCATTATGTATATCTCTTTCATATTCATTTGATAAAATTTACTGTTTGCAATAGCATGAATTGTTCTATATAATAAGGATGTTCTTATCCCGGGCATAAAAACAATGCCATATTTGGCACAACCTTTTCAACTTTTGATCTTCAGTGCTGTACAACTTTGTACTTTTTTTTACTTTCGATCTTTTATATCTAGGCGTCACTGGTGAGTCTTGTGTGGACGAGGCGCGTTTTTTGGCGTATTGAGTTTTAAACCTGATGCTTTTTTTATCTATTAATCATGTTTATCTTTGTCTAATATGTTCTCCTATTTATTTATATTGTAGTCATGTAATATTATGTTGTCATTTCAATGTTATATTTGACTTTGCCATAAAAGTGCGAGGTTTGGCATTCCACAAAACCAGGTTCAACCCACCATTTTTAAAAATGTCCTGTACCAAGTCAGGAAGATGGCCATTGTTATATTATTGTTCGTTTCTGTGTGTGTTGCATTTTAATGTTGTGTCGTTTGTTTTCTCTTATTTTTGAGATATTAAGATAAGACGTGACACGGTACTTGTCTATCCCAAATTCATGTATTTGGTTTTGATGTTATATTTGTTATTCTCGTGGTATTTTGTCTGATGCTTGGTCCGTTTCTGTGTGTGTTGCGTTTCGGTGTTGTGTAATTGTTCTCCTCTTATATTTAATGCGTTTCCCTTGGTTTTAGTTTGTTACCCCGATTTTGTTTTTTGTCCATGGATTTATGAGTTTTGAACAGCGGTATACTACTGTTTCCTTTATTTGATTGCTGCAAAATGTATGTAAATAAATTATTTAAAGATTTCATGGGTGCATTCGAACGCACCTTTGAATAACAAGGACGTTAATTTCAACAAAGAAAAAAAATCTCCAATATATGTAGGATTCTTTGGATTTCCAGAATTCGTATCCATGTTTGGATGAAGGACTTACTCGTTTAAAGTAAGTAATGTTTCGTTGTTGAAAACTGTAATCTCCCGGTTTGAAAAAGACAAGTTTTAAGCTGAATGTTCACAACTTTGCCATCGACCTAGATATTAACCTAGACCATCATTATCGAAAATGGATAAATTACCTGTTTATTTGGTGAATTCAATAGAAAATGCCTGTAACATATTTAACAATATATCATTCACAATACACGGGGATGAAAGTAAAGCAAGAATATCTATAATGTTTGGACAAAGTGAGAGTAAACAAAGTAGACGTAAGTCAAAATCTACGGAACGCCGTAATAACAAAAGAATGGAAAATTATATAGAAAAATTTACAAATACAGATGACAATCTTAGAATACATAAAAGGATTGTTCAAGGAACTGTTGAAATTTTAGATGATCAATTGATGGAGATCGAAAATACAAATGTAAGGAGCACAGAAACAGACACTGTAATAGATAAATGTACACTTGAATTACAGGAGAACAAAACACAACTTTCAAACACTCATTTCAAAAAAGTTGATGTTGAGAAAATAAACAAAGTTACAGAATGTGCTAAATTATCAGAAACTAATGAACATCGGTTAGTTGAAACTATGAACACAGAGAATAATGACACAATAATGTCAACTCAAAATGATAAACAAGAGCAGTCTGATGAATCGGATGATGATAGTGATGATGATAGTGATGATGATAGTGAAGATGATGATGATGATGATGACGGTGATGAGGATGATGATGATGATGATGAGGATGATGAGGATGATGAGGATGATGTTGAAAAACGAGTTACTGTTGATGAAATCATTTCGAAAGCGGTGATAAAGAAAAGTAGAATGTCGCCCGATAAATTTATTGCGAAAATAAAAGGGAACGAGAAACTTATAAAATATGACCGGGGACGTGACAAAGTAGAAGAAGTTCTACCAACTGATTCTGACTATTACACATTTAAGCAAAACGTCGAACATGATTTTCAAGATGTAAGAAACTATGAATTTCGTCCGGATGATACTGATGAGAAACTTTTATTGATTGCTACTTTTGCAATTGATAACAGACTTTATGTCCATAAGAAATGATTTATTTTGTATATGAGAATATTTTTTTATTGTTTTTAAAAACTTGATTATTCCATGACTTGAAAAAATTAATTTTATGTTCAATTTAAACCAACAAGTCTTTGAGTTAATAACTTTCAATGCTAAAATAGAATTGAATGTGTGAAGGCATTGGAATCCATCCACATACATGCAATTTTTTTTTTTTTTTTTCATATAAGCATATTTGTTTTAACTAATAGGGATGTTGTATAAAATATGAATAAGAATTATTATTTTTGATTGGATTTAGACATTCTGACAATTCAGATTTTAATTTTATGAAAAAAACCTAATAACATCAACATCAAAAACAAAAACAAAAGGAAATTTTCAAAATGCTGCAATATATAAAGTACGAATATATCTATATATGGTATTGTAGGGAATATCTTCAAACTGTGATATTATAATAGATGAATACATGTAATAATTGTATAGTGTGTAAATATGATTGAATAAAAAAAAAAAAAAAAAAAAAGTTCAGATATAAAAAAAGATTTCATGGGTGCTTCGTAGAGCCAGCAATATACCGTTGTTTGTAAGGACACTGATGAAGTTAAGGTATTTAATACAGTGATTGAAAATCCAGTTCCTTATCTGTGGTTGAAATTTTGAAGGAACATTGGACAGACCTATGATTATCCAGGATTTCCTCTTTGGTTAGTGTCGTGGGGATATATGTTGAGATTTCGAGTGAATTATCAATACCTAATTCATTTAACAAGCAGTTTATGTAATGTGATAAACACACAAACATGATGTTGCTTGAGTCATTATCTGCGGTGTTTTCTGACATAATCCTTAAAAATTGAGTATTACTATTACCTTTCCTAAAACATTATATACTTCAAAACAAGTTGTCTAATTTTCACTCCGTAATATGGAAGGGTTTAAAGTGAATAATTATTTATAAGAGATGTCCAGAAGTCATTACATGTAGTTTTTATGAGTATTTGACTCATCTCACAAACACATTATGTACATCATTGTGACTACAATCTGTTTTCTTTTGCAGATTTTCTAGAGATTTTCTTTCAGTTTGGACGATCAAAGCTGAATATTTGAAAGCCATGGATGTATAAGAACTGAAACATTTACGTTCTTTTCTCGCTAGAAAGATGCGTTGATGTTGTTTACCTCTTCGGAATCTCAGATATTGATTTTTCGTTTGACGTTCATGAATTTTGCAAGTACTAACACGTTGATTCAGAGACAAATTGTCGTGATAGTCTTCTCATTGTAAAAACAATTTTCAAGCGTAACTTACACATAATATTAAAGATTCGCCTGTCATGCGCTTAAAAATTCTTTACCTTTTTTTTTCATTACTTTATGAATAGTGTTTCCTTTTCTAAACACATTTGTGTTATATTATATAAATATATATCTATAGAATTGAAAAAGTGCTGTTTTACCCTTCACATCATCATTTACGAAGAGCAGTTATACAACTTATAATCAACTGAACAACTTAATGTATGATTCTTTGGTCAGAAACACAAGCTCTAGATCGTTTCAATTTTTTTTCTAATTTACGAACCGTAATCATGTTATAAAACTTAATAATCAAGCTCAAATATCTGTGCCTGGTATTGATTCAAATTTAAAATACACTCCGCTGATTTCAGAAACTACTGCAGAACAGTTATAAAGAAAACCTCTATAAATTGTTATTCTGAAAGAAAAAAAATCGAAGATAATCCCTGTTAATACGACTATTAAAATTCGTTAGATACGGATTTTTTTTGTTGCACAATATTTTCAAAATTGATGTTTCAAATGGGCGTTTCATGTATGCAATTTTAATTTTAATATACCAGTACTTGATACTATAAATGGTAAGAGTATGAATATTTCAATCTAATACATGTTGAACAAACAATGGAATAAAACACTTTGTTACCTCGCGGATCGATTTAATTACAGGCTGACATGTTAAGTATTTTTCGATGTCCCGTTAGATTTATTATTTCTATGCAAATGAAGCTTAATCTATAAAATTTGAAAGTACACGCTTATTGTTTTAGGCTGTGAAAGAGCATCAACTCAATATGTATACTTTTGTTCAATATCAGATATTGAAAATATTTCCTAATGAGCTTAACCTTTCATATAAGAAAAATACTTAACAAACAAATTATTTCCATATTTGATTAGAAATGAATGTTATGTATATGTTGGAAAATTCTTTTTTTCAATCTATTTCACGGATATGAAATATTGATCAATACATTTTTCAGAGCGCTTCAGGGATGCACTTGCGACATGTGCTGAATCATATTTTAATGATATTAATGTATGCAAAAGTAAGATTTTACAAAACAGTCGTAAAAAAAATGTTTTGTCACGTTCTAGTTTTCCAGTTTGTTTGATTTGGGCTCAACTGATGAGTTTTATACATACAAAACGTGCGACATATGCGTGAAACTATAAGTTTTGTATCTTTGGGTTGGTTTAGGGAAGATACACTGAAAAAAACTTTATCTGCATTATACATTTCTTTGATATCAATTCTGTATTAATATGAATGTTCTTTATGTTTTTTTTCAAACGTTTCAGTTCATGCTTGATTTTCACGTTCTCGACATTTACAGGGATCGATAAAACTTTATTCATTAAACGCAGGAAATAATATCCTGGTGTGTTTGTACTATTCAGGTTTATTGGGTAAACAACTATCTCATCTAAATAAAGATATATATTTATTTTATATGTATCTTTTCTGATGTCAAACGTTGACATTTCTATGCTGCTTTAGAAACAAAAAAGTGGCAAAAGTCTGCAATATTGTTACGGTCATGGTCGAAATACTAAGTGCACTGGTTTATAATACTGTTGTCAAATACCCTTATAGCACAATTTAACAAAAACTTTTATTTTAACAAACGATTGGCAATATATCAATGAGTTCCGACACTTGTGAAACAATTATCTGCTATAACATTGAGTTTTAAGGAAATGTACGCGAGGAAATAACAGAAAAATATACTTTAAAATAGATTATAGATTTCCGTAGAGGTAAAGATGCGGAAGAATCGAAGACATACTTCCAATGTCATGACAAATCTAAAAAAAAAAAAACCACCAAAAGTCTGGTGTATAGTAGCATTTCTACCTGCCACTAGGTTTAAAAACAATAACTCTATATTCTTACAAGAAGTTGAAATGCACAAGGCAATCACAATTCATTTTCAATAGACACATACCATTATCTTGAATGGACTGCCATTCTTTGCTTCATTCCACCTTTGATTCTGTTGTTAACATCTATTTGTTACGATAGGTACAGTCATTGTATTGAACAAAATCATTCCTCTTTGCCGCCTAATCTAAAGATAGTGCATAGTGATGCACGTTGACTAAATATGAAAGTATATATGTAGTTGTCTCCCTTGCTAGTATAATCAGTTTCAGTATATTCATTATTTTTCCCTTGGTTAAAACTGTAAATTTCATGTTTCTGTATTTAAAGATTTACATGATGCTTATTCAGTACGTATTTGTGAAATTGAATAGATATTACTATTTTGAATTCATTGAAAACAGATATTTATCTATATTGTAAAGTTTAGTATTTGCATCGCAAATAATTTATAACCTCATTTGACAGTCTTAGGCCTATACATGTTATATGACTAGTTTTGTTTTGTTACAATGAATTGTCTTAGGTATATAGTCCAATCAATGAAAGCTGTGATGAATGCAAATCTTTCTTTAAATAATTGGTTTTCAAATACCTAAAAATATGCTTAAATATGAGACCCGACAATTTAAAAAAAAATGTTATTCAAATTTTAATCAATACTGTAGAAACAAGTATGGTCGTTTTTTCACTGTGTTGTTTGTCGTTGATGTTATATGATCGTTGTTGTTCTGCAGTTTGCATGTTTTGTCGACTTTTATATTATGTGTTTGAGCTTTCTATTGTAATGAATGTGGTTGTGTTTGTATATGATGTTTTTTGACACAAAGTGTTACAGCGATACTTGTAAGATTGTCATAAAGCGGGAGATTTGACTACCCATGAAACTAGGTTGAACCCACCATTTTATCTTAAGATATCCTTTACCAAGTCATAAATATGGCAGTTATTCTCCATTAGTTCGTTTCTATGATTGTTGACGGTTGGTTTTGTTGCATTAAAGTGTTCCTGTTGTTCCTTTGTTTCTTCTTATATTTGATGTGTTTCCCTCTGTTTTAGTTTGAAACCAGAATTAGATTTCGTTTAACCGATTTATGACTTTTGAACAGCATTATACTATTTTTGCCTTTATCTTTACCTCAAAACGTTTGTTATAAGTCTGTAACAACTTAAAAGTAACAGAAATATACCATTCGAATACAAAATGTGTTTCTCAAAATAAAACAAAACTTTCTTGAAATTTGATAATCCGGTATTTTTTCTTTTATTGACGGGCGTCATTTTCAAGTTCATGTTGACCGATTTTATTATCTAGACTTCAACATAAACTTCTAAGAGAATTAAAACCAGGGTTTATAATTTTTACATACAATGTATATACTGTTTGTACTGCACTGTTAAAATGGTGCCAGATTATTTTTTTTATATCAGAATGCTAGATTATTAAAAGTTACCGGACAACCCTCGATTGATATGTACAAAATACCAGTACACAATTTATTATTTTACGAGTAAAGGATTCACTGTTTTCATTGATGTTGGTTCTCTTATTGATGTCTTAGTTAATATAAAACACGTTTTAGCGATCTAGTAAACTCGCATACTTTCAAATAAGACCGACGGGAAAGAAAAAAATATTGTATTGAAAGAAAATCGATTGTTGAAAAATGTCAAATGCATTAAAACATCTATGTTGACAAAAATCTTTAAAAAGCACAAAACGGAAATGGAAATGTTACGAATATCAATAACATAGTATACTTTTAATTAATACATAAATTTTCCAAGATATATATGCTATAAAAAAACAAAACACAATGAAAATATAGCATTAATTTCGTGCATCCGTAGCGCCCTAAGTAAAGTGATTTCAATGGTAACAAAAAATGAGTGCCTACTATATACAAGAGAAAAGGGCAAATAGGCAAATATGTCATCAACCTTGTAACTTGTAAGAAGTAGTATAAGTTCAAATGAAATTCCACTAATCTTGTACTATTAAAATAAATTCTCATGGATGAGCGCCCTATCGTTTTAATGTGAACTTAAACTTTACGCAATAGTTGTAGTTTATCTTTAGTCTTTTTTTCTTTCTTATCTTATCAGTTTTCTTGAAACAAATGATTTGATACCAGGAAAATCAGTACCCGAATATAGTACTTAGTATGCGGTATTGACATCGCTTGACATCCATAATAAACTTCTGTCGTAGATCATACTTTCCAATTTTCTTTTGAAACCATCTTGGGAATTTGTATTTAGACACAATTATACTTATCATAATTACCGATCGAAGACGGTTATTTATAGTAACGCTATAATATTATATAAAAGGTATTCTTAGTATAGATCGAAAGCGTCAATCATCTCATGTTTTTATGTTCTTTTTTCACTACTGTGATAAGTTTCTAACGGATTTGGTACTTAAACATCCTCGGATATCAAATGTTTTACTTTGAGCGTTACTGATGAAGGTAAATCCAGAAAAGCGCTTCTGACGCATGAAATTTCTCTCTCTCTCTCTCTCTCTCTCTCTCTCTCTCTCTCTCTCTCTCTCTCTCTCTCTCTCTCTCTCTCTGGGGGTTATAAAATTAATACGTACAACTTAAGCAAAGTACGAACTCATATAAAAATTATATAAGGCCGTAGTGTTGGGATTTTACAAGTACATTCAAAAGTCCAATAAAACATCATGTCATATTCACAGCATTTATATTTGTAATACAAAAGCTGATTTGTTTCTTCCATTTATTTAAGAAGAATAGAAATTGATTGATTGGTCAAACTAAGGGTATAACACAAAGCAGATATTACAGTTCATGCAATTTAACAACGAATACTAATTGAAAGACAAATATTTATTATCAGTTACATTAATAAAATTGAGGTCAAATTTGGATTAAAAAAAAATTTCGTTATATTTTTTCTAATTTCATTGTCATTTATCATTTAATTGGCAAGCAATCGCAAACTTCATTCCTTAATAACGATTGATTGAAAAACATGAACTTTCGTTAAGATTAAACTGTTAAGTTTAAAGCTTCATAAGGTGTTGATTGAACATTCTGGACAACAGAACAGTGCTGTGTACTCAACCACAAAGTTTTGCATTAGAGTATTAGCACCAAACAATTAGGCGCCGGATATTATTATCAATTTCGCGAGGAAAGCTCTAAATGTAACATTTATATATATTAATAAAATAATATTAACAGTCTAAATTGAATACAAAATTAAAACCTATGATTGTTTTGAAAAAAAAACATTTTTATACGTGTGAATTTTAAAAACAATTGTGGTAGAGCTGTTTAAATACAGCACAAACAACATTTTCAAAAAGACCAAAAAAAGTGAAAGAGTATTTTTAACAAACGCATTTGCCTAGCAGGTCGAATAACTAATGTATTCAACCCTGCAGAAAAAAGCTGAAATAAATGAAATAATACATACAACTTGAATGACATACATTTCAGACCAATATCTAATGAAGATGATATAATAACCATTTTTATAATTCAGAGATGTAGTAATGATTTAGCAACAGGTATTAAATTTCACAATGATTCTTTCAATAGCAAGGCATCGAAACCCCATAAAACACAGCTGTTATCAATTCGTTTGATGTGTTTATGCTATTGATTGTGCCATTTAATTCGGGACGTTCCGTTTTGAATATTCATCGGAGTTCAGTGATTTTGTGATTTTACTTTTTTTCTTAAAAATATATTGTATCGTCACTGTTCCGTAACAGTGTTTGTCTGTAAGCTTTAACATTAAGAAAGATCGTTTGTGGTTACATTTATATTCATAGAACTATGGCAGTAAAACATATGTCATGTATCATAGTGATGCATACTTCACCTCCACCCCTTTGTTAATAATCGCTAAAGCTTTGATAAACCGATAAATTGTTGTAACATGAGTTAATACCGTATGTTAGGAATACCTTCAAATTGAAACGATACTCCTGGGCTTATATTTTCGATCATAGTTCCCTTGATAGAGGGTTGCTGCTCACCATGAAGCTATTAAACTAAGAGTTCCAAATGGTGAAGTTAAAATCATCCCTACGTAAATTTTACGGATGCCATCACCAGTCGGTTGACAGTTATGGAATATCCGTTTCACATATTATAGAGGATTTGTTCCTTATGTCGTAGCTACAAACCCGTACCCGTTTCATAAATGTGACTTACCGAATTAAAGTTTTACCTGGGCTGTATTATGAGCGACACAGCGCGTGCCATATGCAGGATCCGATTATCCTTCTGGAGCACCTTAGAGCGATTCCAGGTTTTGATGACTGTTGCTTAGTCTTTATGTTTCTGTGTTGTGTTTTTGTTCTATTGAATGTCTGTTTGTATTTTTCATTTTTAGCCATGACGTTGTCGGTTTAGTTTACATTTATGAGTTTGACTTTCCTCTTGTATCTTTCGTTCCTCTTTTATTGTTTATCTTATGTGTTGATATTTTTGGTCTTCTGTAACAACTTGCCCTTTTGCAACATAATGACATAATAAACACTACTGCACTACGACTAAATTTCTAAAATGAATAAATCAATATACTCATAATATGCTATTGTTTTTAAATATGGTACAAATGTATTCAAATTCTGCTATTGACTACAATGCACCATCTCAATATTAGTCTGTACCTATTGAACTAAATCATTAAAATGAATACATTTGATAATAAGTATTTATCTGACAATTTGTGAGATATAAAGTGTAATTTAATACTTGTCTAGGATCTTTTTTTTTCAAAACTAATGATTTGAAAAATTCAAATCAAAAGTTAATTTCATAAAATATTTGTCTATTTCATGAACTTATAGGTAGAAAACCACAGTCTTTTGTCGCAGAAAAAAACAACTCATATATACCTTGATATAACAGATATATAGGACATTTTTTCTGAGACAAATGCCTTTGCAGAAAACGTGTTGTTTATTTCCTAAATTTGTTAATCTGACAAGGCATCTTCAATCTGATTTCGTGTAACGTATCAAATACAAAGTAGTCCATCAGTATTGTAATATAAATAAATTGATTGGTTGGTGTTTGCTTTACGCCTCATCAACACAAAACGTCTATATCGCGCCTCATCAACACAAAACGTCTATATCGCGCCTCATCAACACAAAACGTCTATATCGCGCCTCATCAACACAAAACGTCTATATCGCGCCTCATCAACACAAAACGTCTATATCGCGCCTCATCAACACAAAACGTCTATATCGCGGCAAGTTTTGTAATTTGTGAACAGATAAACACCAATAATCACTAAACTTAAACGTGATTTCGATCTATAATGAATCAGGAAAGAATGAATGATTGACGTGTCTTCCAATTGCCATTTCCAGATCAAATGAATTGTCATAGTCAAAGGTTAAGATATGCCGGGAACATTGTGGAATTGGCTTTAAATGCAATTGTTAAATCTTAAGCTTGAATTTAAGAATTGAAACCTTCAACAAACAGTTAGGCCTATAACATTATAGGTATGCTTTCATGATAGGACAATTAACACGTTGATTCAGTTGCTATGAAATTAAAAAAAAATTATACTGAACTTAAAGATCTATATTCCTTCCTTAGTATCTTGTTAAATGACGACACTATAATAAGGCAAAATGAAAAACTCAAACAAATAAACCGAATGGGAAACAATTGTCATTATCCTGACTTGGTACAGACATTTCCTTGTGAACAAAATGTAGTATTAAACATGAGACACAGACATACAAACTTATCAACGACTTTGGAATTGTCACGTTAAAATAAGTTTTGTCGCTTTTGCTATGAACATAAAGAGATGTAGTGTAATAGCCAGTGAGACATCTATCATCCAGAGTCCAAGCAACATAATTGTAAGCAACTATAGCTTGTTGTTCGAAATGCAAAATTAATAAGGACGACATACCCTACAACAGACGGTTAAAGGTTCAAAAATTAAAAGAACTATTCTCATATCTAGGTTGTTTTGCAATAGAAGTACACGCCTACTACAATATGAATATGAAGTCGAGACTGCGTAAAAAAACGAAGTAGCATATTCATTGAGATATGTAATTGCAATGAAGTTTCACTTTGACAAAACGATAACTTTAATAGAAACTTGGACAGAATTTTTTATGACGAGATAAAAACATAAACACTCTTCTTTATCCGAAAAAAACATAAATGATGTAAAAAGATAATATAAGTATCTCAGTATTACAAGATAAAAGTCTTTCTGCTAAAACTTTTCACTTAAACTTGTTTGTTTTATGCTGAAATTCAAAGTATCGTTGTATACTGATACTGTACACTAACAACCAATTGAATACCTACATCTCATTTTACATGAACGTTTGATTCAGTGGATTTTGACCAGTCAATGGTTTATAATAGAAATTAAACCAAATGCTTATAAATATATATATTTTACATAACGTTGAATAAAAATGAAACCGAATAACCTTTCTATAAATTGGTAAGCTTACCAAACCGTGCTACGGTAACATCACCTTGATTTAATATCAGATAAAGTCCAAAATGACAATCTATTGGAAAAATATTATTCCGAAAAGTGTCTGAGATGAGACCATATAATTTGTAGTTAGAGATATCCAGGAGGAATGTCGAAAAATTCAAGTCGGATTGTATACAAGAGGGCTACGAATTGTCTTAGAAAAGAACCATTTCCTTGATTTTTAATATTTTAGGCTTATTTTGCTTTATTTATTTTGTTATCTTTTTCTTTATTTATATTAGTTCTTTATATCTATATGTCTTTGTTAATTCGTTTGACTTTGTCCTTATGTAATGTTTGCCAAGATAGAGGAATCAAGCAACAAAATAGGATTTAAATAAACTCAAGAGTCATCTCAATACAAATGTAAGGACATCCGAATATTGTTTTATTTTATTTTTTGGCAATTCAAAAATGAAGTTGTCAGTTATTTAAAGAATCGAACAGTTAACAATCAGTTAAAAAGTCATTTTGTTTTATCTAAAAAAAAAATCCTGTTTTCATAGGAATGTCGAAAATTGTGTGTTTATATTATTATATTTTCATTAATCTTACCTGTAACGGGGATCTTTCTAATGGTTTCAGATCGCATACGGGGTCCAGTATTCGGATAGAAAGTAGAGTAGAAATGGCACTGTCCTGAGATGGATTCAAAGTTAGCAGAGAAGCAACTATCATCAATAGTACATAAGCTAGCACATTCGCGTACAGTTCTTGCAGTGAATGCTCGAATCGGTGTTCCATTTATAATACATGTATTTTTCGCATTTTCATATTTCTGTACTTTAACTTTCAGAGTGTTTGTACAGTGTGTCAAAAGTACTGCAGCTGCTACAGCTGAGTGAATCATTTGTGTTATCATTGTTTCATAATTGTATCCCAAATACTCCTGTTCCTGTTGTTTGCTCAATTATAGCATATATACGTAATGTGAGTATTAGTTATTTGATAACAGTCCTAACTGTGTTATAACCAGTATACTTCTCGTTAGGTGCGTAAATTTTACATCAATAAATATTCATTTGCAACCAATGAGCTAATCTCAGTTTGGTTTTTTTTGTGTTTTTTCGAAAAGCTTTAAATGAAATTTCTGCATTATCCTATGTGATGAAAATACTTTGATCATATCATATAATTAAATTATCTCATAAAGATATTATTGGTTTTGCAAAATGTCAATAGCAATTTATTTGATTTACGACAAGTGTGATATAAAGTATGATTTGTATATTGAAATAAACAGCAAAAGCATGCTGTTCTTTGGCAGAACAGATAATCAGAGAGTATGTTCATACAATCTTTCAAAGATTTTTTTTAAAAATTAATTATTAAAGAGAGAGGAAAGATACAAGAGGGACAGTCAAACTCATAAATCGAAAATAAAAAGACAACGCCATGGCTAAAAAAAGACAAACAGACAAATAATAGTAAAGAAGTCACAACATAGAATACTAAAGATTAAGCAATACGTACCCCATTAAAAACTAGGGGTGATCTCAGGTGCTCCGGAAGGGTAAGCAGATCCCGCTCCACATGTGTCATTCGTCGAGTTACTCATGTTATAACAAATCCGGTAAATAGTCTAATTCGGTAAGTCACATTCACCAAGGGAATGGGATTGTAGTTACGACGTAATAAGGAACATATCCGATATCATCTGTGAAACGGTTATTCTATAACGTTCAACTAACTCGTGATTGCGTCTGTACAATTTACGAAGGGATGATATCAACTCCACCGTATGGAATTCTTGGTTTAATAGCTTCCTTGTGAGCAGAAACCTTCTTTCAAGAAAATCATGGTAAAAAATACAAGCACGGGAATATCGTTTCAATTGGGAGATATATACCCCGTATGCAGGTCTCGCTGGAATGTTGCTATTTAGAAATGAAAATTTCACAATTGGGAAGCTGAAATCATCTCTTTTGTCGTAAAGTTTTGTTTTCAACCGACCCTCATTGTCAATTTCTAGATGTAAGTCAAGATATGAGGCCGACTTAACTGTATCTGTTGTATCCTTTATCTATAGTTTGATTGGGTAGATGCGTTCAACATAGTCACCAAATATTGAATTAGTTAGTGAGAGAACATCATCTTTATAGCAGAAAGTAAAGTTAAAGGATGCTATCTTCTTATCTTTCTTCCTAAGTAGCTCCTGCTTGAAGACGGCCTATTAAGCTGCATTGAATATTGGCTTTGAGCAACAACACATTAAGCAATTTTTTTAATTGTTTTATCACAAGACGCATTTGTTCTTTTTAATCGGGGCCTCGCTGGCCTAGTGGTCTAATTAGTTACTACTGTAATCACTAGCCAGTCTATACTGGGTTGTGAGGTCGAACCCCACTGGTGCGGATGCACTCGACTCAAATCTTTATTGACTAGGATTGTCAGTTTTCCTATCGACGTCTATGGGGGTTTTTTTTCGGGCACTCCGGCTTCCTCCACCAATAAAAACTGGCCGCCATGAAATGGTCTTAATGCGGTGCTTAAAAGTGGCGTTACACAAAAGTCAAATCAAATCAAAATCTTCTTAATCCTGAACATTCCTACGTCTATTACCTTCCACTTTGTTTTACTTCTATAATCCTTCGACTTTCCTTACACCTATTGTCATCCTCCATTTTTTGTAGATCCTGCTATTATTACTCTTCTAATTACCGACCTCTAGTTTTGTTAGAATAAAAGAAGTCTCCACTTTTCAGTTCTGTGAAATCCCTCCCTAGTCCACACTTTTATGATCCTTAAAATGTATCCTCTTTTATAAACCTTAACCTTTTCCTGTTGTTGTGCATTCGTTTGATGAATTTTGTGATTTGATTTTGCCATTTGATTAGGGACTTTACGATTGAATTTTCCTCGGAGTTCGGTATTTTTCCTATCTTTAATCGTGGTTAAACTCATCCTCTTTTCATAGTACTACTAGCTTCTTCGTTTCATATACACTATCACTACTTTTATAAGATAGATTATTAATAATAAGTCCGGTTAAAATAAATAAAATCTTAAAAAATAAAACAGTTTTAAAAAAATGTATACAACACTGGATTCCGGAGTCTCAGTATTAACCAAAGTTATTGGTACCGTTACTGGTATTGTAATACAAAAGAAGAGGCCAGAAATCTGAAATGAAAGGATTAAAACGAATTAAAATAAAATATTTGATTTTGGCAAATTATTACAACTTCATGTGAGAAATCAATAATAGACGTTAAAGTTAATTCAATCAATGTTCAGCACCAAAACACTAACGGCCAAACAGTTAACAAAACAAATTGATTGATACTAAACAAAATTTAAAACCTATTTAAGTTGCAGGGCTCATTTAAAGCCATGTTTAACCTTATATAAAAATAAGAATGAAAACAAAAATAATAATACTGACATGAATGGTCAGAAATCAGAAAATATCACTGACATAATTGGTCAGATATGTCCAACAAGAAATATGATAATACCGACATGAATGGTCAGATCCCTCTCACAAAATTGACCAGAAAACATAATGTCCCATTTAGGATATATACAAATCACCCACTATTGTAACAACAATTAAACATAACTGGTACAGAATAAGATTGCTTCTTCTGTTTAACAGTAACAAGATGAGACTACACATCCTCTTGTTTAACAATGAGCCAATACTTGAACAAAACAAATTGTCAACTTTAATTTACCAAAAAAAATCAATTGTAACTCGCAGATGAGTGAATAAAGTTCACAAACTGGTATGCCAGACTTAAAGGTTTATAAGTAGCTACAAACTGAACAACTCGTTTAAAGCATAAACTTCTTAATCTAGGATTAATAGTGGTGACAAAATAACATGTATTCTGAAAATCAAGTAAACGAGGAATAATTGCTGACACAACTATTACAGTATGTGGCATAACTAATTTCTCAATTGTAGAGATAAGCACATTATAGGCTATATCACCAACCTAATAGGTACCAACGTTATTGGTTCCTACATGCACCTGAATTATATCATAATTTACCTGATTTTTTCCACAATTGAGCAATATTAGTTTTCATTATGTTTGATCATGTTTGTTTTTTCAGTTTATTTGCCATAACCAAAATTGTTTTTTGTCTGTTTTTGCAAATAAAGAATTATTATATTATCCCAAATATTTGCTCACGGAAAGGTTTGCAAATAGTTTGAACATACTTGGCTATGGAATTGCACACCAGAGTAGACCTGAAATTAATAAAGAGCAAATTTCATTTTAAAACAAGGTTTCAAATTTGTTCCGCTACATTGATTTTATCAGACAAAAAACTGACACTATATTTAGTATAGCAATTGCTCTTCCAATCGCCCATCAATTGGATAGAATTAGGAGAGACCCCTGCTTTCGAAGCCAACGTTGCTCCACGTCATCGGAAACTATGGGAAGAAAATAATTTTGGATTTAACCCAATTTTACAACGTAGTTCTCTAAGTTTATTCTAAAACTGGTTATAAGTAATTGGTATGCATTTCCCCTTTTTTGTACAAGAAAAGGCGACATCAACCGAAGTGCAGGGATTTAAAGAACACATCTTTTTATACACATTTACAGGGGGAAGTTTAAATAAAGGATATGCAAGCAAAGATATTCTTAAAATACGATTACCCAACTGAATTGTTTTATAAGAGAGAGAAAAACTGTATCATCACATCTGTGTAGCTGTTTGAGTGTGTCACAATTCTTAGTTGATACTAGAACTAAATTAGACTTCCTGCTTAAAAGTAATAAAGCAACAAAAACATAAACACCAATATGTCGCATCAAGCGGCGTCTTCAAATTCAAATGTTCACGAAATTTTCCTAGTAATATGAAATTTCTGTTTAGGTAAATGTTTTAATTGCCTATTTAACCCTCTCAGCGTCAATTTCAATTCGTAAGACGAAATCACATCCACATGTTATCCTAACAACAGGAAAAGAACTTTAATTCCGTTAAAATAATTGCGAAAAGATTGAGCTGATCTGAAACTTCTACTGAAAAACTCCGAAAAAGTGCATAATAACTTACCATTAATATCACACGGTTCTTAATTAAAGTTATCACAAACCAATAACTAAGCTCTCTACTGTGTTTTAAAATTAAACAAAAATTAGCCGAAATACTAGCCAAGAACAAATTTCGTATTAGTACTTGTAAACCTACAAATACATGAATAAGCAATTACCAAATATGTTCAAACTGGTTTTTTAGGAATAAAATCCCAAGATAGAGATATGCCTTTTGTCCTCTCGTAAAAATCTAACTGAAATTTATAACTTGAATCCCATCTAGACAAAAGATCCGGTAAACGGTTATCGGAACCTGAAATATGTATAGCTTTCAAAATTATGTAAAGCTGCCATCCAACAAACTTCCCGCAAACACGACTGCAGGAACACATTTATGGTAGCGTATGTATTCAAAACACTAACTGATACCACATTATCGCAATAAATAACCATCTATAAATTTGTAAATTGTTTACCCCATAATTTCAAGGCTACTACAATCGTCAACATCTCTAATGAATTTAAATGCAAGTTTTGATCTAAAATAAACTCCGGAAATAAACAGTGAAAGTGTCAAGCATGCATAAACAGAAACAATTGATCAGGATTTGAGAATTTATCAGACAAAATCATAGAAACCCTATTTTAACCAGGCAAAAATTCCTGCCACCAAAATAAGTCAAGTTTATGATCAGCAGGAATGACTAATCTCCTATTATCGGGGAATTCTCTTAATCAATTTACTAGTAACAGCCTTGATACAAAAATTCGGCGGGAACTCACACATTGAGATAAAAAAAAAATCCCAGCAATTCTCTCTTTGTACAATTTGTGCTACAGAGCCAATTGGAAACTAACTGCAGAATCTCTAACAATCTTTGTGTATAAATAGAAATTGTCATGTTCTCAGAATCAAATAAAATGCCAATAGATATCATTTTTGTACTTTTCGATTGATTCTTGAAAGTATCAACATTTCGTGTTTGCTCTTTGGTTGGAGACCAATCTATTTAACTATCTTCATGACGTGATATAATATAAACGTGGACTAATAATTAAAATAAAATAATAAAATAATCCTGATTCTAACAGTAAGTACGCTATAGAGGATTATGATTCTATTATACATGACATCTTAATTCTAAGATGAAACTGCAAAGATTTAAGTTTGTTTTGAGTGCACTTTTTGACTTTTATTTACAGTTGTTTTTTTCTTTTGGTCTGTTTCTTCTTGTATTTGCCATGGCGTTGTCAATTTTTTTTTCCAGTTATGAGTTAAAATATCCTTTTGGTATTTTTCTTTCGTCCCTTTTTTAAGAACTGATTGTGGGGTTATTATATAAACAATGAGCATACAATATATGATGATTTAACTTCCTTATTTACTGTCATTATGCCTTCTAATTTCACAATGCATTATTTGTCTGATATATGACAAACATTGTTAATTCGTGCACTGTTTCTAAATTAGAAAATAAAATGGATTATTAAAACATAATTTCTCAACACGGAAGCTTTTCTTAATTCCAAATTGAAAATACCGTAAGCAGGAAACCTGGGAAATAATTGCTTGATTTGACCTTTTGAATACATGATGCCTTTTATATGTGGTTTGGATAAAGATAAGATTTGGAAACACTTCAGCTTTGAATGCATATTCGAACTTTCCAGAATTGTTTTTTAATTAACGATGAACGATATATTAACATTTTAATTCCTAAATTATAGTCGTTGTGTCTTCCTATTACACAATGCATTATGTGTCTGGTATACAAAATGAATTTTAATACGTACACTTTATTTAAATCAGGAAATGAAATGGTTATTATAACAGACAATATATTACCCGGGACGCTTTTTTTTTTATCCCAAATTGAAAATAAAACCTGGAAAAATAACAAAGGCGATTTTTTCTTGATTTTGACCGTAAACAACTTTCAGAAGATTACTTTATTTTTTACAACATGAGGCTTTATATATGAGATAAGATCTGGAAGCACTTGAGCTTTGAATACACATTTTGACTTTTCAGAACTGATTTAATTTAACGATGAACAAGATATTATGACTTTAATTCCTTACTAACTGTCGTTGTGTCTTCCATTGATACAATGCATTATACATGTATGTCTGGTGTAAGAAAAAAAAGAATGCTAATATGGACGGTTCGTCCCCGAGGGTGTCACCAGCCCAGTAGTCAACACTTCGGTGTTGACATGAATATCAATAATGTGGTCATTTTTATAAATTTGCCGTTTACAAAACTTTGATTTTTTCGAAAAACTAAGGATTGTCTTATCCCAGGCAAAGATTACCTTAGCCGTATTTGGCACAACTTTTTGGAATTTTGAATCCTCAATGCTTTTCAACTTTGTACTTGTTTGGCTTTATAAATATTTTGATATGGGCGTCATTGATGGGTCTTATGTAGACGAAACGCGCGTCTGGCGTACTAAATTATAATCCTGTTACCTTTAATAACTATTTATACGTATCCAATATTCAAATCAGCAATTAAAATGAACTACTATCAGCACGGACGCTTTTTATCTTAAATTAAAAATATAGGTAATAGGAAACCTGTGAGTGTGTTTTACCTTATTATGGCTTAAAAAAAAACAATTTAAAAATCACAACATAGAACACTACAGACTTAGCAACGCAAACAAAAACAAAAACAAAACCTGTGGTGATCTAAGGTCGATCCGTAGAAATATGCATCTTGGTTCACATGTGTCTCTCACTCGTGTTGTAATAAGAACAATTGTGAATCGCGGACCTCAAAGTGGTTCATGTCACACACTTTCATGTAGTCGATTAGATCAAGGGAGCGAGATCACTGGAAGCTAACGAGTTGTCGAGAATGGATGCCATTCTTGTCATTAAAAATTCATCAGTAGCAACATACTTAGAATCTAAATGGTTAATTTGTTATGTTAAATTATTCATTTTGTTTTAAATGTAATTGTCATTGGATACAGAGATAATGTCAAAACCAGTAGCTTAAAAAGAGGGACGAAAGATACCAAAGGGACAGTCAAACTCATAAATCTAAAACAAACTGACAACGCCATGGCTAAAAATGAAAAAGACAAACAGGAAAACAATAGTACACATGACACAACATAGAAAACTAAAGAATAAACAACACGAACCCCACCAAAAACTAGGGGTGATCTCAGGTGCTCCGGAAGGGTGAGCAGATCCTGTTCCACATGTGGCACCCGTCGCGTTGCTTATGTGATTACAAATCCGTTAAATAGTCTAATTCGGTAGGTTACATTCATAAAAGGGAAGGGGATTGTAGTTACGACGTAAGGAACATATCCGATATCATTTGTGAAACGGTTATTCCATAACGGTCAACCAACTCGTGATGGCGTCCGTAAAATTTACGAAGGGATGATTTCAACTTCACCATTTATAACTCTTGGTTTAAAAGCTTCCTTGTGAGCAGCAACCCTCTATCAAGAAAATCATGATAGGAAATGCAAGCACGGGAATATCGTATCAATTGGGAGATATATACCCCGTATGCAGGTGCTGCTGGAATGTTGCTACTTAGAAATGGAAAGTTCACAATTGGAAATCTGAAATAATCTCTTTTGTCGTAAAAAAAAATTTCAACCGACCCTCATTGTCAATTTCTAGATGTAAGTCAAGATTTGAAGCCGACTTAACTGTATCTGTAGTATCCTTTATCTCTAATTCGATGGGATAGATGCGTTCCACATAGTCACCAAATTTTGAATTGTTTAACTAACTTCTTATCTTTCTTCCTAAGAAGTTCCTGCATGAAGTCAGCCTGATAACAATAATAAAACAAGTCGGCAAGTAGAGGGGATAATATCAGTTTCGGAGCTTTTTTTGTTTGAATCAGAGTGATTCTTTACAAAGTAGGATTTGTCCTCCCTAAGACAAGATACTTGTACTTTAAAAATATGTTTTAAAAGAGCTGTGGGGGTAATGCAATTAACCAACAAAATCACCTTTCTATTTCCAAATTTCGTAAATGAAGATTAATCTGCAGAGAAGTTCAGGTGCAATATTAAATATCGTAAAGGGTTCTGTGGAACCTGGTTTTTTTTGTCAAGGATTTCCCCAGCAAAGAGTGAATCCATTTATCAGTCCATTACAAGATTTTTTTTAAATTATATTTTCTTGATCTGCAATACTAATTTCGGCCCAAGTTTCATGACAATTTATAAAGATTGATCATTTATAAAAAGCCATACAGTCTATCAGTATAATACTGAAAAATTAATAAACAAATAATGTACCTTCAAAAGTTTGCTTCAGACAAAAATTGTATAAAATGCTTGGATTCTGCTGGTTTCATTTAATTCGATGAAGTTTTGACAATGAAATTGTTGTGTTTTTTTTTTAACCCTACACAATAACTTTAAGAACCCATTAATTTTGTCCATAAAACACGGGAGAACTAACTTCAATATAATGCTCTCAGTCAGTTTACTCTTTTGACCATGAACAGTTTCTATTCAAATTCCGGAAAATTTTACAATGGTTTGGCAAATTTATTATTTAAAAAAGAAATTGCTCAACATACATAACCTAGATATTGACGCCGCCTGACGAAATTTATGATCGCTATGTCTCACCTTGGTGTCATAAATATAAATGTATGTCACAGGCACGACAAAACTGTACACCACAAAATGAATCTCAGCAGATAAAGGCTTGCTTTAAACAAAAGGGATGAGATTATAAAACTCACAGAAGCTTCAGACTTAAAGAAAACGAACATATAAATGATATGATACCATTTTTCTATGAATTATAAAGCTGATGTGCTTCTACAGTTATTTTTATTTTCTTTAGATTAAAAATATCTTTTAAGAAAAATTCAAGTGTACACCCAGGCGTTTTGACGTACATGTAGCTACATGCCTGAATACAGATTCAATGAGGTCGAATTATTCTTTTGTAAGTGAATAATTCATCGTCTGAATATACTTATACTCTGGATTATGTATTTAATCTATTGATTTTACTTGGATTTGTAGAGCGAAAAAATTTCCATGGATACCTTTGGCCCCTTACGTCCCATTCATCGTCGAAAATTGCTCAGTCTTCAGATTTCTATGTTGTGTTCTATGTACTATTGTTTATCTGTTGGTCTTTATCTTTTTTAGTCAATCCTTTTTCAACTTTTGTATTTGAATGTCCATCTGGTATCTCTTGTGTCTCTTTATGTATATATTTTAACATTTACAATATAGAAGACAATTGCAGTGGCGAATCCAGGAATTTTTATAAGTGGGGGCCCACTGACTGACCTAAGAGGGGGCCCACTTCAGTCACGCTTCAGTGATTCCCTATATAAGCAACCAAATTTTTTCCAAAAAAAAGGGGGCCCGGCCCCCCCCCCCTAAATCTGTCTCTGAATTGCTTATCATGTGCCTTTTTATTGCATTTGTTTTGCCAAGGATTCAAAATATGTTGACCCTATACAGATGTGCAAGATAATTATATGATCAACAAAATTAATTTCTTTTTGTGGTCTGGGTGGTCTTTGTCAAGACATGAAATAACAAGCCTGGAAGAAAACCTATTTTAAAACCCAGTAAGCCATAAACATAAACTTTTATTGAGATAAAATTGAGAATAAAAGAAATAGGGGAATGTGTCAGAGACAACTGCCTGACTAATGGTCATATAACAGTCACGGCCACCAATGTGTGAGTCTTTATATCACAGTTATTGTAATCCTTGAATGTATTAAGCTTGTAGTTTTTTATCATGAAAAGAAGATAATTGGCAGTCCAATCAGACTTGATAAATAATCCTACAAGCCAGGGTTCGACAGATATCAAAACAAAATCAGTGATTATTTTTTTTAATAAATAATACCTTCTGAGCACATGATTAAAATCAATAATGTATTATTGTATCAAAAAATGTTTTGCAAAATAAATACAGTATTGAAACAGTTAACAAAAATAAAAACAACATTGTTTTGTTTTTTTATCATCTTCTCCTGTTATAACTGATATTCTTGATCCTGATCTTGGTAAATATAGTTGCTGCACCAATTTTCCCAGTAATCCTGATGAATATTGCCAATTGTTTTTATCAGACATCACATTACTTCTGACTATCAGCTTGGCGTACAGTCAACATCTCCATCTTTAGCAGCTTTCATTTTCTTAATTTCTGTCTGAATTTGTTTCTCCATATCAATTATGGCTTTAGGTTTCTTGTACTGTGAATAAACAAACAGTGAGGTTGTATTGTGGAAAATTGTAAAACTAAGACATGAAAGAACATTTGTTTCAACATGTTCAAGATGATTCATCAAGCGATCAAAATATCATAATTTTTAAGATAGAAAGTCACAAAATTTAAAGTATACAACGACATCTGCTGACATGACTTGTCACATTGAACTGGAAAAAATTCAAACAGTAGGAAAATTTTGATTTGAAAGTTTTAAACCATCTTATACAGTTGGAGCCCAAACAATATCTCCATTTAACTAGAGGCTCCAAAGAGCCTGTGTCGCTCACCTTGGTCTATGTGAATATTAAACAAAGGAAGCAGATGGATTCATGACAAAATTGTGTTTAGGTGATGGTGATGTGTTTGTAAATCTTACTTTACTAAACAGTCTTGCTGCTATTAACATTTATCTCTATCTATAATGAACTTGGCCCAGTAGTTTCAGTGGAAAATGTTAATAAAAATTTACAAATTTTATGAAAATTGTTAAAAATTGACTATAAAGGACAATAACTCCTTAGGGGGTCAATTGACCATTTCGGTCATGTTGACTTAATTGTAAATCTTACTTTGCTGAACATAATTGCTGTTATCTCTTTCTATAATAATATTCAAGATAATAACCAAAAACAGCAAAATTTCCTTAAAATTACCTTAAAAGGGGCAGCAACCCAACAATGGGTTGTCAGATTTATCTGAAAATTGTAGGGCAGATAGATCTTCATCTGATAAACAATTTTACCCCATGTCGGATTTGCTCTAAATGCTTTGGTTTTTGAGTTATAAGCCAAAAACTGCATTTTACCCCTATGTTCTATTTTTAGCTGTGGCGGCCATCTTGATTTTATAGTCGGGTCACCGGACACATTTTTAAAACTAGATACCCCAAAGATGATTGTTGCCAAGTCTGGATTAATTTGGCCTAGTAGTTTCATAGGAGAAGATTTTTGTAAAAGATAACTAAGATTTACGAAAAATGGTTAAAAATTGACTATAAGGGCAATAACTCCTAAAGGGGTCAACTGACCATTTCGGTCATGTTGACTTATTTGTAAATCCTACTTTGCAAAACATTATTGCTGTTTACAGTTTATCTCTATCTATAATAATATTCAAGATAATAACCAAAAAACAGCAAGATTTCCTTTAAATTACCAATTCAGGGGCAGCAACCCAACAAAGGGTTGTCTAATTCGTATGGAAATTTCAGGGCAGATAGATCTTGACCTGATAAACATTTTTACCCCATGTCAGATTTCCTCTAAATTCTTTGGTTTTTGAGTTATAAGCCAAAAACTGCATTTTACCCCTATGTTCTATTTTTGGCCGTGGCGGCCATCTTGGTTGGTTGACCGGGTCACGCCACACATTTTTTAAACTAGATACCCCAATGATGATTGTGGCCAAGTTTGGTTCAATTTGGCCCAGTAGTTTCAGAGGAGAAGATTTTTGTAAAAGTTAACAACGACGCCGGACGACGCCGGACGCCGGACGCAAAGTGATGGGAAAAGCTCACTTGGCCCTTCGGGCCAGGTGAGCTAAAAATGAATAAATGTATCAAACAAGTCAGATTTTGTTTTCTGTGTCTATATCAAGCAATCATTGATTGTTGTTTGTTTTATATTGATTTGGTTTTTTTAATTGTGCAAACAGTGTATTTCTTAACCTACTGTACAGTTACAGTTTTGCACATTTATAGTGTTTTATAACTCAGTGACCATTCAAGGGTTGGGTTTAGAGGGTTGGAACATTCCAACATCTTTTAAAATGGCTGTATCTGCACCTGGTTTTAAATACTGTTCACTCTCTGGCCTATGAATAGTTTTCTCATTGGCTCATCACACAACAGTTTGTTTTTTTTCATAATAACAGTTTAAGTCCCTGCAAAGAGATCTAACGCAATACTTTCATCCTCATACCACCCACATTTAAAGAGCAAAAATCTTACAGTCCTGAATGGCATAGTTTCAAATTTTTTGACTGTGAGGTATAAATTATTTTCAAACAAGAATGTGTCCCCAGTACATGGATGCCCCATCTGCACTATCGTTTTCTATGATCAGTGGACCCTGAAAATTGGGTAAAACCACTAACTTGGCATTAAAATTAGAAAGATAATGTTATAGGGAACATGTGTACTAAGTTTCAAGTTGATATGACTTCAACTTCATCAAATCTACCTTGACAAAAAAATTTAACCTGAAGCAGGTCAAACGGACAGACAGATGGATGGACACACAGACCAGAAAACATAATGCCCATAATAATACAATAAATATGTGTTCATTAAATGTACACAATAATATACAATGTGTTACTTACTGAGACAATTAGTGTATTGTTTGCATGTGTGTTCTTAAAATGTACACAATAATATACAATGTTTTACTTACTGAGACAATTAGTGTATTGTTTGCATGTGCTACTGATATACTGTTCTGATCCAAAGGTATCTGTGCCCTCAGCATATCAGGAATGTCAAACTTTTTGTAATATCTACACAAAAAAATAAGCACATGCAAGTTATTTAAAAATCAGATTTAACAGATAGTCTGAGGTCAAATTAAAGATACCTAGCTCATATCAACAGATTTAAAAAAAAATCTTAATATTTTTCTTTATATTTTCTTTCTTTTTAATTTATGACAAATTGCAAGATCTGACTAGAAGCTTTTAATATCTTGTAATACTCACCTGTGATTTTGATAATTAACACTGTTACAATGCATGCAGAATATTTCTGATACAATGTAGTTACTTGCAAAAAAAGTAAAAAATAAATGGGGAATGTGGCCTTGGGATAAAAATTATGCCCCCTCTTGAATATCATATAAAGTTATAAAGTGGCATTACTGAAGAAAGGTAGAAGTGATGATACTCAAATTTGCACTGGATCTGAAGCTACAAGTATTGTGTATAAGTTTAGTTTTATAACATTTGAGCAAGGCAAACTGTCAAAATGTATTTTTTTTACTGTAGAAGAGCTTATATATATTCATGAATACATCATATGACATAGATCACATATGGTGATTGGACCTCAAGATATGGGAAAATATTTGGCCTTAATACTTGGACAGTAATAAACAGATTATTTTGCAAGGTTTCTGACTGAAACTATTGGCAGGATTGCATATCTGGACTATGAAAACTACATGTACAATAGCAATAACAGTTTATACTTGACAAATAGGTAGGAGAACACATTTGGACAATGGGTACTTGGACAGCAATAATGCTTCACTCGCAAACTAAACATATGGGTATGAATTTAGAATATAATACTTGAACAATGATAAGAATTCAACCTTGACCTATTGATATTGGTAAAAATGTACAAATTGAACTATAAGTTATAGTTATCCCACGAAAACGTGGTGTGTCAGTGTAAGATCATCCTGAAGGCTGGAGGCAAGAGGGTTATCTAACATGGACACACCAAGTCCAAGTGGAATAACTATTTTACATCCTAGCTGTTTCAGATTAGACCAACAACAATTTACAATTCATAAAATATAGTTTAGAACGCCACACAACCATTATAATATACTTTGTATATTACTATTTAATGTATGCCCTTTATGACCCCCGAATTCAATGTTTAGATATGAAATCAAGTAAACTCGCCCCACTGTCCAATCAACCCACACTAGATCGCCACTTAAGGAGGGTATAAGATTTTCAGAAAAAAAACACTTTTATTTTACATTACAAATTCTATTAATTACCTTCAGTAGTTGTTACTTTATCATATGGTACAAAAATTATTCCAAAAAATCAATTTGTGTTGACCCCAGGTGACTTTTAAAATGTTGATATCATTGAAAAAGCTCTAAATTATCTCCCTTTAGTTCCAAAATACCATTTTTTGGCATTAACATTGAAATATCTTTTTTAATTCATCAGTTACCTATATTTTTTATTGTTGTTTCCGAATAAGCTGTACATAAACTAAATAATTGTAAAATTTAAGCGATTTCTGTAATTTAGTTCTTTTTTTATTTCGATATTACAGCTATTTCTCCTGTTAGTTCAACAGAAAAAAAGGACATTAACAAAAGTGTATGCTTCTTTCGACGGCAGATTGTGAGCGTAAATGAACGGTGACCCCATTTTTTTATTTCATTTTTCTATTAAGGATAAGATAAAGTTCATTTATAGAAAAATATAGAGAAATCTTATATTAAATAAAAAAAAATCATTTAGACCCGCGAGCCCCCTTAATACAAAAATCGCCCCACTTTTGTTTACAGACTCAACCCACTTTTACAAAGTGTAAATTGTGAAAATTGAACAATCAGTCTGACAACTCACTCATTTACAAAAAGAGTTTAATCCCCATTGAATAGAGGTTTGCCAACTCGCCCCACTTATAAAAAAAAATCTTGCTTCCTGTAAGTTCAAAAATGTATGTTAAATTACTGATAGTTGGTATCCAGTCGTCCTGGTGTAGTGGTATGTGTCGTGGGTTTATATGCTAAAGATCTTAGGTTCGACTTGAATCCCAGCATAGGCACTGGATTTGTTCTCGGTAAATTTTGATAGAAAGACAGTCTTTTCTGTATAATTAATTATAAGTTTTATAGTGGATTTGACATTCTTGCCAAAATGTCACAGAACAAAGGAAAGCATGCAAAAAAAAGAAATTCAAGCTGGGGTGATCTGGTAAGGGTGATCTGAGTATCCACTATAAAACTTATAGAACAAAGGAGCCGGAATGTAAATACTTGAACAGTTGAAAGTGTTCATGACAGGATCACATAATAGGGGTACACATCTGGGATAAATAATTAGACAGCAATGATGTTTTTCTGATTTGAACTGCAGGTCAAGGTAGCCAGTAAGACTGTACCAACTTACTTTTTATTGGTTGTTCTAATCACGATATTTTTCTTATCTTCATCAACAGTAACCATGTAGGTCTCAATAGGAAAGGGAAGGTTTCTTACTCTGCCTATAAATGCTGTACTACTATCTTTTCTCACAAATATTGGCTGTAAAAAACAAAATTTGTTAAAAAAAACCTCTTTAAGTTCAGGTACCATTATATATTAACCATTATCCAATCAGTTAATTTATCATTTAAAATCATATATATCAAACACAGATAATGCCCTCGGTTGCATATAACATAATAAAGGGACATAACTAAAGAAAAGTGACAAAGAGTTTTGTGGTGATAAGCATTGTGTATAAGTTTCATAACATTTCAATTTAGTTGACCCAATGAAGCAAACTAAATTTAGAGAAAGGAAACCTTAGGATGTACATGTACTTACTGACATAAAGACGCATGTACAGATGGCCAAGTATAACATCAAGGCCCACTCTGCTGTGCAAGACGCTTAAAAATAACATAATCATATTCATTGAAAAGATGGGGATGTGGTATGACTGTAAAAGATAAACCTATTCAAGTAGAGACCACTCGAGTATATGTAAGTAAATATTGGTCACTATGCAGCTTTCAACAATGAGCAAAACACATACCATATTAGTTAGCTATAAAAGACCAAAACATAACAAAATGTAAAATAATTCAAAAGCAGACGACCTGATTTTAACAAAATTTGAGAAAAAAAATATGACAGACAGCAGCCTATCACACACACTGAATTTCAGGCTGCACACTCTGAACAGACATATATTTGAAAGAAAATTGAACAGTTAAAGATTCAATAAAGGATATACAAATTTTAACTAGGTGAATTTATTTCATAAAAATTAATGTTTATCTTTTTAAATTGAACATATATTGCACTCTCTGGTATTATTTTCTTATACATGTTAAAATTTGTATGTCCTTTATGGAATCTTCAACTGGTTTTTTTTCTTCAAGCAGCAGAATTTCCATCATGACAGGTTTTAAAGAGTTCTATAATCTGCCAGTATTGTTGTTGCATTTTTTTTTACTTTTTAGTTTTTATCACTTAGTTTTTTTAATCTAGTAATTTATGACAGGTATTAATTAATAAAAGTATTAATAATACCAGCAGATAGATTTCTAAAACCATCTTCATCCTCTCACCTTTAAATGAATTATCTTAAAGAGTCCAGCAGATTTAAGAAATTCAACAGCTCAACCTACTTACATTAGAGAGACTTTCCATGAGGCCAGCAGATTCTAAATTCCTGGGAGCTAACTGTTCACCTATTTCATACTCCCATTGTTCAGAGGTCTGTTTAGTGGCAAAACTGTTGTTCAGCTTCTTTCTCCATTTTCTAACTGTTAATAAAAGAAAAGTTTTAATGTTGGTTTTTTTCTAACAATTTAAAGGCATTTTATAATCAATAAATTCAATAAATCTGCAGAAACAGTAAAAACAAATGCAAAACTCTTAAAACAAAAGACTCCAGTTAAATATATATGTATGATTCAAATAATAAATATTAAAAGATGTTGGGTTTATATGATTAGTAACAACTTGCCTCTTATATCATCTTTTAGATTTTTCAGATCTAGATGAGTTCTAATTGTCCTATTTTTCTTACTAAGTTATTGAAGCATTATGTGGAAGACAGATAATCAATTATGATCTTCTTTGTTCTAAATGGATAACAAACATACATAAACTTTTGACACAAAGATATGTTTGCCTTGGTATAAGTATTTGATAGTTTAAATATATACACTGTACAGCATGTACAGTGTACATGTACATCAACATGAAAACTATACATTCAAAGTCAATGATCCATGACTTAAAACTGATAACTCATAGTCATTTACACCCATGAATAGGGATATTGGCTTCATCATTTTGCCCACTTATGATATATAAATGGATCCAAAAGCTCCTTACAACCTATGAAATAAGAAAATTCCAAACTGTTTGTGTTCATCTTCCTTACTTATTTATTAAAATCTTTCCCATTTGATTAATTTCATATGAGGATGAAATAGCTTACCCCAAAATGGTTCAATATAAAATCTTACATAATCATTATTAAAACAAAAAACTAATTTTGTAAAAAGCTATTAGATAAAGCGCCTGGGAACAGGATGTGGATATTTTTTTTTCATAATTTGCACTGAATTTACAAACAGTATGTATACCTCTGTCAGTGCATTACAGGGGTATAATAAATATACCGTGTTATACATGTACCTAATAATTCATCTGTTCTGACATCATACTCCTCAGCCATCTCACCACCATCAGAAAATGTAAAATGCACCTTTTTCCTTCCTGAAATAGTGATAAAAGTGTGTATACAGAAATATCATTATGCTGAAATTACATTTATGTGATGATTATGTTATAAATTGTCATCCAATATTCATTGTAGTGTAACTTTATACATTGTATATCTATGTCTTATACAATGTTAAAATTGAGAATGTAGAAATAAACTGGAAAGTCCTCTATTACTTGGAATGAGAAATCAAGTCACAGTGAAACAGCCAAAACAAATTCACCTTAATGGGCAAATAAATATAAAATAAACCAGTATGTTCCTATTCTTATCTAAAGGTACTAAATGCCAAAAATCACAACAGCCTTTCAGATATCATATATATATATATATATGACTTTCAACATGTTCCAAAGAAACAAACTATTTTTTTCACTTTTCTTCTGATTTTTTTTTAATTTGGGCCATGAAGCTTACAATCAACCATTTTTAAAATCAAAGCCCCCTGAAAATAGTACATTCTTAACAAAAATATGAGTGATAAAAGGAAAAATTAAAAATCATACTTAAATCAGAAAAATATTTGTAGAATGTAACTGATAGGATAATGTAAAACAAAGAAAGATAACTCTAAATTTTCATGATTTGTGTTCAAAATTAAGAGAGGAAAATAAATCTTTTATAGACAATTTTTGAGAAACATCAAGTCATAAAGATTGATTATTTATTAGATAATATGCTCTTAATGTTAACCATAAATGGTACATGTACACATTGTAGGAGGGTCAATTTGGGTGGATATAATATGGCCCTGAAATATCATGCTTACATGATGGTTGATTCTAAATTTCAGAATGGCTTTTTCATGTTATAATGGAGTTCCTGAGAAAATGCTACATACATTTCATGTATGCCCTTTAAGTAAAAGAATAAGTTTTTGGTAAACAGGAAGAGGATGGGAAGAAATCTGAAAATGCATTCCACAGTATTACAACAGATTTACACTCAAATAAATTAATAATTTTATCTTAAAAAACCAACACCAAATTACTGAAAAACTACCAAAATAATCTACATGTATTATTTCAGGTTAGGGTGCATGCAAGAAGGTTTAAAATGTTTAAATCTGTTGCATTTGTTTGCACCTGTCCTAACTTACCTAAGTAAGGAATCTGTTATTTAGTAGTTTAATGTGACTGTTGCTTTGACATGCATTGATTGTCACTTTATTTAGCTGTAATATAGTCTATTATAGATGAATTTAATAAAAGAGGGACGAAAGACACCAAAGGGACAGTCAAACTCGTAAATCTAAAACAAACTGACAACGCCATGGCTAAAAATGAAAAAGACAAACAGAAAAACAATAGTACACATGACACAACATAGAAAACTAAAGAATAAACAACACGAACCCCACCAAAAACTAGGGGTGATCTCAGGTGCTCCGGAAGGGTAAGCAGATCCTGCTCCACATGCGGCACCCGTCGTGTTGCTTATGTGATTACAAATCCGGTAAATAGTCTAATTCGGTAGGTCAAATTCATGAAAGGGAAGGGGATTGTAGTTACGACGTGAGGAACATATCCGATATCATTTGTGAAACGGTTATTCCATAACGGTAAACCAACTCGTGATGGCGTCCGTAAAATTTACGAAGGGATGATTTCAACTTCACCATAATAACTTATAAATGGAGGAAGATAAGTTCATAAAAAAACTTTTTAAATTTAGTGTGTACATTCAATATGGTGACCACAGAAATCACAATGGCAGCCATGTTCGATTTACACGCTAAACATAAAATGATCTTTATGAAATTTTCGGCTGTCTGTAAATCATTTTTAAGTTATAAAATACATTGATAATACATTATTATTTAATAATCAATGTTTAAAAGTCACCAATATGTGCTAATATTAAAATTTAAAGTGTTATTCAGTCATTACAAGTGTCATTTGGATAATAACAGTGTTATTCAGTCATTCGTGTTAACCCCCTGGTGGTTCTCAAGAGTTCACGAAAAGTGGTGGTCCTACGGATTTTAATACCAAAATATTACAAAGGACTGACACAATTTTAGTATTTTTCAATAGAAATAATAGTGAGGACTAGTAGATTTTCTTCAAGGACCACCAGGGAAAAAAAAGATTTTGCGAACTCTCTAACTTCTCTCCGAGTACTTCGGCTTCCTCCACCATAATAACAGACTTCCCAGTGTCCCAGCACTCCCTTTGTGTTGGGTGGGGACTGATTGTCCTTGTAAAAATAATTGTCATATAAATATACGTTAGAGACACATCTCCATAATCCAGATAGGGAGTGTACATGGATGCCACTGTACACCATAGGGCTCTTCACAGTTAGTTCGGCCATGTTGGATAGGGGGCAGATTTTTTAAAAAGAGGTGGAAATAGTATGAAAGTATGGGAAATCCTATGTGTGTTTCCAAGCAACTGCTCTGTTTCTATGATGTTTTCCCGTATTTTTGCCCCTATCCAATATGGCCGAACTAACCGTGAAGAGCCCTATTGCAGGCATAAATATAAATGGACTTTCAAGTGACTGACGGACTCTGTGGTTTCCAAGACTGTTGCATGATGTAAATAGTCCAAATAATTATGAGGTCTTGAAAGGTTATTATATTTTTTTCTTTGACTCCTTCACGTCAAAGAAAGGCGTCAAAAAATATATAATACCCTTTCATTTTTATTTTTACATTTGTCATGATTTGAACACAACTGCAGGTATAAATAAAAACCTTATCAAAATGGGTCATTTCATTAATTGTATTAAGTTATAGGAAAATAAAAATGTATGTCCTATGATATTCTTCTATATTGCAAGTTTCCGAGCTTACCATCTTGTAGCAGACAAGTTTTTTGTGCACTTCGAAGTTTCTCGATCCATGTGGTCGCCATATTGTTTATAGTAACACGAAAGACTTATAAACAAGGGAAAGAACCTACACTAGTATTTTTATTGGCACTGGCTACAGTTACATGGAAATGTAACAATAATAAAAATATTATTGTTACATTGGAGACTAATTGCCGGAATGCAAAGTTGGGTAAGGAACTGATTAATTATGAGACTGTGTAACAATAACTATTGAGGCTACGGTTGCATTGCGTTATTGTTATATGAAAAACAGCAATATACGCTGGATTTATTAAATTTAAATCTTCTATAGTTTTGTTGCTTAATTCTTTCATATGTACCAAATTATACTTGTAATAATGACAAATAATAAATATTATTATTCAACAATTGTGTTTGAATTGTTTTACATATTAAGGGTTTTGATGTTCTCAAAGATACTGTCCCAAGTCAGTAGCCTCGATCTGGCCTTTGTTAGTCTTGTATGCTTTTTAATTTTAGTTTCTTGTGTATAATTCTGAGTTGAGCGTAGTGTCCATTATCACTGAACTAGTATACATGTTTGTTAAGGGGCTTGCTGAAGGACGCCTCCGGGTGCGGGAGTTTCTCGCTACATTGAAGACCCATTGTGGCCTTCGGCTGTTGTCTGCTCTATAGTCGGGTTATTGACGCTTTTAAGTTGACACATTCCCCATTTCCATTCTCAATTTTACTTCCGATAAGTAGTGACATTGGCGAAAATTATAGTTCAATGGTTTGTTCTTGGGAACCGAGTCGGGCTGAGAAAAGTGTCCTTTTTAACTGCACACCTTCTCTCATAACTGTCATTATACTTTGAACAAAGCATGAAGAGATTCCTATAACCAATTTAGTTTGGGGTGAAAATTTAAAACTTTGATTGGTTTGAAACGAAACTGATTTGATTACAAGACACAAATTACATACAACTATACAAACGCAGTTCTGAAAAAAATGATATATCAAAAGCAAAGTTTGCCAACTGTGAACTTCTGTATACATGTATCCATGGGGGACGTAATTTCGTTTCAAAATCAGATGGAGCCTAAACCAAAGGTAACTTTTCCCCCTTTTAAATCTATATACCTATTATATACAAATATTGTTTGGGGAGGTTTTATAAAAAAAAAATGTGTCCGACTTAAAATGCTCCAAAAACAACTTACTGGATATGTATTGTATGTAATAATTGTATGTATTGTAAATATAAAATAAATGTTTTCAACTTTTATTATTTAGTACATATTACTAGTCCCATCGTACATTGCCGTTTTTTCATTTAACAATAACGCAATGTAACCGTAGCCTCAATAGTTATTGTTACACTCATAATTAATCAGTTCCTTACCCAACTTTGCATTCCGGCAATTAGTCTCCAATGTAACAATAATATTTTTATTATTGTTACATTTCCATGTAACCGTAGCCAGTGTTATTTTTATTTGACAAAGTATTTATGTACATGGATATGGTATTTGAACTATAAAATTCTTATTCTGCTCTAAAACTGATTGAGAATTACGCATCCAACAGGTAACAGTTTGTTAGAGGTTTGAAAAAAAAACTAACATGATAGGTGTTTTACAAGGTTCTGTCCTTGGTCCTATACTTTTTTAATATTTTCTTAAATGATTTTAAATGAGGCCCACCATGGGGGTGTCAAAGTAATTACATAATCATTTATATTTTTTTTAATCAATATATTCAAGTTATCAAAAACAAACTAAGACGATTACATAATCAAATAATCATGAAATATCAGCAGTTTTGTCTGGTAATCATATACTAGTCCGGAAGTATCACTAGATTACTATAAAAACGGCCAAGTAATTACAGAATCAAAAACCCTACGAGGAGGCTCTTAAATTCCGCTTTACTTTATCCAGTTCACTATAGAATTATATAATGATAAAGGCAACCTTGACGAATATCAGTCTTATGGATATTAAAGTCATAAGAAACGAGTGACCGGTAAAAAATAATGTTCTTCCAATTCTTGAACCAACGCATACAAACATCATAAACTTAGTCTTTTGTAACTCGAATTTATCATTTTTTTCGTGTAAATTTCGTATAATCGTCAATTTTTTTTTCAATCGGTCATTGTTGTTGTGAAAATATGGCAGGTAATTAAAGTTCGGGTTTTGAAGCCGAAGTTTAACGATTGTCACCTGTTTGTCAACAATTGACGAAAAATAAACAAAAAAAGCATGGAAATTGAGCACATGTTTAACATGTTAATACAGATAATAGTTTATTTTAAGGACATCCATGCGTATTGTGGTCACCGGATTTTAACGAGATGGGTCAAACTGAGGTCACCTTGCATACGGAAAATATGTCGGGGGAATTGCTTGCTGGAAGGAAGCAATTCAAATAAAGTAAACTTCTTCTAAATATGATTAAATTAAAGAATTTTCTTCAGAAAAAAGTATATGTACATAAGTTTCATAATGAAAACTATCCATTGAGTTATAAAAAACATATGCATTATTTTTTTTTGACTTAAGGTTTCTTATGACTTTAATCATAGTATTTCTACACTTGAGATCATTTGGCTCCGATAGACTGATTTTCTTCTAAACTGGGACTATTATACTAACGGGACTGGAAACCGTTACACCAATCAGTGTAATAGTCCCAGTTCTTACCATACTATATGTTTGCACATTTCAGAAAAAAACAAGCTTTGGCAATTGGCCAAAAAAAAAGTTGATAAAAATCTTACATCTGTGATAAGACTGATAACAAATTATCAAAACAAATGTGAAATGAGGTCAAATAGATGAAAAGTAAAATAAGAACATACAAAACTCCGAGAAAAATTCAAAACGGAAAGTCCGTAATCAAATGGCAAAATCAAAAGCTCAAGGCAAACACACCAAACTGGTATATTTCTGACTACGTGGCGACTTTTTCTTATGTAGGAAATGGAGGACTAAACCTCTACCTTGTATGGCAATCGCATTAAATTCCATTATATTGACATCAATATGTGAACAAAACAAATAGACATAAAAGGTAAAAATGTCAAAAATCAGGGTACTTGCAGCAGTCAACATGGTGTTATAATGATCATAATCACTATATATTTTTTTTTTAAATGTAATAAAGAAAAACAAAAGACATATATATATATTTCTCTAATTCTATGGAAATTTATCCCTTTTCGAACCCATTGTATAAAAAGAATTAATCAACGTGTGGTTGCTGGTGATCTCAGAAGATCATTGGATGATTTTGAGGGTCATGACCTTTTTGGCTGACTGAATGAACCAAAATATGATAACAGGTGTTAATGAAATTGACAACTTCGTGCAATGTAAAAGGCACTCGAAGGGGATTTTCGGTAAACAAAAAAAGAAAATGTCTTTTTAATCATTAGAGAAACAGATTCTTACATAGTTACTCGTGGATTATCGGATTTATCCAATCTCGATAGTTAAATTATAAATTTTAAAGTACTCGCCGAGGCGGCTCGAACTTTAAAATTGATAATTTAACTATCTCGATTGGATAAATCCGATAATCCACTGGTATCAATGTAAGAATCTATATATTTATAGATTATCGTTGATTATCTCAACGAGATAGATTTTCTCGCTTGAGCTGGTACAGCGAAAGTGAGAAAAGCAATCGAGTTGAGATGACCAATGATAATCTGTTTATCGCTATTTTACCTGTGACGACGTTGTCAATTTCAATGTCAATTTCGTTAGCAACGCCACGTGGCTCCTTAGTTTCTAGCAATAATTTTTCCATATCAAGCAAGAAGCTAGATATGAAAATTATCACAAAAAAAAGATCAAAGGAAAAATGCACAAAATAGCGATAAATATATATATATAGACAAAACACATTTATAGCAAAAACGAAAGACAAGAATACAAAAATTATGATAGCACAATAACACAATCAATGACGGGATGTATAAGTACAGAGTCACGTCTAATGAATATTACCCAAAACAGACTAACCAGAGAAAGGAATGATTATTTTAATATTCATAAAGACAAATAAAATAATATAATAATACGTTATTAAGATGATAGACAACGTGGTAATATTTATAGACCGTTGCCTCTTATCTTTTGTGGTAAAAAATAACCTTCCATAATTTTACAAACTCTGCCGGCTCGATCTCTGTTACATTTTTACGTTTAGTATTTTGTATAGTTCGATCATGTCACCTCCGATCCTTTTACAATTAAGTAATGATAGGTTAAATTTCTATATTTTTTCTTCGAAATGAAGTTATTTAATCTTGGTAGTTGTTTCGTTGCCCGTCGAAGCACTTTCTCAATCGTGTAAGTATATCTTATTTTATATGGATGCCATACTAATAGCTTGCAAATTCTAAGTATGTTCTTACAGTCAAGTGTCTTGTATAGTGTTGCATATGTAGCTATATCAAAACAAATCTTACTTTCTTTTAAATATTGTTAAAGAGTTCGTGACCATTGTGTAAAAGATGAATTTGCTTAGTGTTCCATGAAAGGTAGAAATGTTGAAGAAACATAAAATCGTATTATCTGAGTGAAAATTTTATAAACTAAATGGATCAAAATAGTAGATAATCATGTTGTGTTGCATTTTTGGTCTGTGATATCACTGCTAGTGGACTCCACCGGCGTCAACGAGCATAATACTTTCTCGGAAGTCAGTAGTTATTATTGGTATGGGTATAATCTGTAAATTTTTCTGGTCTTAATTTTTTACCAAACAATTACTAAATAGTTGTCAAAGGTACCAAGATTATAATTTAGTATGCCAGACGCGCGTCTGTAAAGAATGATGCGGTAGACAAGGATGACTTTGCCAGACACAGATAGTCCGTTTCTATGTTGGTTGGCATTGGCTTTTGTTTTAGTTTAGTGTTTATGTTGTTCTGTTGTTGTTCTTATAGTGTATGTGTTTCTTTCAGTTTTAGTTTGTTACCCGGGTTTGTTTTTACTTAATCAAATTAAGACTTTTGAACAGCGATATACTTCTGTTGCCTTTATAAACCGTGTATGGCACATTTTGTTAACTTTTGACTTGAAATGCTCTTAAACTTCGATCAGACATTTCAGCTAAAATGTTTTTGGAGTAGCGTCACTGGTTATGTTTTATGTAAACAAAACGATTGTCTAGTATAAGAAAATTATAAGCCTGGTACTTTTGACGAAATTTTACAACTGCCATTGGGTCGATATCACTAGGTTGGTGTCACAGGCAGGCCGCACTCGTCTCAGAAAAAAAATTCATATATAAAGGTTATACAGGGGGGAAAAATTCTGCGACGAGTGCCAGTGGTTGGTGTCAATTTTTTCTCCATCCAATAGTCAGCAATTGGTATTGACATTGATAACCACAGATAGGGACGTTTTTTGTATATTTTTAGTATTGTGTTGAAAAGTTTTGAAATGTTCCACACCAGACAATTTTCGACCCAAGGCTTGATTTTGCCTTCATAATTTTATACTATTCGATTGTCACTGAATATGGGTTTCATGTAGACGAAACGCGCGTCTAGCATTACAAATTGTAAGTCAAGTTTTCCAAAGGTGCAGTTAAATTCTTGTCTTATTAACGAAAAACCAACCTCTATTTCATTGATTTAGGGTTTTTTTCAGTGAAAAGACGTATAAAATAGCTTGAAAAATCTACTGAAGATGCGTCGAGGTATATTTGCATGCGAATAAATCAGATTTGTATCGAGAGCAAAGCAGAACGTACAAGAGCTCAAAAGCTTCAATGATATAACACCTCTTTAAAAACAAAGAAAAAAAGTTTGATTTATCTGTTACGAAGATGCGAGAGAGTACAAAAACTGTATTTTACTTTTAAATATTCCTTCGGTTAGTTATTTTGAAGAGCATTTTTTTGTTGTTGTCTTTGTAAATTGTAAAAGACATTGACATTCTATCATATCATCATTAGATACTATTAATTATATACGCAATCAAACGAATTATATAATTCAATGATATTTTTATCCTACCTATACATGACATGGACGAAAATCATGAGTCATTGGTGCAAACAATAAACTCATCATATACACCATATTTATAATTGTGTACGCAAGATGCGGCTTAAAAAAAAGTAATATAACAAAAATACCAAACTCCGAGGAAAATTCAAAACGGAGAAAACGTCATCAAAGGGCAAAATCAAACACTTAATCACATCAAACGAAAAAAAATATACTGTCCTATATATATTCCTGAAATACATTTGGCGTTCAATATCATTAAAATATGGTGTATATACTGACTTTATCTATTCCATATTGTGCCTTTTGTAAGTCGACGAGGGTCTGGATTGAATGCCCTTTATTCTATACTATAAGCCTTTATTTTTAATGCACAATATTCTCTATTCTTTATATTTTTGCACCAAAAACAAATCATTTTCTGTTCATTATTACTTTGTCTGTTTTCTCTTTTTTCCCTCCTACAAAAGATACAACAGTGATACCATAGTAAAGTTAAAAAGACTATATGAATTACGAAGTTGGAGAATATCGAGGACCCAGTGTTCCGAAAGATATTGCCAAACTTTTCCTCGGGTAGAACGTTCTAAGTAATTTTAAAAGGTGTTTTTTTAATTATTCTGCGTAGAAATAACGATAATGTAAACTTTTCATTATTGATTTATTTCAGTCACCGCAGCCAAACATTTCACTTAAAACGAAACGTCTAAATTAAGCTTTTTCTTCATGTAAATTTTCCTGACAAGGAAGTTAGCATTTTGGATTTGATTGGATATTAAACAGTATCACATGCAAGTTATTGATATACCAACATTTAAGTTTTTGTCAAAAGTGTAGGTATGACCTGACACAAGCTTTACCTGTAATGTGATAACAGGTAACAACATTTGTACTTAGATTTAAATTAAACAAAACAGTCCAAGGTATACCGAAATGCTAGGATTTATACTTCCTTATACGAAAAGAATGTGGTTTTTACCCTTTAGTCAATGGTAAGAAATTTATGAATTATTTCGTAGATTTGAGAAGATTTGTTTAAAAGAAATAACTTTTACCATTTCCTTGTTGAACAAAGGTCACATATTTTCAGTCATGTCTTGTTTCTACAGTACCTAAACAAAACTATACCATATGATTTAGTATTGACTTTACGGACTTTAACTAAACAACTGTGATATCACAATGATCATACACTATAAATAGATTATAATTTTCATTTTCATTGATAATAGTAAATAATTTATTAATCTATGTTTAAAATTGTATTTTTTACTTATTTACAATATTTATGGTGGTTATTTCATCAAACAACTTCCTTATCAAGGATTGAATTGTATTTGTTCAACGTAGAAGTTGGATTCTGTCTCTCAAGTACTATTAAGATAGTCATTAAGTATTGAAGTGCTTATGCGCAATTAGTCATCTAGTTATATTTTTAGAACAGTAAAATTTGATGATATACCAAATATAGGAGATCTTTACAGGTATTTATTAAGTAGAAAATGATTTGACTGAACAAAATACACAAATTGGTGTTTACATGTTTATGAATTATTTGTGTGTACATACATATTTTGTAATTTTAATGTACAGATTTGGCAACCTTTTAAATATTGTATCGACATGATATGAAAGAAGGAAGGATTACGAAAACTTATCATTCGTACGTTCTCAAGTTTTTATATATGTACATCCAACAATACCATTCGGTCATTTACATGATCTGCGTATCCTTCTGATACACCTAATATCATTCCAAGATTTTGGTATGATTGGTTATAACCAATCTAAAGTTTCATTGGTAGTTTTGGTTGACTTATAAGTTTTTCTGCCAGTTTCTCTTCAACTTTTGTATTCCTTTAAAAGAAGCTCCTGGTTTTTTTTAACTTTTTAATTAAATATATATTTTCCAGTTTCCCGGGGTTATACAAACTTATTTAGAAATTCTGATGCTCATCCGATGGGAAGTCTGGTGTTGGTGAAAGGTGCAGCTTGTATTGTCTGATATTTTCATGATATTCTTAATTTGAAAATATAAAATCGTCTAGGATTCATGAATAAACTCACCATAGATATCAGGATTAAATTTTTGTATTTTCACCAGACGCGCATTTCGTATACAAAAGACTTATCAGTGACACTCGAATCAAAAAAAGAAAAAAAGAAAAATAAAAAAAAAATAAAGCCAAATAAAGTACGAAGTTGCAGATTCTGGAGGGCCAAAAGTTTCTAAATGTTTTGCTAAAAACAGCTAAAGTCATCTCTTCATGAGGTAGAAACGCCTTAGTAGCTAAACAAAACCGGCTAATTTATTTATATGAACATTAGAATGATAATTCATATCAACACAGAAGAGCTGACTGAACTGATTTTGTTAGAATTAACACGATTGATGTCACTTTTGTATAAAGCCCTGCTATACATTGAGGAACACAACAGTTAACACTGTGATTTTCATAGGGTTCTCGTCGCTCGTTCTTCAGCTATCTCTGTAGTTTTATTAACTGTCCCTTTCTTTCTCTTAGACACTTAACTTATTCCCTCAGTGTTTCTGATTTTCAAGTTTTGGTTTTCGATAAGCCTTGTCCTTTCAGTCTAAAATTTAGTCCTGGTTTCTATGATGAGTTGATTTACAACCAATGGTCGATGCCACTGCTGGTGGAGATTTATTTCCCCGAGGGTATCACCAGCCCAGTAGTCAGCACGTTTGTGCTGACATGAATTATCATTGATATGGTTATATTTATAAATTAACTGTTTACAAAATTTTAAATTTTTGAAATACTAAAGCTTCTCTACCTCAGGCACAGTTTACCTAAGCTGTATTTGGCAAAACTTTTAGGAATTTTGGTCCTCAATGCTCTTCAACTTCATAATTTATTTGGCCTTTTTAACTTTTTTGGATTCGAGCGTCACTGATGAGTCTTTTGTAGACGAAACGCGCGTCTGGCGTATATACCAAATTTAGTCCTGGATCTATTATGAGTTTATATTCATGTGTAATTTTGAGATTAAACCAAGTTTCGCTTAACGTGATTTATACTTGAGCTTCACATTTAGGCGCAGTTGGTACAGTAAAATTGGTACCATTAATTTTATAAGATACATCTATCTAAAGCCTATGTTCTATTAGAATTTCGGTCATTTAGGACAGATATATATTAACGGGACAAATTCTACTGCTCTAGATGATAGACGCTGTCTGTTTTAATTTGATGCTACTGCAATGGAGAAAAGACGTAGTATCGTTGTAGCCAACATAAGTAATGGTTTTCAAAAATTGTATAATGCTTTCAAGTTTAATTATAATATAAATGCCTGTGCCAAGTCAGGAATATGAAATTTGTTGTCCATTCGTTTGGTATGTTTGCGCTTTTGATCTTGCCTTAGAGAAAGGACTTTCCGTTTGGATTTCTTTCTGAGTACAGTATTTTTGTGATTTTACTTGTTATTCATTTATGATTAAATACTTTTGTCTTGACATTCAGTTTCAGAAAAGTCTTTCATGATTTCTACATAGTAGAGTATTTGGTTTTTATTTTCTCTATTGCATGATATTTGAATACCTCAATGATTGACAACGGATAACGAACTGGTTTTTTTTTAAACAATTAACATCTGGTAGCAAAATATTTGTTGACTAAAATTACCATTCGTGCAATCAAAAACAAAAAGTCGAATAATATATGACAGGTTAAAGCTAACTATCTCCAACCGATTATTCTTTTTACCATAATGAATATTTTAATAAAACTTCTACTGAAGGCATGATGTTTACTGTCTAACAAACATACGCGTAAAACTAACTTCAGAAATAAACTTATTAAACATTTTAACTAGATACGAAAAAAGTAAAAAAACAAAAAAATAACGAATGCCAAAAGAAATTCATCCAACACGGCAAGTCCTGTATCAAATGACAAAAAAAAAATATATTGATGTTTAAACCTCATAATTATTTCAATATTTGCATTAAGATAAACAATATATCTCTGAAGGGAAAGAATAAAATAAAGAAGGAATAAGTTAGTCCCTTGAATTGGAGTATGGCATGTCAATTCCTAAAACTAGTATTTGATCTAGTGATATGCATGTATATTTTCTGTATACGTTTCGTTGTTGACAATGTAGATAGTTCCTTCATATATTTGTTCTTTTAATCTCTATGTACTTTTGAAAAGAATCACCCTCTAAACAAGATAATTTTTTGGTAAAAGATTAATAATCGCGCGAAATATATTTAGAAAAGTCAATTGAAGCGAATATGATAAACAGGTACAAAACAGACACACATTGGATGAAAAACAAACAGTGTTCTATAAAGCATCAATGGTTTAGTAAACAAATGGTTGAACCCTACTGCACCAACTATTGACATTCACGTTCATGAATAAATTGTGTCCAAAAAAATCCAAATTTGTACTTTTTAAAAAATGAACACTTTAACTGAATGAAAAAACTAATGATCCTAAAATCTAAGATAAGAGTGTAAAATTTTAGATATACCAAATATTTTAATCTGAAAATAAATAATAAATTGAACATAAAGCTTATCAACATGTACATATATAACTTGGGAAAGGGAAAATAAGTCAATAAGATATCAACATAATGTTTAATTATTACTAGTATTACAACACTTTCTTATATTCTTGACTACAAAGGGTTTCAATGTTCCATTACGTCAAACCATGAATTCTTGCAGTATTTCATCAGTCTTAAAAACAAAGTTTTCACTGAATGGCACAGAGAGGAAACATATTGTTCCCCTGTTTAGAGAGAAAAAAATCATTCTATTGTTCCTTTTTTATTGTCTCTCTATATATACATGTATGTACATGAATTTCAATAAGGTGTTGTTTGGGTTTTTTTATCAACGTTAAGTATCACTGGATCGTATTTGTACTGTCACTTGTCAACAAAACTTGTTTTTTTAGATACTCGGGTTTTTGCCTAAACTACCAGACTTAAAATATTTCAATCCTTTATGGGTTGTTTGAAAATACATATATAAGTAAGCAATGCATGTGGTTGTTAATAAATAAATTTGATAGATGCTTTTTGTGCTTCTTTGCAAAAAAATTGTTCGTTTGGAGATTGTGACACAGTGATGACTGATGTACCCATATTTTGACAATGTTACCTATTATGTCTGTTTTTTTCACTTATCGTTGTAAATATAATGGAATTTAATGCGACTGTCATACAAGTAGGAGGTTTAGCGTTAAAAACCAGGTTCAATCCACCACTTTCTACATTCGAAAATGCCAATACCAAGTCAGGAACATGACAGTTGTTGTTCATTCGTTTGATGTGTTTTAGACGACACGTGAGAATGGCGTGGATACAAAATATTAATCATGCTATCTGTGATGAGTTTATTATTTGTATACAACTCAATAGAAAAGTACCACTATTGGTACTGAAACAGTAAACACAGCACAAAATATACATATCACTTATGGTATACAATGCAATGTGTGTTTTTTCCCATCACTTCTACTGCTACTTCTATCGCTGTCATAGTCATGTTTAGGTGGAAACATTAATAACTTTATAATAAGTAAACAATTAAGGTCAATCAGAAGAATGATTGCATATTTTCAAATACAAGTAACTGACAATATGCAATCATTCAAATATGACAACATGGTAGCTTACTGATATTCAAATCTCACAAACATTATACTAACATTGCAAGAATACGTAAAATAATGGTGTGATAATAACAATAATACCACTAGATGAGTTTAAGTTCTGCAGTTCTCTGCAAAACGGGATGTGCGTCAGTGCCACCTAAGGGTAGATACTACTTCTATCACAGGGTGAATACATCTATGGTTTCTGTGTGAAGTATTTACCTCTTTTGTTGCTTTCATGAGACTTTTCCATAGATTTTACTTGATTTGCACTTTTGATACATATTTAACTGCTTGTTTGTTGCAAGACGTGCATAGTGGCAAATCATAAAAAAAATGTACAAGGTTTTTTAGTTTTTAGAAGAATCTGAGATTTATACTGTTTTTTTTTTCTCAAAATATGTACAAATTCGTTACTCTGCAATTTGGGTAGTGTGCTATTACAGTTATTGGTTATGTTATACCGTATAGCGGGTTATTTTTGCGGGGTGTAAGTTTTCGATCATTTTCAAGGATAAAACAAAATCGCCAAAATAAATTCCACCAAAATAAAAACTGCACGTGCAAAGGTATTGATAAAAGTTTTGAATTCGCCAAAATAATAACCGCCAAAATATTTCGTATACCGTATTCATTAGAAATTGGGAAATAACCCGCTATACGGTATGATAGAAGTATTAGAATTATTTTTCTATTATTATCTAAAGAAATTTCAGTTTTCATTCAATATGTTTAATCTCAATATCCATTGGACATGCTTTAGTGTTATTAAGGACGAGAGAATGGATTTTGGTCATAATTCATTAATAAAAACAAACAATAAAAGCTGTCTGGTTTTGGTTGCATAATAATGAAAAAAGATTATCATTCTATGCAAGTTCAAAGACTTTTTTCAAGGATAAATGAATAAAAACATATGTAAGGTATACATCAGCGACGGCACACAATTATATAGCTGCATTGCAGTAATGATAAAAAAATAATGTCATATGAATATAAATATAAGCAGAGATCTAATTTGCACTTTTTAAGTTGAAAATTTAATAAAAAAAAAAAAAGTACTTCCTAAGTAATTTAATGGTGACCTGTATTTCTTGGATTCGTCGCGAAAGATTTTTGAAGGTTAAATTGCAAATTAAAAAATACTTACAATTTATAATCTGCATCTTAGGAAATAATAGGATAAAAAGATCAATATTACAACCACGATTTGATGCGATTCATTATTGTCATGATATATTGTTCCGCCTAATTTGAAAAAAAATATGATAAAACATTTTTTTAATTCCTCGAAAAAATTTAACTGAACCTACTCGGTGATTATACTTATCCAGTATTTTTGTAATAATTGTTAATCTATATGACATACTTACACCGGTTATGTTTGTAAGATTAACGATAAAGTTACACTTAAAGCACAACGCATGTCTATTACTTTGCTGCCTAGAAACATAGTTATTGTAATTCGCTTATTTTCAATTTAATACTGCATGAATAGTTGCAGTGGCTTACAATTGCTCGGATGTTGGTCCACAATGCTCTACAACTTCATTCTTACTAAGCCTTGTTGACTTTTTTTTTTATACGAGCGTCACTGTTGAGTCTTTTGTAGACAAAATGCGCGTATGGTGTACACACTGTTTATTTTGGTATCCATTCCTTATTCAGCCTTGTTAACGGATTTTGGTTCGACATCAGGTCTTTCTTTTAAGTTTATATATTTATGTTACATCATTTATACAAATGTTACATTGAACTGAAGTCGGCAAATATTTTTTTGTTATTGATTCAATTTTTAAACTATTATTTATCATGAATAAGTTGTTGTTTTTTTTTGTAAATATTTATTAGTCTATACATATTTACCACATAATTTCAAAGTATGAAATTGTTTTTGAATAGTGAATTTGAACTTTGAATGTTAAAACTTGAATGAACTTCCGGTTTTTAAGCGATTTAATGTTTAAAGGTTGTAAATTATAGCATCAGTTAAGAAATAATATAACAAATCATTATCGAAAAAGAGTATACTAAATAAGTCAAAGAAAAAATACGACCCTTTGAAATTCAACAAAGATGTGAATTGAGATAGAATGTTTTAGAATAGATACATGTCAATTTGTTAAGCCAAAAATGTAATATGTTTTAAAATTGTCAGTAAACGAGTACTGCTATAAAGATTGGAGGCAAATATCGAAAAGGAAGGAAGCAGTTGATATGTAAAATAACCTTTTGTTTCTAAAACCTTTCATTATAATATTTTTCAAACGAAAAACCAAATCACGTGAAAGAAATTAGAAAGATATAAAGGGGATGCTATTCAAACCTTTAAATCGAAAACAAACCGACAAAGACATGGCAAAACAAACCGAAAGGAAAAATAAAATTACAAAAATACTGCACTTCGACAGTGGTATGATAATCGACTCATCACATATTCCATGATCATAATTCAAAGATTATAACAACTTTTGAGAATAATAAAACCATACAAATATGAGTTAAATGTCATGGAGACAGCAACCTAACAACAAAATAAAGTATGTTTGTGTATTCCAAATGCAAAAAACATGACTCCTACTGTTAATTATTTGTATTTGTGTTTCAGTTATAAATTCAAACGAAAATAACTTATTTACAGAAAAAACACCTCTGTTTGAGATCAGCTCGCCTGACAGTGATAAAAAAAAGCTTTACATTGCATATCGAATTAAACTATTTACCACGTTGGTAATTTCATGAGCAACAAGACGGGTGTCACCTGTGGAGTAGGATCTGATTACCGTCAAGAGCACATGAGATCAACCCAAGTTTTTGGTGGGTTCGTGTTGTATTGTCTTTAGTTTTCTATGTTGTGTCTTGTGTACTGTTGTATTGTCAGTTCGTTTTCAATTTGTGAGTTTGCCTGTCCCTCTGGTTTCTTTTGCCCCTCATTTATATCATTTGTATGTATTTGTTTACCTGTTTTTTTTTTCACTTTTGCTTGTCCCAAGTCTAGGTCAGACAAATATTTCTTCAAACATCAACTGCTGAAAAGGTTATTGTATGTTATTTTTTCTTTTTAACTATTCGTTTATTAAGGTACAATTAAGCATAACTGTTTTAACTGTGTTTCACTCAAAGACATTTGGTTTCTTTTTTTTTTCAGATAAAGTTACTATCAACTACATTATGTAAATTCAGGTGACAGCAGTTTACTTAATTGAGCTGAGAATGAGTGATACTTACGCTAAAATCCCACAGCCATTTCAAAATATAGGTAATCAAATTTTATGTATATTTTAAAGTATATGTAGTGGTAATAAAAATCAAATGTTTTTTTCCTAAAATGCCAACAGATGATATAGCGTAGAAAATAGGTTTCAAATCATATTCCAGGTTTCAGATTTATATTGCATATAAAGATAAAGGCGTGAGGTCGATTGATGAGTTTATTTAAATAACAATCTGTTTTAGAAAAAAAACTTTCATGAAAATTTCACTTTTTGTAGGATTTGAATCAGAAAATATTGTTTATTTTTGTCTTGTATTATAGGTTGTCAAGACTTGTTGAAGGAAGCCATTTCAAATTGCGGTTGGGTACGAAAACAACATTTTGCCAGTAAACTTAAATTATTCAGATGTAAGTCTACAAAACAGTTGGCGTATTAAAAATGAAAACGTAATTTGCCATGGCGTTGTCAGTTTGTTTTAGATTTATGAGTTTGACTGTCCCTTTGGTATCTTTCGTCCCTTTTTTCGTTCATTTTTTATTTGCAAACTTGATAGTGTGTATGGAATAAAGCCATGTGGTATGAATGCCAGTGATACAACTATTCGATAGAGTTCAAATAATTGTTTGACCTCAGTCAAAATAACATTTCAAATGAATAAAAAGTAAGATTCATCTAAACAGTATCTGTTATAAGACATAAAAGGATACAAAGTATTTCCAAATATATTCGAATATACGACAGATTACACTAATCGTATTAAAACATATTGTATAATATTTCTTTTGGAGTTCATTACATTCCTATTTAAGTCTACAAAATGTCGTTCCTTCATGATTTCTTTATTTAGTTTCTATGGCTATTCAACTATTTTCTACCTGGTTTCCGTTTCAAAAACTGATTCCTTTACGGTGACATTATCTTTGATATGTTTTCATGTACTTTCCATCTGGTTTAAGTAAGGGTGGATATGTTTTAAAGTAGTACTTTTCTGGATCAATCTAGCTATAAAATGTTCTCATGCAATTCCCTTCTGGATAATTTTACCTTTGAAATGTTTTCATGCCGATCCTGTCTGGATTAAGTTAGCTTTAATATATTTTCATGCAGTTATTATGCCCCACCTACGATAGTAGAGGGGCATTATGTTTTCTGATATGTGCGTCCGTTCGTCCGTCTGTCTGTTCGTTCGTCCGTCTGTCTGTCCGTCTGTTCGTTCGTCCGTCCGTTCGTTCGTCCGTCTGTCCCGCTTCAGGTTAAAGTTTTTTGTCAAGGTAGTTTTTGATGAAGTTGAAGTCCAATCAACTTGAAACTTAGTACACATGTTCCTTATGATATGATCTTTCTAATTTTTAAACAAAATTAAACTTTTGACCCCAATTTCACGGTCCACTGAACATAGAAAATGAACGTGCATGTTTCAGGTTAAAGTTTTTGGTCAAGGTAGTTTTTGATGAAGTTGAAGTCCAATCAACTTGAGACTTAGTACACATGTTCCTTATGATATTATATTTCTAATTTTAATGCCTGATTATATTTTTTATCCAATTTCATGGTCCATTGAACATGGAAAATGATAGTGCGAGTGGGGCATTCGTGTACTTTGGACACATTCTTGTTTTCGAGATTAATTTAGCTTTAAATGTTTTCATGAAGTTTTGTTCTGTATTAATTTAGCTTTAAAACGTTTTCACGCAGTTCCTTTCTGGATCAATTTAGCTTTAAAAGTTTTCAAGCGGTTCCGTTCTGGTTTTGTCTAGTTTCAATAAATTCTATATTAATTATGATTTTTATTTCATTCTGCTTGGCCTATTTTGCATGTATAACTAACTGTATATTGTATCCACTGTCATATGATAATTTTTCTGTTCTGTTCATTCCAGGGCCTAAAGTATACATGATCCTGAGCAGAGGGTGTATATATTACTTTAGAAATGAATACTGTAAAACTGCTTCAGGAAAGTTTTCCTTATTTGGATTCAATACGTAAGTACTGAGATATTTCATGAAAGATTTGCAATCAAGCATATTAAACTGAAAACAACTTATGTCGCCAATATCAACTGAAATATATGATTTAACTTGCACAAATTTTATTATTATTAAATGGCATTCGAACAAATTACGTAAATATTATGGTTATATATATATATTTAAATAAAACATCAATTGATAATAGTATTGTCTGCTCGCCCCTGACTAACGAAAGCACATTTTTCTTTGTAATAAAGAAAAATAAAACATTGAATTAGTGGGGTATCTCTAATGAATTTTTCAAATTACAATTTTGTACATGATGGTCTTGAAGTATAGATTCTGGGTTATGACATTATTTATCATCTGTATAACGTGTTTTAGTATTCTTTAATTTGTCTTTATGAATATTTCTTTCACTGTTTAGTCTGTTTTGGTGATATCAATTTGACGTGGCTCTGTACTTATATATCCCTTCATTGTGTTATTGTGCTATTGTAGAATTTTATATTTTTGTCTTTCATTATTGTTTATGTACTTTGTCTGTATGCCTTTGGTGTTTCTTTTTACCTATTTTGTTTGTTTGTTTTGTTCACACATCGTGGTCTATAATGAAGTTACACGACTTTCATAAAAATGCGAGGTTTAGCTAGCTATAAAACAGGGTTTTGTTCACCCATATCACCATATTTTACATAAGAAGTTTGAGCTTTTGATTTTTTGCCATTTCACTACGGACTGTCCGGTTTGAATTTTCCTCAGAGTTCGATATTTTTGTTATTTTACTCTTTACACACTATGAAATACGATTTGAAAAGGCTTAACTCAAACAAAAAGAAATATTGTTTTAAATTGATTGATTTATTTCCAACTGGTTTTGATTTTTATGTGATTAATATGTCTTTTGTAAATGAGTATTCCGCGACTTGCGAACTGAATTATAGGTCTTGTGTCTTTGTTGTTTGGATTTTTAAAAAACACATAAGTATATAATGTTTACTAAATTTTAACTAAATTGAGCTGAAAACACGTGATACTTACTCTAAAAATCCCTCTACCATTTCAAAACATCAGCACCAAATTGCATATATTGACAAGTAATGGTAGTAGTGATAAAAGCTAAGGGGAGAATTGGAAGCTTGCTCATATGTTTAACACGCTCAGATTATTAATGGGCATGTTCTAAATCATGAGCTTGTAGTATGTTGGTGATCGTTGGTTGCTGTTCGCCTTTTATACTTTTATACAATTGTTTTTGTACTGATCAGGTCAACGATCGTTTTATTTATTTAGCATTTGTTCATTGCGCATGACTTTTAAACTTCTTTCCTTCATATTGACAAAATTTGAATAATTAATGATACGTTGGGGATTTCAGGGTTGCAAGAGCTACAGACGTTAGTGATGGGGAGGCAATGTATGCTTTCAAAATAAACCACACTCACCCTGCAGAGTTTAAATCTTACTTATTTGCATGCTCCTCGGAAAAAGAGATGAAGGTAATTATATTATGACATATTACTGTAAGCATGTTTTAAAAGGTACATAACAAAGCAATCTGGATGATCATTGTTTGACTTAATAGTTTTACACATTTTAACGGTTCCAAAATCTTCACATTCTACAGAAAGGACTATATTCAATATATATTCATAAGTGCTGTCAAAAAGAGGTGGAAGATACGACATGGATGATAAAAATTCATAAATCGGTTCAAAACCCGACAGAACCATTGTAAAAAAAAAAAGAAAAAAAAATCATGAAGAGACCAAACACAAAGGGACACACGTATATTATATAAAAATTCAACGAACTCTATACAAGGGCGAAAACAAACTAAAAAATCAAGAGAAACTCTAAGAGTTTTCTTCTTGTGGCACCCTGTCGTGTAAGACATGAACAGACCATATTTGATAAATCGTAATTTAAGTTGCTGTTTTCATGATTTGATATCCCTTCTCTCTTCAGTGAATATTTCAAAATACTATTTTTAAATTTTACCTTTTTTAAATTGTTAATACTTACCCTTTGATCCAAATTCATCCGGCAGTATTAATTTCGATGGATACACTGTATACATTATCTATATATTTTGTTTCATTTTCAAAAATAAACCACTTCACATTTGAATTTCTTGCAGTTCAGTATTTTTAGTTATTTTACTTTTTATATCCTTATATATCCTTTGCCCTTGGATATTTTGGATACAAAAATGAAAATAACACAAAAATTGCAGTTCAGACTATTGATGCCAGCATCGAAGTATACGTATATGTGTTCCGCCTAACAGAAGTTCCAATGGAAACTTTGTTATAAACATTGTCATAATATCTATTCCTGTTGGAACACATATTCTATACCATTTATTCCGTGGAATAATTCCAGAATAATTTTTTTGGAACTTGTATCATGAAGGAACTTCTATTCCGTGACAGTACCAGTTGGAAAACTTGGAGATTGTACCCTAAGTGTCTTACAGCTATATATCTTTTTTTATTCTTCAGGAATGGATGAAGTGTATCAAAGAAGAATTGAAAATAGCTAACGATTCAGGCAAAAGAGATGGAGATTATTATTATACAGACGGTTTCATGTAAGTTTTTTTTTTATTTACAACATGATGTATCATTATGTTGATAGATACCCTGCATTTTTCAATCATTGTCTTTAAATAACGCCAGTCTACTAAAGACCCTACAACAAATTATTGAAATTTATCGTATGTTATTTTAGAAGATACCATGGTGAAATTACTAATGTGTCTTATATCGGCACTAGAGATCGATTGTCTTCATTTCTTTTCAAATCATGTTACGGTCGCCATCACGAGTTGGTTGACAGTTATAAATTAACTGTTTCACAGATGAAATCGCATTTGTGCCTTACGTCATAACTTCAATCCCCTTCCCTTTCATGAATGTGACCTACATATATACCGACATATATTGTTATAACATGAGCAACACCATGGGTGCCACATGTGGAACAGGATCTGTTTACCCTTCCGGAGCACCCGAGATCACCCTCAGTGTTTTTGGTTGGATTCGTATTGCTTATTCTTTAGTTTTCTATGTTGTGACATGTGTACTACTGGTTGTCTGTTTGTCTTTTTCATTTTTTGCCATTGCGTTGTCAGTTTATCTTCGATTTATGAGTTTGACTGTGGCATCTTTCGCCCCTCTTTTACACTTGTCGTAACCACTATTCCGTTCAGTTTTCCAGACATTACCGATTGAACCATATCATTTTATGTTACTGCATTATCAGCGTGGGGGTGTCACATGTAACGCAGGAACTTCAAAACTTGAGCATAGTTTTTTTCGGGTTCCTGTTTAGTCTTTGGTGTTGTTTTTGTCTTTCCGTCATTTTTATTTTTGATCTTTGTGTTTAACGTCTTTGATAACCAGTCTTTGTCTATTATTTTATTTTTTCATATTGTTTTCAACAGATTAGAAGCAAACAAAATTTAACAATTAGTATCGAATTACTAATCAAGCAAAACAGAAAAATCGTACCCTTTCGAGCCATCTTGTCTTGGTTGGAATTGCAACCATCAAAGATCACCTTTCACGTTCTTATTTACCCTGTGTTTTCATATTATTTATATTGTAGGCATAAACAAACTCCAGAAGCGCAAGGATCGTCTGCTGATAGTGGGTTTGGTCCATCTGCTGATGGTGATACAGTCAGTATCTCGTACAAAGATATAGAAGAAAGTATATACGATGATCCATTGTCTTTTCAACCGCCGTCAGACTATGGCTTATATGCTAAAAAGGCAGATGAAGGTAATCCTCATTCAGAAAGGTTTTGATAACAAGACTTACATTTCACATATTTGCTTGATGATTTACAATGCAGAGGATTTTTATTTACACCATGGTGTTCAGTAGTTGTCGTTTTTATATAGATGGGCCATTGGTTTTCCCGTTTGATTAGTTTTACACTAGTAATTGTTGGGGCCCTTTATAGTTTGCAGTTCGGTATAAGCCAGGACTCGTAACACATCTTCTTATATCTATCTCCAAAGTATTTCCCATACAATAATATGTTAACGGTTTAAAGAAACTTGTTTAAAATCCGTTTTACTAAATATGTATACATTTAGCAATCAATCAAGAAATAACATGGTTTAAAACATACCTTTTTTAAATGTCCATTTGTAAATTAATACGATATCTAAGATTAAAATTGATTTGGGCAAAGTTAATCTTTGATAATTTTTTGTTGTTATATCAGATCCTTTTTGTCATAGAGTTTTTTAATTTTGTCTGTATTTTACACAACCGTGTCTTTCTAAAATTCGGATTTGGGTGTTCTGGGTGAAGGGAATACAGGAAAATGAACATACCTGTTTTAATTGTCCATTTATAAATTAATACACTATCTAGTAACGGTTTGAATTGATTTAGACAAAGTTAATCTTTGATGTATTTTTGTTATTATATAAGATCCTTTTGGTCATAGAGATCTTCAACTTTTTCTGTTTTTAAACAACCTTGTCTTTCTAAAATTCGAATTTTAGTGTTCTGGATGAAGGTTAATACAGAAAAAGGATCCAGGCGCATACTTTTTTTTAAAGAGCCTTTTTATTAATTTATTAATTTACAATCATTATGGTTTCATATTATACAACCTTAATAGTCAATGTACTGGTTTTACAACCTATACGTAACCTCAAGCATTTAGATGGGAAAATTCATATCTTTCATGATACTTCAAAATGTATAATCAAACAATTGCTTCTTCCGCAATAAAATAATATTTTTTAATAAATAAAAATGTGAACACCCACATTCCCTTAACATCAGGTTATAACAAATAAGATTTTGTCTTAGTTTGACACATTAATGAACATACCTTTTTTTACACTTGTCGTAAACACTATTCCGTCCAGTTTTCTACGATTGTGACATTACCGATTGCACCATATCATTATAAATTGCTGCATTATCAACGTGAGGGGTGTCACATGTAAAGCAGGACTTCAAAACCTGAGCAAAGTGTTTTGGGGGTTCCTGTTCAGTCTTTGGTTTTGTTTTTGTCTTTGCGTCTAAAGAAAATTCTATAATATGTCCAAATTTAGAAAAACTTTACCTTTTTTTTTGGCTTCCAGTAACTAATTCGGCAATATGTTTTCTGTATGCAGTGAACTCAACTTGACCTTTATCGTAATTTTTTTTTATTAATTTACAAAAATTTATAAAAATTTATTAATTTACAAGCAATAATGGTTTCATATTTTACAACCTTAATAGTCAATGTACTGGTTTTACAACCTTTTCGTAACCTAAATCATTTAGATGGGCAAATTCATATCATTAATCATATTTCAATCAATTGCTTCTTCCGCAATAAAATGATATTTATTAATAAATAATAATGTGAATACCAACATTCCCTATACATCAGGTTATAACAAATAAGATGTTTTCTTAGTTTGACACATTAATGATATTGAAGCTTAATGCATAAATAAACAAAATATCTAAGAGACAGACACACCTTCGTAAAAATTCCTGGTATTAGACAGGGACATAGATAAATGACAGGAATAAATTACTATGTGCCGGTCGACTTTATCTGTGAATAAAATATAACTGCTGAAGTTCACCTTAGGAAATGAATTTATTATGTCTATTAAAGCATCCGATGATGAAGATATACCTAATGAACCACCGCCTGTGCCACCACGATTAGCGAATGCGGACCCAAACCCAAGGTCTAAGAAAAAGAAGAAGAGAAAGAAGAAAAAGGAAAAGATGGATGAACTAGACCAATTGCCAGGTATAAGTAGTTTTTATCCTAACAAACAAAGTTAAGTAAACTGAAAATAAAAGTTCGGGCAATCAGAACTTCAAATTAAAATAAAACACGACATGTTGTTGGGTAAAACATGGAAAAAGGAAATATTTGGGACCAACAACCATCTATTATACAACTTCAAGTCATATGAAACTTTAAATTAAGAAAAAAAATATGAATAGTTTTTTTTATAACTATTTGGCTAGTTTTTATTATAAACTTATGTACATATACTTTTTCTAAAGAAAGTTCTATAATTTGTCAAAATTAAGAAAAACGTTTCTTTTTTAATTGATTGCTTCGTGTAAACAATTCACCGATATGTTTTCCGTATGCAGTTAACTTAACTTGACCTTTATTGTAAAAATCCGGTGATTGCAAGACGAAAATTGATATGCTGCCATATTTTCACATCATAACAGACCAAGAGAAAATAAATGACTATAATACGATAAAGATGCGTAAAAAATGATAAAATCGTGCACAAAAGACTACGTTTGTGATATATGCATAGGTTAAGAATTGAACAAACATCATTGTTTAACAGTCCCTCGTTTCATATGACATTAAACATAAGGAAATACTATAGAAAGCCCACTTTTTGCTTAATGTCTAATGGTATACGAATTCGTTAGGTTAATACATTGATAAACCTTCAAGCAGGTTCTGCATTATTATGTTTCATTCTTATTAAAAACGCTTACTAAGCTGTTGGGTGCCATGTGCATGTGAAACACATGATACATTCCATGGTAATCATGGGGCTTATGTAGTATAATGTAGATGTGGTTGTGTTTTCGTCGTTTGTCATAGTTTTGTCTGTCGGTTTGAATTTAAATCGTTTATCTAGTTTCCTTTCGTTTTTAATACCATTCACCAAAACTATACTGAATTGTATTCAATTATTAAGATGTTTGAGAACATTTTCTTTATTTAGTTTTACTGAAATAATATACAATAGTAAAATAAAAAAAAGTCAAAACAACGCGTTATAAATTTCAGGCGTTCAAGCGCTTTTCTGGATTTACCTTCATCAGAAACGCTCAGAGTCGAATCTTTAAAACCCAAGTTTTGATAAGATTCTAAAACAAATGAACAGTTATTACCAAAAAGGACATTAAAAATAGCCAAACCCGTCTAAGTAAACTTTGCCTGAGGAAGTTAAAATCTAATTTCAAAATTTATCAACGAACGATTTTAGAGGTTTATTATAAATCTTCAAAAACTTATCACTGTCAGATTTACTTTTTTTCTAACTTGCAGATATATCAAAAGTTGCTGTGTCTCACACTGAGAGTGCAGCAAAACTGCAAGCAGATGCCATCTCTGTAAGTATAACCAATGTGCACTGTCATCAGGTATTCTTGATAGTCAGAGCTGGAGTAACAAGATGTCTTTTTTTTTTTTAAACATCATTATAAAGAAGGACACAAATAAGATAGCTATAAAGAAGAATAAACAGATACAAAAGGGACAAAAAATAAGTAGAAGAAAATTGACGATATAATGTCTAAAAAGGAAAACGATGTAGAAAATATAAACTGTTTAAAAAACACTAAATAGACAAAATAAAGGACGTTGAAACCTCAGTTTTATATAATTTCAAAATTTATAAACAAACGATTTTGGACTACATTCGACTAAGCAACCATGACCCAAACTGACACCATGATTGATGTTTAGAGTCGAAAGTAAGCCCTACTCTAACTTGTCTGAAGTAATACAACTTCAGGACATTAGAAGTACACGTGCATAGTTCATTAAACCATAATTCTACAATGAAAGTGTATCAAATATATATTTAAGAAACAACGCTATTGGTGTAAAACATAACATCATTTGATTATTCTTTGAGTATTCTATTAACATCTAACCTCACATTACCTCCTGAATGGTAACAACATTGACGGTATCAAGTTTTCTGCTCCAGAATCGCATCTCACCAATTATTGTCTCTTCCGTGACTATCGATGCCGAAGTATTTAAAAATAAATTGCATGACTGATAAATGCTTTGAAGATATGAAGCTAGTAGATGCTCGTCAGTTTAAGGAGAATACACGTGATATTTGAGATCTTATATACCGATCGAAACTTTACTTTTACCAAACTTGGAATGGACATAGAAATAAAGGTTTATTCCTAAAATCATTAATGCAAAAACATCTTTAAGTGTACTTTAGTATAGATCTAACTGTTATCCCTTTGGTCAACTGTTGGACCTGTTATTTGATTTTAATTATCATAATTTTAAAGAATTTGCTTGTATTTGATTACACATATTTCTCTTTGATTGCAGGCAGAAATGAAGAATATGTTCGGGAAGGAGTAAGTAACTGTCGTACCTCATCAATTAATTTCCTGTTACATATTTACATTTTTTGAAGAAGAAAAAACCTCTTCTTAAACAAAAACTTTAGTCTGCATACTCCTAATACATTTATTTACATCATTCCGACAAATTATTTAATGTGGGATGATAAATAGTTATCAAAGGTACCAGGATTATAATTTAGTACGCCAGACGCGCGTTTCGTCTACATTAGACTCACCAGTGACACTCATATCAAAGTATTTATAAAGCCAAACAAGTACAAAGTTGATGAGCATTGAGGATCCAAAATTCCAAAAAGTTACGGCAAAATCAGACAATACAAGAGTCGGGCTTTTGTATATTTATTGTGTTTGTATTTGTGTTGTTCTAAGTTTAAAGGAAATTGTCATGCTCTGAATAAAATCGGCACCCATTTTAGAATATTACTAATCAGAGCAGAAAAACGTTTAACTGTGATAACACACTTGGATTGTTACCAACAAACATACTGAAATGACCAATAATTAAAATTCATGAATTGTTACTAACAAACATACTTACAATAGCTTAATCATTTGTACTTTCTGTTGTAAAGTTATTTTATTTGCAATCAAACCACATCGTCGGGGAAAACTTACATAATTGATTATCTTTGCTCCATGTTGTGTAGTTATGAAACAAAAACAGTACTACTAATATATATGACAATTGAAATGACAAATGATATAATTAAGCCATTTATGTAGCTTGATCTGCCTACCATTTCGAGAACCAGAGATCATCCCTGGTTCTTGGTGAGCTTTGTGTTGATAAGTCATATATTTTCTAGCTATTTTGTGAATGTTTGTTCGGGTTTTTTTTCATTTTTTTTGGGGGGGGGGGGGGGTTGTTGCCCTTGATTTCTTTGTTCGAGTTTGGGATGTCCCCTTGATATCTTTTGCCTTTTTTAAAGAATAAATGTATATAATTGGTGAAATTCATGTAACGTTCCTTATTTTAGTTGTCGATAAATATAAGTTGTAGTGTACTTTTTCGTACTTTTCCTTTTTTTCTCATTAATTTCTCAGTGTTGGTGCGTTTGAAATAATAGAAGTGAGTTTAGACAAACTTATGGATGATTCATTCTTATTGTTTAGTTGCTTGAAAGAGCGGTCACGTAAGATGCACATTTTTTTTTCGAAAAACGTCTTGACTTGGACTCACGAAAAGAAAGTGCACAGACTGGCAAAATGTATACAGTGTAAAACATGTGTTTCTTCTAACTAAAGGCAACAGTAGTGTACCGCTATTCAAAATGTTGGTTAGATTTTGATTTTGCCAAAAAACAATATGTGAAAAAGTTAAGTGAATTGTGGTTTATAACCAATTATCTTTAAACAAAACAAATTGTATCTAAACAGAAAACAAAAAAGCACAGAATCTGAACCATCCTCGACGACGAGTCAAAACAAGAAACAGCCGAGTGTAGAACCACCGGAAGTTGAGGATGTTGATGAGGTAATATTATGTTGTTTATTTACGTGATTTACTTTGCCTACATGAGCTATTTATGCTATCAAATAGTTTGACGAAGTCAATTTATGAAAATTAAGGGTTTATGCTTCGTTAGAAGATATAGAACATTTTTTTAGTTATCAAGTATTTAGCAGTGTATTATCCAATTCGAGTTCCTAATGATATTCTGCAATATTTCCGACCTATTCAGATGTTTGGCTGTTGTTGCTAACACTACAAATTTTGATGTTTCTAACTTGGGTTGTCTGTATTTGAAGGGATCAGATAGGTTATTTTCCGATAGTATCATATGGACAAATATGTTTTTAACTTTTAATTTAGTATAACTTCATATTAACAGGTCAACTGATTAAGAAATAATTCCTTCAAGTCATGCTCTATGCTCATTTAAACATGGGTAGGCATTATATTTGTCGATATTTTACACAGCATGACCTGAAGGAATTATTTCTATTCTAATAGGACAAATCAGTTTTTTTATAGGTCGAAGCGTACGAAATTACCGTAAAAATGTTTGGCTATTTCCGTTTCCTCCTCGAGGAGTCTGTGCATTGCATTTCATATTTGATAACTTTGAAAGCTACGAGCAGGGTAAACATATGTTGTTTCATAAAAAAATATGATAAAATTTTATGTTAGCTTCTTAAATGTATATATTTTAAAGGATAATGATGGAAATTATGTTAATATAAACAGCAAGTTCGTGCGCATGTGTCAAACATATTTTGTGCTCATTAGAACATGGCTTTTTTTACAAAGTGTAAAAAGGACGTCATATTAGAATGGCAAATAAAACACTTTTCTGTTATCAAACAGTTTTATTTGTTGAATATACATCGCAGTCGATGTTGGTTTGGTAGTTTTCCTGCATATTGTAAACTCTTTAAAAATATATTCTTGTTTAGAATCTTTTAGAAAATCGTTAGGTATTATCCAACGAAAATGAAAGAGGTGAGCAAACCAGACCGAGACTAAATGTTAAAAAAAATATTGAAGTGAAATAAAGGTCAGCTTTAACAAGGTCTACTTCAAATCTGGGTCTATTACTGGATATTGACCAAATGGACGCTTCCAAACTAGATAATGATGACAGCTTTTAATAATTTAAACTTTTCTTATTACCAATTTCTAATTTAAAGTAACATACCATTTTTCACGTCGTTGGCCGTTACCATCTCTCAGTTGATACGTATAATGTAAGTGCAAGTTCAGATTATTAAAACTTTATTTACAAGAGGATGTGAACGACTGAATTCAACAGTACATAATATTACGGTCACTCTCAAGATCAGTGCTACTACTGGTGGTGTTAAACACTAACAGTAGATATACTTATTGACAATATAATTAGTAATCAAAGGTACCAGGGTTATAATTTAGTACGCCAAACGCGCGTCAGTGACGCTCATATCAAAATATTTGTAAAGCCAAACAAGTACAAAGATGAAGAGCATTGAGGATCCAAAATTCCAAAAAGTTGTGTCAAATGCGGCTAAGGTAATCTATGCCTGGGATAAGAAAAACCTTAGTTTTTCGAAAAATTCAAAGTTTTGTTAACAGGAAATTTATAAAATTGACCACATTGTTGATATTCATGTCAGCACCGAAGTGTTGACTACTGGTGATACCCTCGGGGACGAAACGTCCACCAGCAGTAACGTTGTCATATTAAAATATTATCTTTGATGATATCGTAAAGAATATATAAGTAATACAAATCCTCAAATGACATTTTTTTATTTACAATAAGGAGGAAGAGGAAGAGGATGATGGAGATAAATATTGGCAATCAATTCATTTTGAGGGAGAAAAGGAGAGGGCTAGCGAGTAAGTGTTACCTCCCTTTGAAAAGAAATATGACTAGAATGAATATATGATGCAAAATACATGCAGTTTGTCACTTGTATTACAGGAACAGCGCAATAATACCTACCAATAATATGCTCAGATGATAACATTTCAATGCTTATTTAAACCTTTGCTGCTTATTTCAGTATTTCTAATAAGTACTTTGTAAATATTTTGGTAGGTTAGAGAACAAATGTTTAGGAAACCAAACAATATGTGGTTCAATTCATACGTTTCCTGCATAAATTTACCGCAAGACGATTCAATTAAACATAAGGGATAATAATGATTTCCCACTCAGTGTCCTACTTTATACACAAAATTCGCTTGAGGAGTCATACTATCAACGCAAAGTTCTTTTTCAATCTACGGCATAAATATTCGCACATGTTATCTTGTATCGTCTATTTTTAGAATTATTCGAGATATTGGCGAAAATGGTGTTTTCTTAGTGCGAAACGGTGATGACGGCGGAAAGGTATGTTATCAGCATTATTTCATCTTTTTGTTTTCTTTTTTGACAGGAGAGACAATCCGTCTTTACGTTTGAAAATTAAAAAGGGGGGGGGGGTTTCAAAAATATTTGCAATTATTGTCTCTATATAAGTGATGATCGATCGAGGACAAAACAAATTGAAAATCAAATCACAATAACAAATTTTCTGAGATTACAAATCCAAGAAGGACAAGAAGTATATAAAAATCTAAATAGAATTGGAATAAGATCTTTACGATGCCAATTGATACTTAGGCAGGTTTAAGATAATTGTAATTTTTCCAAGAACAAAAAACTTTTTTATCGACCGCATATTTATCATTGAGTTTGGTAAATTCATATTTCATTAGACAGTCGGCTTTTCGTTGTATTATAAATGCATGTTATAGCCGATATGTTCAAGTAAATAGATTTATATACAGTATAATATACATGAAAAAAAAATCTAAATTAAATATTATTTGACAAAGACTATTTTACTTTTCGTAAATGTTTCTTAGAATGTGTGCTCATTTGCAACTAAAAACCTATGTTCTATGTTACGTAGATTCTGTAGTCAAAAACAAAACAACTCTTTGTTTTTTACTCTACTTTTATAATGTCAGACAACATAAATATTACATTATATGTTATTCTGTGGAAGTTCTCCATCTACTCAATATTTGTTTGACATTTTCAACACTTTAAATTGTTGCTTTCAGGTATTGGTAGTTTTTGCAGACAATATGCCAAAAAAGTATAAAGTTAATTGTAAGGTAAGTTGTAAACATTAATTATTACTAAGTTTTCATTATTAGAAAAAGTTGGTGCTGATTTTGGATTCCTGATTGCATAAATGAGGGACGAAATATACCAGAGGGACGATCAAACTCATAAATCGAAATAAACTGACAGGGCCTGGCTAAAAATGACAGAAGACAAACAATAGAACACATGACACAACACACAACATAGAAAACTAAAGAATAAGCAACACAAACCCCACCAAAAACTAGGGTTGAAGTAAAGCTTTCCACCACAACTTTAACGATTTTTGGATCTAAATATTCTTGTTATAAAACTTGATTTACCATCAACATCAGTACAAAAATACCCAGCTCCAAGGCATATTCAATAAGGGGAACTCAATAGAAACTGACAAAATTAAACGCTATGAATCAACAGAACAAATGAAAAAATACCATATTGTGGACTCGACACATTCATTTTTCCAATGAAATGGTGGGTAAAGTAGGTATAAGAAGATGTGGTATGAGTTCCAATGAGACAACTCTCCCTCTATTTCACGGTGTTTAAAAGTATGGGCTTCTTCTATAGTTAGCTAAACATCCCACTTGTATGACAGGTGTTTCATTATAGACAAAACTGGTAGAGCAACCTAATCAGACATACAATGTATTAGGTTAATGTGAAAATATTTGGGTTGAAGCAATATGTATCGACATTTTTTTTCTTTTTTTGAAAAGGGAAATGCATTTGTAAAAAGTAAAATCACAAAATACTGAACTTAGAGGGAAATCAATTCGGAAAGTTCATTATCACATGGCAAATCAAATAAAAAAACGCATCAAAAACGAATGGACAAGAACTGTCATATTTCTGCTTGGTACAGGCATTTTCAAATGTAGAAAAATCATTCATTTAAACATAAAGTAAACCTCCATGTTTTCGTAGATTTTTCAAGATCATACGGTGATATTTAATTGCTTACATTGGCATCATTTTACTCTTTTGGATAGTAGTTTAATGTTGGTGTCCTTATCGTCAAAAATATTTTAACACTTATATCAAAATAATAACGAGATGAATAAAACTTCTTAAATACCTATGCATTAATGAAAATCATGTCTTCCTTTTGAAGGATAACGAATACTTCATTGCAACGGCAGGACCACATGCAGAAACTTTGGAAGAAATGTTATTTGAATATTTTACAACAGACTTGCCTAACACAACAGTGAAATTAACCACGCCATTCCAACTACATCCTAGCCAGCAATGACACAATTCAGTTGGTATGAGAAAAGATACATAAACAATGTGTTGTATGCAGCAAAAAGTATATAACAAACAGTATTATGGGTAGATTGAGAACTTGTGATTTGTTTGAACTTAGTTCTAAAAACAGTTATTTAAAAAGATTTTATTTCCTGTCATTTCCCGCGCTTTTTAAAATTTCTTCACATTTTCTTAGATACACGTTTAATTAGGGGGGAAATAAGATAGAATTGTCATATTATTGTGGAATAGTTATATGTTTTTCGCCGTTTTAACCCTATCTGTGAATCACATTTAAAACATACAATGATTTTTGTTTAACTATAAAGTGTTCGATTTTATTAATTTAAAGTATGTTAACCAACCTCAAAGACTCTAAAATACTGAACTAAAAAAATATCTTTTATGTTTCGATAATATACTTAGAATACGTAAATGAAATAATCCTTTTATCTTAAATTGCATTTCATATCTGAAACAAAGAATTTGTGATTTTTTTAAAGATTTTCAACTTTTTTTTATCTTAAAATCAGCTTTAATAATTTGAAAAACTAAATATTTTCAAAGAGATTTTAACTCACCTACGAAAGTTAACATTAATGTAATGGTAAGCATAGCCTTTGAGTCCTATCCCTATAAGTTCTGTGAATCAATTAATACTGCAATGAAACTTTTTATTAACCATTGTTATTGCTTCATTTTATTATGGCTTCTTTGTGTATAAAGTTCTCCACATATACTAGTTACTAAGCTTGTCATTTTAAAAATATCTGTGATCATCAATTCCATATTTTATTGATATTTGTACAAGCCAGTACATGGATAAAGAATGTATCCATTTTTAAAACACTAAAAGTGCACGTTTATACTTATTTGGTCACACATTTAAGTTAGTAATACATGTATGCCTTTGTTTTTCATGCTGCTATGTAATTTGTATGCCAAAGATATTCATGTTTGATTATAACTGCATTGTATATTTCATCTATGTCATGCTATGTTTGTCTTATTTATTTCGTTTGTTCTTGTATTGATGACATTGCCAATTTACCAGTAGTGAGCACAAAGTACCTGTTTTTGTATACCAACATCCAGATTCCGATTAAGTGAAAGATAAATTGTACTTTTTATAGTAAATCTTCACTCATTTTGTTCGGTTTAATTTGTAACTTAGAAACATCTACCTTATGTAAAATACCTGTTACCAGGAAGGCAGAAGGATGTCAAAAGTACTGAACACGTTTTTACCTAGTAAAAACAGCAAAAAGTGATATTGACTTATAGCGTATGTCTCATTGCTATGTTATCTTCATTGCATGTTGCACTTGTTGTGGCGTAAAATCATTGTTATACATTACTACATACATATTTTACCTGGACCTTTTTATGACATTTTGTTTTTTTCTTAGAATTAAAATTGTGTAGCTATCTTAATGTGCTTCCATCACTGCTTAAGCTGTTGCGAAATATTTGATTCCTCAATTTAGATCAGATTGTATCTAGTTGCAAACGTAATCGTACATTTATACCGGTGATAAAGGACTGTTAGGTGTTACAATTAAAAGCTGCCTTCAATGAAGCAGAAACAGTTTAGCCTTTGGAAATACCTAAATTAACAACCTGGTTGCTCAATTTTTGGGTTTCTATGTTATTTTGTCTTTTCGTGTTGTGACTTTCTATTTGGCCCTTGTGTTATCTGTGTTTATGCTCCTGTGGTTTTTTTTCCTTATTTGTCGAACACGAAATTCTAGGTGAATTTGTCTTTTATTTAGTCAGGTGTTGAACTTTAAACAAACTAATGTTAGACGATGTAATCACTTAACATGTGTGTACTTAAAAAATGCACCATTCATAACTATTTAATCTGCAAGCCCGTCGTACAATATAATCAATAGACGAAAGTAATGCCATATCAGACCATAGTATACTTTTTAATTGCGGCATATTGGTACCATTTATAAAATTATATAAATCTTAATCTGATTCTAGAAAAATCATAGTCTATTATTCTCCTTCATGAAAGGAGACGGTTTAAGAGAACAGCCCTGTATGAATATGTCGTTAGGGGGGGGGGGGGGGGGTTTAGGAGGTAAATGGAAAAGAACAACATCCGTCTTATTAGACTTATACCGTATTAATTTTAAATAACATTAACCTGATAACACCAGTAGATGTATTCCCAATCAAATTCTTAACAAAGACATATTTATTTCGTTAGATTAATCTAGATGACAGTCAGATTTACTCAGCACACTACTTGAAACTAATCATGACTTAGTTAATAAATTTATAGTTGCCTTGATTTTGATCTTGATTTTGTTGTTGATTTTTTTTTTTTTTGGTTGGTGCACTTATTCTGAAAACAAGAAAAAAACTCATCTTTTAATAAATCAAGATTTGGCAAAAAATATAGATTTTCTTCTCATTTCTTTTTATGTTACCAGTGAGGACTTGATGCGCGTATGTTTATTCAATGTATTGATTGTGATAATAACTACTACAATACATTTTGTGATTATACATATTGGTAATTTATATTTTCATATTTAGAAAATTTCATATAAATATATATTAAATTTGTAAATACGTATTATGTTTTTTATATATAAATATGTCAATAAAGTGTACAGATGTTTCAATATGCCAAATGAATATTATGACCTTGAACTTCAAGGAGATTCAGTTCGTAAATCATGAAATTTTCAGGGTATCTTTGATGAATTTTTACAATCACTGTTGACTGTTATTTATTGTGGACGTTTCGCTTCCATTGTATGGCGTTTACATATCTCATGATCAGTAAAATCGTTACGCTAGTGCATGCTCACGATATTCGGTCTCCATTAACATTGGTAAGCATCTTAGACAGCAGTACAAGGAATAAGTGAAAAATTCATCATATTGTAAAATGTGAAACTAAACTTCTAGCATGTATTGCTTTCTAGGAATGATATACTATGCGTAAGAAAATATGAATGTTTTTGTTCTGAAACAATGAAATTGCTTTCAGATAGCTAATGTATGTTTTATAGGATATCTTTTTGGTTGACTGTCAGTATTTTCTTTTTCGTAACGCCCACTGGTCCAGAGATTATAGTAGTGTTTTTCAACAAAGATTTGACCATCGAAATTTTCAATGAAATTTTATGACAAAATTAGTTGAAATGCAAATGATTGTTTCACCTCTTGATAGATAAATGTCTATGTTTTCAGAAAGGGTATCAGTCTTATGGTTTGAACTCCTTTGTGCTATATTTTGGGAACCTTGTGTGCATATTTCCGCAATGCTCTTCAACTTCGTACTTTATTTGGCATTTTTAACTTTTTGGGATTCGAGCGTCACTGATGAGTCTTTTGTAGGCGAAACGCGCGTCTGGCGTATATACTAAATTTAGTCCTGGTATCTATGAGTTTATTTTCATCATCTATTTTGCAATTTTTTGTATCAAATAAATACAGATTGTTGTCATGTTTCCACCCAAAAAAAAGAAGTTATATTTCACCGTTATAGTTTTGGAAGTCAAGTATAACCTTGTTGTAAGAATTCAAGGGAAAGATGGTGGTTAAAAAGCATGAGTGTCAATTTTAAGTTTAATTCCCATCTGTGAATTACTACCAATCACATAAAACTGCTCCAGCAGAGTTATAAAGAAAACAACTAAAATCGACACTACATACAGTTTACGGTCATTATAACATATTGGTTGATTGTTACGATTTGTTGGTATCTTATCTCAGTAGCGACAGGTTTCTACAGTCTAAAAAAGTAAAATCACAAAAAAACTGAACTCCAAGGAAAAAGTCCCTAATGAAATGGCAAAATCAAATGATAAAACACATTGAACGAATGGACAATAACTGTCATATTCCTGACTTGGTACAGACATTTTCAAATGAAGAAAATGGTGGATTAAACCTGGTTAAAACGCGCTTAATATATCACCTGTATGACTTAAAATACCGGTAAGTCGTCTGATCTGTAATTTGATCGATTGTGTCCAATGATTGTGACATTTTTACTGAATATTAACTCATATAGCGGTTGGTGTATACATAACAACAGGCTTCCGCTCCTTTCGGAGTTATTTTGTATTGTTATCTTGATGTGTCTCTTTCCACTACGTTTACCCGATTTGAACTTCGATGAACTTCTGTGTTCTGTTATTTCGTTGTTAATGTCTGTCATTTCGTTGTTTCTGTATTCTGTTATTTCGTTGTTTCTGCGTTCTGTTATTTCGTGGATTCTGTGTTCTGTTGTTTCATTGTTTTCTTCTTATAGATGATGCGTTTCCTTCGGTTTTAGTTTGTGACCCAGATTTGTTTTCTCTCAATCTATTGATGACATTTGATCAGCGGTATACTACTGTTGCCTTTATAAACTGCTGTCGCATTAATATGTCACCAGCCCGTTACTCAAAACTCCTATGTCGCAATGAGGACATTGATAAAGCAATTTTCGAATCATTAACTTGTCATGTAAATGAAAATAGTATTCGAAACACTAAGATGTTCTACTCCCATCTATTTTTAATTTAATTGCAATAATTGTGTTCTAACAGAACAATGTTATGAATAATAACAGATTTACAAGTTTGTAAACTAGACGCACATCTTGTACTTGTGAGACCCTTCATAATTAAGGGTAAAGAACGCATTTAATATAATTTAAAACATTATGACATGTGATCAAGATGCAGATATTTCACCAAAATGTGAGAAAAAAAATGGTATGTAAACATCAATGAAACAAAAATATTTAGTTTTCTTGATGTCATCGTAAACTTTACATTTCAATTTTCTAATTGCCACAACACATTTAATAGCATTTTCTTTTCATACTTTATAAACACCAGGTTTCTTATTTGTTACGCTAGACGCGCATTTATTTTACATAAGGCTGATTATATTGTCGAATAAAAAAGGTTGGAAAAAAGTAAAAACACAAAAATACTGAACTCCGAGGAAAATTCAAAAATGAAAGTCCAAAATCAAAAGGCAAAATCAAAAGTCCAAACGCATCAAACGAATGGATATCAACTGTCATATTCCTGACTTGGTACAGGCATTTTCTAATGTAGAAAATGGTGGATTGAAACTGGTTTTATAGCTAGCTAAACCTCTCACTTGTTTGACAGTCGTATCAAATTCCATTACATTTTCAACGATGCATGAACAAAACAAACATACTCAAAGAGTAAAAATGTCAAAAATAGGGGTACAGCAGTCAATATTGTGTTATCATGTTAATCATTTAAAAAAAAAAATGTAACGAAGAAGCACAAAAAGGCATACATTAAATTTAACATATTCATTTTGCTTATATTATACGACTTTATTTATCTATCGAAAGACTATCCGTAAAGGATGGAAGGTTTTCAGTATTGGTGTAAAATTGCGCGTTTGAAATTTACACAGGTAGACATAAAAAAATTGTCGTTCAAAGTATGACTGCATACATAAATGCAGAGTAAAGGGAAGGGAACTTATTCCGAACATTTGTGCCAAATATCGCTTTTTCCATCTGTGCCTTGCGGTAGAAAAACCTTAAGTGCTTCGAGTAATTATTTTTTTATAAACAGAAAATTTACAGAAAATGAACATCTTAAAACAAAATCATGCCAACACAAAAGTGATTACTACTAGGCTGGTGATATGCATTGGGACGAATGGTGAACTTTCAGTTGTATCGCTCCATTGGTTGTTATTACTCAATAAAGATTCTGGGATTGTATTTTATCAGGCTAGACGCACTGGTCGTCAACGTATCACTCATCAGTGGGGCTTGATTAAAAGAGTTGAAAGACCAACTAGACACGAAGTTAAAGAGTATGTCAATCAAAAATTAAAGTCGTACCAACAACCGTTACGAAACATCCAGCAGTGGCATCGTGTTCAATCTCATTAAGGTTATCGGCTTAAATATGATTTACATATGATTTACAGCAGACACGTGTACGTTGTCAATATATTGGAATTATATGCGACTGTAAAGAAGGTGAGTGGTTTAGCTATCTATAAAACCAGGTTTTATGTATCATATTCTACATAAGGTAATGTCTGTACAACGTCAGGAATATGACAGTTGTTATCCATTTGTTTCGTGTGTTTGAGCTTTTGATTTTGTCATTTTATAAAGGACTTCCCGTTCTGAAATTTCTTCGGAGTTTGTCATTTTTGTTATTTTACTTTTTCTATCTTCATAATACTAATTAAAGCACTCTAATCAAACAGATGACAGGTCATCAAACATGACCACGTAAGAACAAGCTATTAAAAGAATCATGTCTTCATGTCAGAAAACGTAATAATAACATTAACGGTACCATTTTTTTGCACCAGATGCGATTTCGACAAAACGTCTCTTCAGTGATGCTCGAAGCCAAAATATTTGAAATCCAGTTTATTCAAAAGATGGAGAGCTATAATCCAAAAGGTTCAAAAGTCACGCCTGTGCCTGAATAGCTCACCTTGTAAGAAAAAAATTTTGCTTTTATGACTTTCCTACACACAAAATATAGAAGCTCTTTGTGTGGCTGATCCTTTTGCACTTTACGTTGGTGACCTAGGTCTTATATGTTTTTAATTAAACAGACAAAACAGTTTAAACCACAATTTAAGGGGCAACAAATCCAAACGGCTTGACAAAATTAGCCAAAATAGATCTTGTCATGCTTATCATTTTTGCAGCGGATAATTTACACCTAGCTCCTGTAACTTTCAAAACAACAGAAATCCAATGTGATAGATTGAAAAATGTATATTTCAAGAACAATAACTAAGAAATATAATTTTGTTTTCGGAAATGTTCAGAGATAATAGATCTTGTACTGATCAATTTTACATGTTACACTGTTATTACTTTATGTTACACTGTAACTGCCAAAATCTTCAAAAACTTATTACCTTGAAGGAAATAACTTGAAAATAGGTTAATATATTTTCCTCAAATTTTCTATGTATATCGGATTGTGCCAATTTTCAATGACAGTAAACAAATCTGCAAAAACAATTACAGGTGAAACAACTCTGAAAAAGTTCACAGGTTCTACCTTTCCCTTCACTCAATGCAATCAGCTGTAATGAAATAATTTCCTGGCAAAGTAAACACCAACAATAAGTTTAAAACAATATAAAACATCCACTCACGGAATCATGCTTACACTTGGAGTATAAGGCCAGAGGATCCGTTAGGTCAAGGTCACCACCATACTGAAAGACCTGATAGGAATTTTATCTCCTCCCTGTAAGTCTCTACCTGATGCTTTTTACCCAACATTTAAGGTTGTGTATCTGACAAACCTTTGCATATTGACCTAAAAATCAGCAAAAAAAAATCCTGCTTAACCCAGCCCAACTATCCTTTCAGTTTCCCATATTATGATGATTATATTTAAAATAAAAGACATCAAGCAATTGCAACAGCATACAGTGACTCTTAAAAAACAGTAACCTAAAGTTGTTAATGTCTCTGTCATTTGGTCTCTGGTAAAGAGTTGTCTCATTGACAATCGCACCACATCTTGAGCTATTATGAAAAAATACTAGAAAACTTTTGCTACTTTATGTAACAATCTTTACTAATATCAACAACTGGATGGATATACGTCAACTATATCATTCTAAAACATGTAATTAAATCATTATATACACACACAATAACAATTATTTTTAAATCAAGCTAGTTAGTCATTGTAAAATTTGAAATTGAAACTAAAAAAATATAATTCAAGAATTTAAAGTTTTTAAGGAAAGGAAATTGTTAATTTTCATTTTTTTTTTTATTTCAATACGTATAAATTTAAGGTCAAAAGACTTAGCACAAATATTTGAGTCAACAATTGGGATTTGCTTACCCTTCCAGATCACCTGAATTTCTCACTGTTTTAGTGGGACTCTTATTTTTAGTCTTTAGATTTTCAAGAGGGAAATATTGAGCCATCTTTTCTATTCACATAAGGAATTCAAAAGTACAAATTAAGGTATAATGTATCTCTTATCAAAAGTTCAATCAGCAATATGTTATGTACAAAGTTACCAATCTAATAATTTCAGATGTTTTGAAAAAATATAATTTACTGATTTTTGTCCATAAAAATTATTCATTTATAATGAATGAGTTATGTAAGATAGGTCATCAAACAAACAAAACTTTTGCCATTAAAAAATATATAACCAACTTAAAAACATTATCAAAAGACTTTACAAAATAAAAATAAATGTAAATGAAAAATTTGAATATTATTAAAAATAAAATTATTATTCCAAAAAAAAGTAAATATGTCTGTTTTGCAAATGTTAATCAAAACTCATATTGGAGAGCAAACTTAAAAGATCCTTGAAGTCAAAACTTGTAGAGAAAAAGAGACAAAAACATTATATAGCTTACACAAGTTTGTAATTTAAAAAAAAATATTGGGCAGATCTTTAGTGTAGTATAAAGTTTAAGTACATTCAGAACAAACTTATCAAAATGAGTTTGACTGTCCCTTTTGGTAATTTCCCTCCCAATTGTATCAATTAATAAAAGTTCCCTTGATGTTACTCGTTTTATTTAGACTTTTATAAATTTAATAAAATAATGTTTGTAGATTTTGACTATCTGACCTAAATGAATTTAGAACCCAAATCATAATTGTAAGGCCATCAATCAATATCATCTTTTTGTAAAATACTGTTACAAACTGCATTCTTAAAAGAAATATGAGATCAAAACAAAAGTTAAATCTCTCTGCGATATAAACACATCAACAGATACTTCATATTTTTTTCTGCATTTTTCAGCTAAAAAACGTCGTCCACCTTCAGATTGGCGACATAAAAAAACAGATGAAAATTAATGAAAAAGAGATGAGAGAGACAAATGCAAACTCAGGCATAAAACCAAAGAATGATAAAATCAGATCATTTTTGCAAAATTAATAAATGATTTGTTTGTGCAAAATTCAAACCATAAAAGAAATTTCAATTATCATGAATATTCATCTAAATTTGTGTTTGAAAGATGGCATACATTCAATTTTTCACAAATAGACATAAAAGGGTTTTTGTTATGATGTCACAAAATATTTATTTTTACAAAAAAGATCATACTACTTTTTTTTTTTGTATGGCTTTTTATTGCCTTATCTTTAAAACTGATATAAATGAACATCTGGAATCAAAAATGAATATTTTAGCTGAAAGTTACTCAGATCCTCTTCTTGTTAATTTTTTTTTATAAAAAATGCAAAACAATTGTTTTTCACTTGAATTCATAAAAAGACTTTATAGCACTAATCATAAAGAATAATAGAGTAAAAGTCTACACAAAAAATTGTGTCTGGTCCGAATATCAAATTATAATAACAATTATATACATCATTAAATCTTACAACATAAATAAATGTTTGTACATGCTGCCTTACAAGTTACCATAACAATATATATATAGCATCGGAAATATCTGTACACTGTACATAACAATATATGCAGACAAAATAATCTTTGTAAACTACACATAACAAAATAAATATTAAGAAAATCACTATGCATAACAATTTTTTCGGGAAAATTCCTCAAAATATTAATTCAGATCTTTTATAAGAAATATAATCTCACAGGCCGGACCATTTTTAGCACTTTATTTCAAACATTTATAATGAGAATTTAAAACAATTTGTGAGATGTATTATTTGATAATATGATAATATATGTTTGTCTCAATAATTTTTAGATAGCAAACAACTCCCATTGTTTTATTTTTTATCATTCAAAGTATTTTCACAATGAAACCCACAGAAAAGTAACTTAAATACTACTCCTGTTAAAAATAATACTTAACATATTGGTTCCATATCTATTAAACTAAATTTAAGAATAACTCTATATTAATTGGTTCACTTCATAATAAACATGTGTACTAAATTCAGTTGATGTGAACACAAACTAACTTTGATCAAAACTTTAACATCATACAGAAGTCGCAGACAAATATATATATTAGTTTAGGTAGAGACAAATGGACAAATTGACTGGAAAATGAAGTTCTCTTATGGACAGGGCATCAAAACCTATCCACAATACAGATGATTGATATCAATTCAAATCTTAAGAATTTGTCAGAACCAAATGAGTTCAGGAATCAAATTATCATTATATATTAAACCAAATCTGTCAATCAGTAAAATAGCATTATACGATGCCTTTAGCTGCAAGTTCTTCTCTCACTCTGTTCATATAAGTAGAATCTGGATAGCCAAATCTAAAGAGAAAAAAAAAAAATGTCACATGGTAAAGTTTGGTGCAATATATATTGACATGATTTATTGAATAATTGTTACATGCTTAATGTACAGTACACGTACATCAAGAATAAAGATTGGTCGATAAACTGTAACAAGATATTTTTAATATCCAGTGCCACTATACATTTGTACAACACCAAACTTTGACTAGAAGTTGCTTTAAAAAATCTTATTCAATGTTAGGGAAAAACACAACTGAGATAAAAGTCAGAAAAATATTTAACATCCTTTCCCATTTCAGCACATAACAGGCTATTATTTGAACTTGGAATTATTTTTAATTATAGAAATTGAATAATTTCTTGTGTTTAAATTTTTTTATAAATTCCATGATTATTGGGTATTTAAATGATCTTTTGAGCGATTTTAAAATAATACTTTCCATACAATGTATTCTGGTAAGATAGTGTTTTGTGCGGCACATTACATTCTATTGAAAATATACTATTTTCTTTGTAATAGACAGTGTTGTGCACAGCACAGAACATTTCAGTACAGAATAATAATGGAATTTATTAAAAATTTCTATAACAAGAAATCAAGCAAATTCCATAATCAAAAATAGTTCAAATAATAGCCTGTTACATATACAATGAAACTATGTAAATACTCAGGATGGCAATTTTTTGGTGGAATTAAAAACTCAGTTCCAATAATAGTGAGTATTTGAATACTCAATTAATATTTTATTGTGTGTTTTTCTATGTTGTGATGTTATGCTATTGTTTCAGATAAAGGGAGAAGGTTTGGATCCATTAAAACATTAATCCCGCTGCAAATGTTTGCATCTGTCCTAAGTCAGGAATCTGATGTACAGTAGTTGTCGTTTATTTATGTAATATATACGTGTTTCCTCTTTTCTCGTTTTTTTATATAGATTAGAGTGTTGGTTTTCCCGTTTGAATGGTTTTACAGTAGTAATTTTGGGGCCCTTTATAGCTTGTTGTTCGGTGTGAGCCAAGGCTCCGTGTTGAAGGCCTTACATTGACCTATAATGGTTTGCTTTTTTTTTTTAATTGTTTTTTGGATGGAGAGTTGTCTCATTGGCACTCACACCACATCTTCCTATATCTATATACAAGAAAAAACTATTATATCTGTAATTGTAAAAAGAATTATTGTGTTTTATAATTGTGCAGTGTTTTTATCTTTCTTTAATTACCTTCTCATCAACTCATTAATAAATCATGAGTGAGCAATTCAACTAATAATCATAATAAACAATTTTTATAGTTCGTTCTTATGTTGTACTGTTATACCTCTGTCCAAGGTTATGGGAGGGTTAAGATCTCGCTACCATGTTTAACCCCCCCACATTATGTATGTATGTGCCTGTCCCAAGTCAGGAGCCTATAATTCAGTGGCTGTTGTTTGTTCATGTGTTACATATTTGTTTTTCGTTCATTTTTTGTACATAAATAATGCTGTTAGTTTTCTCATGTGAGTTGTTTTACATTGTCATTTCAGGGCCTTTTATAGCTGACTATGCCGTATGGCTTTGCTTATTGTTGAAGGTCGTATGGTGACATACAATTGTTAATTTCTGTGCCATTTTGGTCTCTTGTGGACAGTTGTATTGTTAGCAATCATACCACATCTTCTTTTTTATAGTTGAATTTAATTGTGGAAATCACTTACTTGGTTGGGCCACCTTCCACACTGGTTTTGTGGTGAATATCATTCCAGGTTAAAACATCTTCCTTCCCTGTTGTCCGTGATGCTCCGATGGTGAAGATTAATTTGTTATCGAATGCTCTCTTTAGAAGTTTGTAGACCTGCTTTCCCTCGCTGTTATTTGGTAAATAAGCTGTCCTCTTTAAGGCTTTGTATCTTCTCCCTGGAGTTGGATGATTTCTCTAGAAAAAAGAAAAGAAACTTGGATGTGCTAAGAAGTTAGATTAATGACATTGATATATTTCCTTTGCAGTAGCATTACATGTGTATGAGAATTATTCGCTGTTGGAAAGTTTATAGAGGGGCAGGGTTTGGCGGTTATTATCATGTTTGCTTAATTTCATTCTCACATTCATATATATAGTGTAACCCTTGTTAGTATGGTTCAATGTCCTAAATAGTGATGTTTTAAATGTTACTTAAGGAGGCTCGCGGGTATAAGATTTTCAGAAAAAAATCAAACATTTATTTTTCTTTGCAAATTTTATTAATTACCTTTAGTAGTTGTAACTTTATCTTATGGTACAAGAATTTTTCCAAAAGATCAATACAAGTTGGCCCCAGGTGACTTTTAGAATTAAGATATCATTGAAAAAGCTCCAAATTATCTCCCTTTGGTGCAAAAATGCCCTTTTTTGGCTCTAAAAATGAAATATCTTTTATAACTCATCGGTGACCTATATTTTTTATTGTTGTTTTCGAATAGGCTGTTCATAAACTGAATAATTGTAAATTTTAACCAATTTCTGTAATTTAGTTCTTTTTTTATTTCGATATTACCAATATTTCTCCTATTAGTTCAACAGAAAAAAAGGACATTAACAAAAATGTATGTTTTTTTCGAAGGCAGATTGTGAGCGTAAATGCACGGTGACCCCATTTTTTTATTTCATTTTTCCATTAGGTATAAGGTAAAGTTAATTTATAGAAAAATATAGAGAAATCCTATATTAAATTAAAAAAAATATTTAGACCTGCGAGCCCCCTTAACATAAGAAACGTTTGTTTAGTGCTTTCAAGTTTTGCAGGCTTCATGGTGCTCATACCAAAAACTGTTGATAGAAATGTCGTACTTTGATTGAATATCTAGGAGATCTATACAAATAGCCTACAAAAACACTTACTGTGATTTACTAATGCAGCTTTAAATAAAATTGAGAAAGGAAATGGGGAATGTGTCAAAGCGACAACAACCCAACCATAGAGCAGGCAACAGCTGAAGGCCACAGTCGTCCTTCAGCTGGCCCCCTAAAAACATGTATACTAGTTCAGAGTGGACATCATTCTAAACTCCAAGTGATACACAAGAAACTAAATATAATAAAAGACTGAGTAATATAAACCTTACCATTTGGACCCCTGCTGGAACATCATACTGAATGACAATAGCTCCTTCACAATCCTCATAACCTGGTATCTTCAACAATCTGTCTATCTTAGATGTCATTGAGGCTAATGGCTGATCTCCCCTGACAATCCCATACAGAGTACCACAGGTTGGGCAAACAGGTTTACCACTAGCAAAATGTCTGTCAACACACTTCTGACAAAATGAGTGTCCACACTTGTCCAGAGTTTTGGGATTTTTCATTCTCTCATAACAGATAGGGCATTCCTCAATGTGATTTTGATAAACTAGATGTGCTGGGAGACTAGCTGTTCCATCAAAATCTCCATTCATTCTTAAATCGCTTGTTAGCTTGTAATCACTGTTCTGTCCATTCTCATCGGTCCTTGACCTTGAGGCTTTGATTTTACTTGGTGCTGTCTTTGGTCTGAGTGAGGAGAGATTTGTCAGAGTTTGTTTTAAAACTGGAGACTTCCCTGGGGATTTAGAACTAATACCAGATGTCTTATAATTACTATTGGTCGTTCTTGGGGAAGAAAACTTTGGCACAGCAGAAGAATTAACATTACTGGGATTATAAACTGTTGTTTTCAACTCATGTCTGTCAGATTTAGATCTTGGAGTTCGATCCAGTGATGAAGATCGTCTTAAACTCTTTCCCTGGACAGGCAGAGTCTGAGGACCCCAATCGTCTGTATGAGAATAGTACCTTGGAGTACTTATATCCACCTTCTCCTTCAGTTCTAGGCACTTGACCTTTGCTGTCTGGACAGCTTTTGGTACACCTCCTTCCAGTAGAGAATGGATGATAACAATTGTTGTAACCACAGCATCCTCATCATTGTTTACCATGTGAATTTCTCTCAAGTTTTGTCTCAGATTTGTCTTGCTCTTATCATAATATAACAAAACTGCATCTAAAAAGCACTGAACTGAGGTATCCAAAGGGGCACCAAATATACCTGAAAATATACTAAATATTTAGTATTTAAAAAAGTATGAGATGTACCTTGATAGTCATTAAAATATACAACATACAATTAAACACTTACAGTACCAAGAAAATACTATAAAAATAGTATCCAAAGAGACACAAAAAAAAAGTTGTTTTGTTACTGTTGTTGTGTTGTTGTCTCATTGACATATAAATTAACCTGTATCTCCTTTAACATGTTTTATTAACACTTAATAAATCTTATAAACAAAAATAACATCTATTGAAACTACCAGAATTATATTTGACAGGACAACTGGTCGTCTCTCTTGTATTGTAAAATTTTATCTAATCCCAATGGCGAACTTTCTATACACATTTTGGATGCATTATGTTTGATTCCAATTGTGAACTTTCTATACATTTTTTGGATGCATTATGTATAATGCACTTTTTCAACAGTTTACAATACAATTGTCATTTAACTTTGTGTTGTATGTACTTACCTGAGCTTATACAAGGAACGCTGACAGATGATATCTTTAGTTTAGAATCAGCATACTCAAAACAATTCATATAAGTCTGTATCAATTCATAAGTACATCTCTCTTGTCTTTGTTCCAGCCAGATAGGTCCAACAGCATGTAGTATATGACGGACCTTCAATCGACCTCCAGCACTCGTGTGCATCACCTGTGATGTACCCATACTCCCATGGTTTCTGATGAAGTCTTCGCACTCTGTGTCCAGACGAGAACCAGCAGCTTTAGAGATGGCACCTGCAACACCCGCACCATTAAACAAACTTCCATTTGCTGCATTAACTAATCCATCTGTTTCAACTGCTGTTATGTTTTGGAGCGTCACAACAACTTTAAGACTTCCTACAGTAAATTCTTGGTAAGATGATAGAGAAAAATCAGTAGAAAACATGGACTGGTTTCCTATTGGTTTCTCTTCAGGAAAAGTTCTCTGTGGACTGGAAGCAGAGAATTCTCTGAATGTGTCATTGGCTTGTCGAGACCTTTCACTATCAGATGACCCTTTTGAACTTTTGAATAGCCTCTGAACTTCATCTTCATCAGTGTCATCAGATAGGTCACCGATGTTGGTTATGTGAACTTTTGGCTCAGTAACTTGATATGTCTCACTACCAAGTAAAGTTATTGAATCAGAGGGATGCACATTCCTATGGTCAGGATTTGAACTCAATGACTTCTTTTGTTGTGATTGGGTTCTATCACTCTTTTTTAATGTACCAGATAAATCAGGTTCCAACTCATCAAAACAGGAAAATTTTGGGATAGTACTATCATTATCTGTTTGGTTTGGTTGGATAATGGTGCCAGTCTTTGGTCGTACCTGGGGATCTGTATGACTGGAGTCATAATGTGATGATAAATAATTTGGCATATTGTCAACTTCCTTTAATACTGATTCCTTCTTGTGGGAAGATGTTGGTCTCCTGTTGGCAGATTCCTCTACAAATCTAGCAGTAGAGCGTTTCTGATAACCATGAGATGTATAAGGGTCAGAATCAAGGTCAGCAAAAGGAATCTCTTGTGACACATTTCTTGACGTTTTCCCAGATGTCCGTTCTCTAAACTTGTGAGACAGAGAATCATGACTTACATTAAAACTAGACTCTCTAGCATCGTTATCTTCATCTGTCCTCAATTTTGACCTTTCTCTGTCTCCATCCTTAGATTCTTGCCTTTGGTAAATTTTAGAATGGATTTTACGTTGTGCTTTGAGAGAATGATTAATAGCATTCCATGCCAGTTCAATCTGAAAAATGTTTCCAATCAACACCAAACAATGATCTTCAGGATTTTCTTCCAATTGTACTTCGATGACATATTCTAAACGATCTTTGATTCTGTTGGATACTGCTACTAAAGATGATATTTCTGGATTGAGTTTGGCTGATATTTCTGAGAATATCTGCAAAATTATATTAAATGTCTTTATTCTATCTTGCTAATTCCATAACATAACTTTAGTAATGAACAGGGTTGACAACTGACAATAAGAATGACCTATGTCATTTACCTGTGTCCTATGTTGAAGACGTGTCTAAAAACATGTCGATTTTACTCTGTAGTAGACTATTGCCAGAATTAAGAAAATTACTACATCCACTTATTTCAATGTTTTTACTTTTTCACCCTTGATTTTAGCATATGATCCATGTATAAAACAATGTGACTTTTGAATAGAGATCAGCATATAAAGTGATGTTCCTTAGCATTGGGTTTTAACAACTGCCTTTTAAGGAATTTTGTGTCATACATGCCTTCATTTAATTAACATACTGGGGGTTCATTATTATTCATTGGATACCAATTTTCTTGGACTTAGTGGGTGCAGGTGAACTATGAAATCAAATGTTCAACAAATAACAAATGTTGTATAGGATTGTATGCAGTCGCAGAGTTGCACCACAAAATTAAAAATCCACTAAAATGTAAGAATTCTTTAAACCATGAAAATTGATACCCACGAAAAATAAATGAATCCACAGTATAAAGTATTTACCATTTGTTCTGTTCTGACAACATGTACATCATGTCCATCAATGTTGTGATCTCTGGATAGAAGTAAGTCAACAACTGAATTATAAATATATATCAGATACACATGTAGATTGACAAAAGTAAGAAAACTGATATTACATTTGTATAAATATCATGCATATAGTAGTCTTAACTTGCATCATATACATTTACATATTCTAAAGTGGAATTATATACATTTGTTTTGAACTTAGTCAACATGTTAGTATGCTAAACTGGCAAAACATACATGTATTTTTCTTAGCTGGCATAATGTCCATGTATTTTTATTAACTGGCATAATGTTCATGTATTTTTGTTAACTGGCATAATGTTCATGTAGTTTTATCAACTGGCATAATGGTCATGTATTTTTATTTACTGGCATAATGTTCGTGTATTTTCATTAACTGGCATAATGTTCATGTATTTTTGTTAACTGGCATAATGTCCTTGTATTTTTGTTAACTGGCATAATGTCCATGTATTTTTCTTCACTGGCACAATGTTCATGTATTTTTGTTAACTGGCATAATGTCCATGTAGTTTTGTTAACTGGCATAATGTCCATGTATTTTTGTTAAAAACTGGCATAGCATACTTTAATAGTCATTTATTTTTCTTAAAACTGGCATAACATGCATGTTTTTTTTTCCCAACACAGTGAGAGGTAAATAGAACATTGTTGCAAAAAAATCTTAATTTGCAAAAATATATAAATGTTTGAATCAATTATTTAGGGCAAATGACATTGGTCCTAAAATGCATTTATAAATTCCCTTTTATTTGTTTGTTTTTTTTAAATTGTATTTTTATTTCCTCCTTTTTATTATCATGATTATAATAATATATAAAATCAAACACAAATTACCTTCTTGATTTCGAAAAAATATGACTGCATCATTGTTGAGTAAAGGGAAGTAAATCTTTTCTATTTTTCCACCAGCATGTTTAGTGTTGCTAAAGTATATCTTTAGGTCTTCTACATCTAGGTCACGAGAAATCTGTGAAACTCTTACTCCTGCCATAGCACATTACTTATCATAGCTGAAAAAACAAGACACAGTATTTATATACAAGGCTGTTTTCACTGTTAAGACTTTTACTCAGTATTGAGGCAACACAGTTTAGCAAGATTTAATAACGATTTTGATTTTAAGTTTGATATAGGCATGTGCAATTCTGTGTAGTCCAGAGTTTTAATTTAAGACAGGAAATTAAAAGTTTGGTAATAATTGATTCAGTATAAACCTTTTCTGTGTTGAAGTCAAGATAAGAAAAACAATGCAAGTTTATCTAATATTGAGCCAATGTCTTTTGATGGTCATGCAATCATTAACAATTTTTGATATAAAGACATCAATTTTGACTCACCAAATAATTTGAGGTAAATATTTTAGGAATAAACATTATATTTAAACAATGTAAGTCGTGTAAGTAAGTCATCAGAATTCCTAAATATTTCAAATTTCATATTGATATTTGTAATATTATAACTAAGTCCTTAAATTATGTGATTTACTTTTACTTTTTCTACATTTGTATATTGTTTTTAACATTTTCATAAACATGATTATAGCATGTTATGTACTGTCATGTATGTAATAAACATTTTTTTTAAGGTTAATGATCGAATAGAACTTGCAGACATGAACAATTTCTCAATGTATGTAGTTAATATGAAATATTACCGACATGAGAGGATATGTTATATTGTAATTCAAATTCTATTTAAAATAAAATGCATCTTCTTCTGGAATGCTCTCTTAACAATAACCTCAGGAGAGATACAGATGGTAAATTGTACATGATGTATGACTGATTATATAAAAAAAAATACCCCAGTTTAGTTAATTTAATCAGAAATGATCTTTTTACATGGATCATAATGAAGATAGCACTAAGCAGTTTTTTTTATCTATTTTATAAGCATACCTTGATAAAGGCCTGTAACTTAACATCAGAAAGTTAGTTTAATATTCTAATAGATAGCAAAATTATCTCCCCTTGACCACTGATCCTTTCCTCACATATAGGAAGATGTTGTATGATAATGAGTGCCAACTGAGACTAGTACTACTACAAATTTATGTTATACATGTAGTAGTCTAAGATGCCAATGAGATAAGCTCAGACAACTCTATGATACATTTTACAAGGTATTGTCTATTGACAATATGACCCATGGACACTGTGGCGGTATAGACAACACATCTTATTGACGTTTCAAAAGGCAATCAGAGCTTAAATAGATTATTTTGAATAAAAGACCCTGGCTGATTCCTAGCTACATGTATATACACTTTCATGTTGACCTAATATAAATATGTTGTGTTATCTTCCATCATTTGTTCAATTTGACCAGAGACATGGATATCTCTGATTTGACATAGACTATTATGAAAAAAAAATTAAATTGACCTGTCAATGTTATATTTAATTATGTGCTTGATAAATTATGAAGTTGCTATACCATTTCAATTTGTATTGAAGATACATTAACCTGTTTTCACATTGTGATTAATTTTACAGAATTTTGTGGTTTGCATAGTTTCAGTTTCTATACTAAAGTGATACTTTAAGTTACATCAAAAACATAGACGATTATTTTTCTCTTTTGAATACCACTTATATATCAAATTGTTTCCAATAAGAAGATTTAAACGCTGTATCTTATAAACATTTTGTCGACAATGAACAATATAATTATTCGCCTATAGTATTACAATTTCAAAATGAACACTTTACTACAGACAAAAAAATAAAAATCCCATCATGCACCATTTAAAATGTCAACATAAAGAAGTTTCATTTGCATTGTCTTTAAAAAATCAATGATATTAATTAATTTCAGTCACGTATATTAGTACAGATATTTTGCTTAGCAGGTAAAAGACCTACCTTTTTATGTTTACCACAATCCTTTCCAATTTAAAGGTCAATTTAACGCAAAAAAGTGTAATACTGCAGAGCACCTGGCAGCGACATGGTTATCGGATTATCTGGGGAAAAAAAGTCCATATATCAAGCTTTTAGGGAAAGTCAATGATTCTATCACAGAGTGTCCGTGGACAACATACACTTGCATTAGTCATGGACTGCGAAACATCTTGTCATAAGCTCAGCTGGCATCTTGAATTTAGTTTTTTTTTTATATTTCCCTACACAAATTATGTACACTACTACTGTCACTACAGACACTATATATATGTGTATGTTTACATTAGTTTTGTAAACTGATGCCCATTGTATGTCTTATGTGTGCCATAAAAGATGATTATACACTTTTTACCTTCTTAAACATTCAAATGTACAAGTCCTCGATTCCAAAGATGTGCACCCTGGAAGAATCAACTCTGAAATAATGAACTTTTTCGTAAATTTCCAATATCACAATAACCTTATGGCTATTTGTCCGCCATTAATGGATATCACACAGGTTCGTTGTGTAACAAAATGGCTGACGCTACAATGGAAAAGTGATTGTTGTATGAGTCTATGACTTCAAAAGTTCAAGCACTGAGCCGCGTCAGCTGGTAATTGCGATAAGGTGTATAATCAAGTTGTTACGCCAGGAAGCAAGTTAACTAGTACCAAATCAACTAGTACTACTGTGAAGTCATATGAATGCTAATTCGTAACACTGCAAACTTGTACTATTAAAATAATATATATGCTACATGTATATATTATTTTTTTTATATTTAATTTCAGAGTTCTAGAAATCTTTTTTTCCCTGGTGGTCCTTGAAGAAAATCACCATTTTCAAATAGTTCTTGCTTAGTTTTTCCTCTTTTCATTTTACCTGAGTGTGTTTTCTTTCCAGAACTCATCAGCCATATTATCAAAAATGGCATCTTTTCTTGTTTGATTCTGTTTGGATTTCCTTTCTGGCCATGCATCATAGTTCATTTTTAGCTGAAATAAGTGATTCATTGAAGCCATCAGACATCATGCATTAGCATATGGTTCTCCTTCATGGGGGTCACAAGACTCACAACTCAGATCCTGATTATTGTTTTGTCAGAATTCATATCCCCCTTACCATTGCAAAAATACAAATGTAGCACTTGTTATAAAAGTAATTATACATGTAGACAGCCCAACTTTTTTGGTTCATGTTTTCACCAAAAATGAACTGTTCTTGACCAACCCTTTCTTTACACAGAGCAAAGTTTTTTGGAATGTCTCAGACTTTTTATTTACAGCACTCAAAAAATTTGATCAGCAGAATATAAACTACACGAAATCATTTTTTTTGTTTTATTTCTCTTTTCTCAAATTTGATCAATACTGAGGTTGTGAGTTTAAACCCTGCTTGTGCGCCGGGTGTACTCAACTTTAATCTTAATGGACTAAGATTTTCAGTTTTCCTTTCGAAGGTTGGTTGTTTTGTTTTCCCCAGACACTCTGGCTAACCCTCCAAGGTTGGAGGATCCGTTAACTAACTTATGAAAAATAAAAGGCCTTATAAAAAAAGTTTTATGTTCTTAAACTTTATACCAAAATTTAATAAAAACTTACACGACTTAAACAATATATGATTGTTAATGAGCATGAACAAATTTAATGAAAATACAGATGGGTGCTAGAATACAATGTAAAAGGGCATGGCACCATATTTTCCTATCAGATATGGCAATTGAATTTAAAAATGAAGAAGGGCTCCATTTGCCAAATCTTCTTGTAGGAAATTCCACATGACTGTGTCTTATTATAAGTTGTCTTAAAACTTTTATTACTGAACATACAAAATAAATAAAATGAATGAACATCTTTAACTACATTGTAGGTACATTAATCTTAAGTGAATCTCATTCTAAACCAATTGTGAATGAAAATGAATTAAAAACAGATGGAATAAACTAAATGCGTTTATATTTTCTTACAGGACATCTACAATTTAGCCATACTGGACAGAGGTCAATTTATCAATCCCAGGATGCCTTCAGGGCAGCCTATGCAGCACCCTATGGACCGGCCAGATCATGGAATGGCGTAAGTTTTCATTTAAAACTTTTATTTAAATTCAACAGATTTTTTTTTCACGGCAGTTGTTCATTTCTACTTGATGATATTGCACTTGTTATTACAAATGATTTAAACAGTCAGAATAAATAAACATGTATCAAATACAAGATGTAAGATAAAAAGACATAAGAAATGTCATAATCAGGATGATCATGAATAATTGAGGTCTCTTCTAGTAAAGAAAGTTTCAAATCTTAAATTGATGCATGGGAGGTACCATGCCCAATATGCTTAAAACTCATTAAAAAAAGCAATATATAATTTTGCAGAAAAAGTCTTTCTTAAAATATTGTTTGTGTTTGTGAACAAGTTTATTTATGAAATAATCCATGTACATTTACGCCATAGATTTAGGTGGAAATTTAAACATGACCTGGCAATTCAAGGGATTTTCAAATATCATTAACCAGGCCATGTGTATATGTACAACAAATCTATGGCTTCCATATTCATGGATTATTCCAACAGGTCCAATTCAAATAGGAAAAATATGGTCATTAAAAAACTGAAGCAAGGGTGGATATGCTGTGTTTGTGCATGTGATTGTTCTATTTTACCCCTTATGAGATAAAGCTAAAAATAATTGGTTAAATAATAGCTTGCACCAATTATTTATTTAATAACTGACAGAAAAAAAATGGGTTTTAATTCTTTAAATTCTCAACTTCAACATTTTTGGCATTTTTAATAACATTTTATCTGTAAGCTACTGTCAAATCCACTGACAGTTAACATTTCATAACCAAGGATCTGCCATTTTGACTTAAGCTTGCTGAAATCAATAAATGTGTGAATAATGCAATAGAATAGACCATGAAACAACACTTACCTCAAAACTCGATTTGAATGCAATATATTTTCTGAATTTGAAGGGTTAGTGCAAGGGAATAATCTTTAATTTTTGGTGTTTCATTTGTATGATGTAATGTTTTGATTTAACTTTAATTATTAAAGAAAGAATTTTTAGATTTTTTCTTTATCCTTTGAACATACATGTTGGAAATGATTGGATAATGCGTCACAAGCATTTGGTTAGGAAAAAAACATATGTACTAACCCTACTTACAAATGTACCCTAGCACTTTTTTGCCGTCCCCCAACCCTATTTTTTCAGCACAATAAGGCCAGACTTTTTTTATTATCTGTTTAACGAGAAAATTTGTAAAAAAATAGGGTCGAGGGGACGAAATAAAAAAAAAATAAAAGTGCAAAATTGGTCCAGTCGACACTAAAAATAAAAATAAAACCAATCTAAGTGACCTTTTTTTTTTTTTTTAAGAATTTATCAAAATACAAGAACAATGGAAGAAAACAGACCTCTAGATTGGGAGCTGGGCTACTAAAATTTTGAAAAAATTTAGTTCAAAATACAAACATCATTTAGGAATAATTTGGTCTGGGCTACCAGCTTGAGTTTCCTAAGTTTTATTCCGGTGTAGGGTGCAAACGTGTACTGTAGGACGGGGAGGACAGGGGTAAGGGAGACAGGGAGAAAGGGGGTAGGAGAAAGGAGAAAGAGGGTGAGAGAAAGGAGAGGAAGGCTGAGAGAAAGGAGAAAAAGTTGAAGAAAGGAGAAAAAATAAAATATCTCTCCTTTTAAAAAATGATCTAATATTTTAAGAAAAAATATCAAAAGGAGATGTTTTATTCTAATGGGAGAAAGGAGAACGGGGTAGGAGAAAGGAGAAATGGAGTGGGAGAAGGGAGAAGGGTACCCTCCTGTAGGGTGCGAAAGTGAAAGGGGGTGAACGTGAATAAAAAAAGTGTTTTTTCAAATGATTTGGTCCCATCCATACACAAAATTCAAAAAGCATTATTGATTTTAATTGATATCTTTGATAATATTTTAATATGCATACTACGATACTACTTCAAAGGAAAAATATAAACCCAAACTCTTCCAAAACGTTGACCGGCATGTCAGGTTCAACATCTGCCTCGTTGGTTATAATGCGGCTGATGCCAACATCTTCCGGTAACTCATTGGACAACATGACCCCGATTGCCTCATCTCTATTACACTTAACAAATTTGAGTGAACACGAACTTCTCTCTAGTGATTGGACTTAAAGTTTAATGTAAAAAAACGGTCCCTTCCCGGAAGTTTGACCATGCGACAAGAGATAAATTAATAATCGCAGACCCGAACTTGTACTTTTTTTTTGTTTTGAGGATTTCGTTACAGTCGGCGGAAAAAATAAAAATAAAAGTAGGAAGCACTACTTTTATTTTTATTCTGAAATCGGACAATGTGGAGTCGGCGGATCTCGTTAAACAGATAATAAAAAAAGTCTGGCCTAAAGGAAACACATGTTTTATATTTTTGGAATTTTGTCAAATTTATTTTGATTTTGTATATTTTTCTTACCTCTAGGCAACACTCCCAAGCTTTGATTAATTTTATAAAATTTGGATTTTTATGCCTCATTTAAATGGGCATTATGTTTTTTGGTCCATTTATTTGACTGTCTGTTCGTCTTTCCATCAGCCTGTCCCTCTTCAGGTTAGAGTTTATGGTCAGGGTAGTTTTTGATGAAGTTGAAGTCCAATCAACTTGAAACTTAGAACACATGTACACATGTTCCATATGATATGGTCTTACTAATTTAAATGCCAAATTAGAGTTTTTACCCCAATTTCACAGTCCACTGAACATAGAAAATGATAGTGCAAATGGGGCATCCCTGTACCATATATCATACATGGTACATGGATGCCCCATTTGCATATTATGAACACTTTCTTGATATTTGGTCATCACATTTCATTGTTTATCAGATCCCAAATTCTTCACCAATTCATTTACAACTTAGAACTCTTATGACCCCTCGTAATGTGTTCGGTTTTTAAAGGATTAAACAAGAAAATGACCTTAACTTGTAAAATTTTTGTTTTATGAGAATTTAGAGTTATCTCCCATTGTATAGTTTTTATAACATTAACAGATTATTTAATCAAATCTGAATGCAAATGTAAAGATCACATATTTTAAAACTTAAATTTTTATAAAAACCATGGATATTCCAGTAACTTAAAGATAAAAGTTTTGAATTACTACCTGTACCAATAGTTTTGTATAAAATTAAAATTCGGTCAACTTCAGATGAATTGCAATTAATAATTTCAGAATTAACTCTAGTATGTATTTTAACCAAATTGTTTTACAAAAGTTCCTAATCCTGATACAATGGTATTTTACCAATCTTTTATTTTGTTACTGAGAGAACTTGATGGTATTAATGGATTATCGATGTTAGCAAAAATCAAGAGAGGCTAATCTGATATAGGATGGTTGTACAAAAAAAAACTATCAAAATATCATATTGGGACTTACTCACTGTGTTTTCTTCACATTATAGAATGGTTTAATTAGTTACCTTCCATTATACATTAGGTTACCTTTATTAGTAGCCCCTGCAACTTGGAAATGCTGTCCAGCAGATCTTGTTTGTGCTCCTGTATACAGTTCTTGACAAATTATAATGAAATGTTTCTATAAGCAAAGTTCCAAAAATCAGTGAGGGATATACCATAAGAAAAATTAAAAGAATTTTATATAAATGTCACTTTGGATAAATAAATTACATTGAAAATTGAAGATGTAATTTCTCCTAATAGATATGGGAAGATGTGATGTGAGTGCCAATGAGACAACTCTCCATCTTAAGCCTTCATTTCTCTATGGTACAAAATGTATTTGAAAGTTTTAACGAATAAAATGGACATTGGAACTCTTTATAAAGCTATCACAAAAAGCTGAAGTCTATGTTTTACAACAAGTCATGGCCAGTTTGGGTTTTACTTGGCATGCATGCCTGTCCAAAATCAGAAACCTCTAGCCTTTGTTAGTCTTGTACATGTGTGGTTGCAATTTTGGTTCATTCATATGTTTTGAATTTAGGTTTGCCGTCAATTTTTTTTGAACTAGTATATATAGCATTGTAACATTGTGTAATGGGCTAGCTGAATACCAACTCTGTGTACAGGATTTTGTCCCTGCATTGAAGACTCGTTGGTGGCCTTGGGATGTTATCTGCTCTTAAGTCAGGTTGTTGTCTCTTTGACGCATTCCCTATTTCCATTCTCTACTTTCATAATTGTATGTAATTTCCTTTGTATAAATCTCCATTTAAAAAGGATTGAAATAATAAAATAAATTCAGATTAAAGTTTTAGAGAGAGATTCTCTATGGAGGAGGGTAAGTGAATGGTCTTTAAAAGGGTCAGGGTGGTGACACACATGTAAACCCTTTATACCTCAACCTGAAGCTAATGTTATTATAAAACACATTGACATATATATTTATACTAAATATTTGAAAGACAAATATGTACAAATGTTATAAAAGTAATAAATTGTGGTCCTATATTTTAACATGGTCAAGACTACATGTATTAACTCCTAATGTGATCACGATCAAATGACCTTTAGTAGTACAAATGTACCTACCATTTTCCTCAGTATATAATTTAAGTGTGTTTAAAAATGTGACAAAACATAATGTTACATTATGTATTAAAATATTACTTGGACCCTTCTAAGTTTGATTTCTTAGTTAGCCCTACACTTGTACATCTCCTTGTTTTATGAATTTCCCATTTAATTTTGGTTTGTAATTGCACATTCAATTATAGTATTAATATTTAGGTGTGTCAGTCATAGAAACATTTTCCAAAGTAACTGCTGTACTATTTATATCATATTGCAACAAGTACATGTTTCCTAGCATTACCATGTACATTTTCACTGTTTTAAAAGTTTTTCTAAAGTCATTGTTGTTTATGTTAACTCTTATAGAATTTTCCTACATTTTGCTTAAATCTTATCTTCAGAGGCAGATTTTGAGGGACCAGGGGGGTCCTCCCCTCCCCTTTTACTGGGGATAAAAATTGTTAATTATATAGGGAATCATTGAAGCATGACTGCAGTAGGCCCCCTCTCAGGCAGTCAGTGTGCCCCACTTATGAAAATATCAGGATAAGCCACTGTTTCATATTTTTATCATTCATGTATTTCTATTTATTTATAAAATATTAATTTCAATGACCATGTCGCAATATATGTCCTGAATAGAAGAACCTCCTGTGGAGCTTCTTTCAATGATATTGTTAACACTTGATTAGAGTACTTTTATTTTCAAATAGAAAACTGTCTGTAAATTAACCATGACTTACATCAAGGGGACTAAATGTTGGAATACAGTTTTAAAGAATAAACATGTGGCCTTGTGTAATGTACCATTGAAGAACTAACAAGTTGAAAGTAAAGCTTTATAAAACAAAATTCTGCATACCTTGTCAGGATTTCTATATATACATATATAAAGAATTTACAGGTCATGTTTTATTCATGGCCATTACACAGACATGAGATAAAGACTAATTTGTTTTCAGATTTCAATTCATAATCCAAGGCCCCAGCTTTTACTGAAAGTTAGCTATTAATTTGTAAAACCAAAATTTTAATTAAATTGTACACAAGTGTCATTTATTACTAAAATTATCAACACTTTTTCTCCGGCTATGTACCTGGATCTTAGGATCCCACTCTGGTCCCTAATTTAGCCTAAAATCCCAGGAATCCCTTATATACAAAAACAGGAAGTTATACCCAACATGATCACAGGACTTTTGGTTTGAAAAAAAAATATATTCTTTTGTATTGTATTGTATTGTATTGTATTGTATTATCATAATGTCATGACTACCTTATGTTTTTACCATAACATCAGCTTAATTTATTTCTAACAGAACAATCTTCAAAAAATCATGAATTATAAACACAAGAAGTGTTAATTTGAAGCATTATTTAATTAACTGTTAACATTACAAAAAAAAGGGTCATGTATACCTGATAATATAACAGGGAAAATCATTGTAAAATTACCCATATTAAGATTATTTATCAAATGATAACAAACTTAGTCATAATTCTATTGTCCCCATGTTGTGCCTCTAAGGAAATGTAAGATGATTTAGGTCCTGAGCTAGATAAAGTAGGACAATTTCCTATGGACACCCCCTAACAACACTTATTGTTTTATAGTGGGGCACCTGGTGTCCTGATTAAATTATACTACACACATGTGAGAGGAAGATACTACAGATAATTGATATTTACGTGGGAAAGTGGTTTTTTTTGACGATGTACATACAATGAATTGTTTAAACTATGATCCTTTCTATTTGTCACCATTTTCTATGTTATACAGGAGACATACTCCGTACATGGGACAGCCAGACTATAGGATCCATGAGCTGAACAAAAGGCTACAACAACGAAGTGAGGTAAGATGGATTTACTTCTAGTAACTTGATCCCTTTCAGTAAAATATTAAGGAGAAGGGTCTCATAAAGAGATCCTTTGTTTGAATTGCTTAATAAGTGATTATGATTTTCTTAAATTCAAACCAAATGTGGGATTCTGGTTTTTTTTAGGCATTGCATTGCAATTATGATCATATTGGTCTGCCACCCTTCCTGTGCTTTCTGTGAAGATACGATTTAAGCGTGACTTGTATATATGATGAACCCAATTTTGTCTAGGTAGCAAACCATAATCGCACACACATCATCATCTAAGTAAGATTTCTTCTCCCTTTTTGTTTGTCCTTTTATTTTTTTTAATTTGGGTTGGTTTTTTTTTTTATTATTTGTTTGGTTTTTTTTGTTTTGTTTTTTCTGTTTTCAAAATAATTTATTCATTTATATATTTTTTATTTTTATTTATTTTTTCTGTATTATTATTGTTTTCTTTTTCTTCAATCTTCAATTTTCCGTCTTTTGATCCATATTTATATATATATTTACTAAATTAGATATACCATTCTTTACATGCATGCTCATACATATATTTTTGTATTATATTGTTATAAATGTTAAATGGAGAAGACTTCATAAGTCTGTTTGACTTATGTCTTATCCAATTTGTACTTTAACAAATAAAATATGTTTAAACTAAAACCCAATTTTGTGTTTGTTGAATAATAAAAATTCTCTCATGAAAAATTTTAAAGAAACAATTGAGACCCAGCAGATGCCTGCAATATTATTTACTGAGGTCTTTCAGTTATATACACAAAGGATGACCAATTTTAAAATGGACTATTTGCTCCCAGAAAAGGTCATGTTTGTAATAATTGACTATTTACTGCACTTTATTATAAGGTCCTATCAAATATGTAGATACGTTATACTGTAAATAACATCTTGTCAAGTGCTGTAGCTGATTTTTTGCTAGTAAATAAAGGCAACAGTATACGTAGTATACTGCTGTTCAAAAGTCATAAATGGATTCAGAGTAAAATAAATCTGGGGTACAAACTAAAACCGGTGGAAACACATCTACAGTAAGAGGAAAACAAAGGAAAAACACAAACACTGAAGTGCTTCAAAAACAAAGGCCAACATACATATAGAAAGGAGCTATTTAATTAAGTAAACCAATGTCCTGTCAACTGATGTAGTGCCTCTAGTAGACTCTTTACTGAAAAACGAGGACCTGTTATTTATAAAAAGGACTATTTACTGCTAATGAGGTCCTGTTAGTTTTATTTGACTTATAACCACAAAATGAGATGCTGACAATTATACATGTAGTTAGATTGAGATTGGAAATGAGGAATTTGTCAAAGAGACAACAACCGGGTTACCCGACCATAAAGCAGACAACAGGCGAAGGCCACCAATAGGTCTTCAATGCAGTGAGAAACCCCCGCACTAGTTTATATAGTGGATTTTTGCTCGGAGATAAGGTCCTGATAGTTGTTGTGAACTACTTACTGATGTGTATATATATGGTTCCATGACTTGATGTCATTAAGGACTATTGATAGCTTTGAAGGGACTATTTCTTGTTTTGCTTTCTGTACTTTTGACTAAATTTAGTACAGTTGTAGTAGGAATTTGATTTTGATAACAGATTTTGAACTATCATTTGTATTAATAAGCCCTTTTTCAAAATTTTAGATATAGTATTTGCATTCAATGTTCAACATGCTATACATAAGTGTATTGTGTATTTGCGTTTAGAGAAATGAACTTAACATATTTTTAAATAAAATAAAGTTATGTGAAGTATGATGAAAGGTTACCAGATAACAACAGGAAACCAGGCCATGTTTCCTGTTATGTTACATTATAATTATTACCTTCTCTGCTTGTTTCAGCACATTATATGATTTATTATGACAAGCAACAAAAATTTGTCATCGTTTTTTAATTGGCTTTTAAATTTATGTGCTTAAATGCTTTTAAACAATTTCCTTTTTTAAGGTAAATTGGTAACTAGTTTGTGAAACTAGTTAATTAGGGTGCTGTTACTAGGACAGGTTAACAATGCTTATATGGGTTTTTTTTCATAGCAATTATTCTTAGAACCAGATTTGGCTAATAAAGGTTTATGTTTGAGCCTGTTTTTTTATGCCCCATTTAAGGGCATTATGTTTTCTGTCCTGTGCGTCCGTTAGTCCGTTCTTCCATCTGTCCCGCTTCAGGTTAAAGTTTTTGGTGGAGATAGTTTTTGATGAAGTTGAAGTTCAATCACATGTTCCCTATGATATGATCTTTCTAATTTTAATGCCAAATTACAGATTTTCACGGTCCACTGAACATAGAAACAGATTCTTGTTTCTTCAGAAAGCTATGTTTTACTGATATAAATGTTATTTCTATGAATGAAATAGTTTCACTGAAAATCAACAACGTTTGAGTTATCTAGCCTTCCATTTCATGCGTAATTAAGTGACTGAAATGTTTACGTGTTTCATTTATTTATTTCAAAAAGATGATATTTTAAACCATGCAAGAGTGAGTCAGTAATATTAAACATCTCACCTTGCCTAAATTACTGCATAATTTAAATCAAACCAGACTGGACATAAAAAAGGAATTAATGAAGGATCTTTGTAATATTTTTTTTGAGGAAAAAAACAATTCGATCTGGCTTTATGCAATTGATTTCTGATTTGAGTTAAAGGAATTGTGTATACTTTAATGAGATGGATCATAGTTCATACCAAAACATTTCAAAGACAAGTGTCCATATACCACATGCTTTGCTCTAAATTGACTCAAAACACATCCACAAAAAACAAAAAAAATCTTAAATAAAAAAAGTTACAGATCTAACCATCTTAATAATTTGATTTAACTTTAAAGGAATATGTCTTTGCCAAAGAAAATAAATTATGAATTTGCTTGCAATGCACATGAAACATATTTCAACAGTTGTCAGTGATTTTCCTGCCTTTTTTAAATGGAGACAATTGTGCAAAAGGAAATGGTATGTCAGTAATAACTTGCATCAGGTATAATCATGCTTTGAGAGCATAAAATCAGAATGACCTGAACAGAACAGCCAAATATATCTACGGCTAATATTGACCAAGGGAGTTACATATTTCATTTAATGAGAATTATGACTAAAATGTATCATTTAAATCAGACTAGAACATTTGCAAAATCACAGACTATCAGGTTAAGGTGGTACCTAACACTAAAGGGAGATAACTCTGTAAAATCATCTAAAGGTTTTAATTACATTGCTTTGTGAAGGGAATTTAAAGCTTCTCAATGATCAAAATTAGTTTGTGTCAAACTGCTATATAACCAGTGTAATTTTTCTGATAAAATGATTGGTTCAAATTTTTTTTTTATTTTTACATTTTTGTCAAAGGTTCAAAGTAAATACTTTGTCAAAATTTTATAAAAATTAAACAAGCCAAATTAATTTTAGTGAAGGTGTTGGGTACATCCTTAATGGTACCCTTGAAGACTTATTATAAATGTCCAACAGTAAGGGTACTGATGGATATTTTTTAAGCATAGTTTAGGTTTTCTTTAAGCATAAATATCCTGCCTTAAATGAGATAGATTAAAGATGGCCGGCCATATGTATGGGTTTGTAGTGTTTTAAGAGTTAGTGTCGAGCATTAACTTATTTCCCCCATCATATAATCGATATAGTGATACTTGTTTGAAATAAGGGTTGATGGGAAGTGTGGAGGTGCTGTCTCATTGACTTATTCGTCACATCTCACTTTATTGATCTAGAGATTTAATTGTCCGAGTTTGGCCTCTATGTTAAAATGATGTGTTGTTTGGTAGCTGCCTCATATACATACATTTTGTACATACTTTTTGTTCATATCTGAGGTATAATTTACAGGATGTAAATCCCAATCTCCTTTGAAGATAATCTCTGGCAACTTTGAAGCTTAGTAATACAGTATTATGTAATACACCTGAGTATCTACAATTGTTTTATCCACTATAGGGATATTATATACATATATATTCACTATCTATATAACAACAAAGAAGTTGTTTTGTTTTAAGGTGTTGTGTACAATTAATTATATAAGACAAGATGCTGAAGGAAATACATTAAATTTGATCAAGGTAACTTGATACCATATACAGTGTATTATTTACTGAGGCTCTGTAGGGGCACTGTAAAAGTTGAGACCAAAGTTTACACTATTTGACTTGAGATTATAAAAAATGCTTATTTAGAGAATCCTAGGTTTTCTTCAAATTTATAAAATGTCATACATTTAATATGAAAATTCATAATCTGTAGTATAGGATGGTAGATTTTATTTGACATTCTTTCTTTTTATTTATGGAAATGTCTACCAATTATTACCTTCATTGACCTTGCTATTTCAAATTCTCATAATTTATTGTTAAAGAATTTGAAAGGATCTATGCTTTTCTACCTAAAGTATGCAACATTTTGATTGATTAAATTTTGCTGCCTTCATAAGTAACTTTAAGTTACAAAGATAAATTTGACTAAAAAATAGTTAGAACTACTAAATGCTAATTGAATATGTATAACTAGTTATTTCCTGTTAACTTATATTTTTCCTACACATCAGATATAAAACAAAACTTGACCCAGTTGTTTGTCATTAAGTTTACTTTATATGTGTCTATCCTATTGTTATGCATATCATACCATATGTACAACACCCTTCTATTTCTGACCCATGTATCAAGTGCTAAAAAGAAAGAAAATTTATAAATAGAAACAACCTTAATGTGTTCTGAGATTGTGTGTTTTACAAAATTATTTTCATTAACTTCGTTCAAAGACCTTCATTCTGCAATTGGACCATTGAGGACTGGGGACATCAATTATGTGACACATTTTCCTGTAAAATTATCATGTTTATTTTTTGGCCTAAAGTGATTTCATTTAAATGGATTTTAAGCAAGACACTCTGTCGCTACCTTCATGAACTTATCATTTAAATTTCTATTTCAATCCTGTAGCAGCTGTTAAATTATATTTTGCATTAAACATGTACGAGAAAACTAGTGTCCTAATTATAAGTAATGTACAAAAAAAAATGAAAAACAATTATTATGGTAACACAGCAACAAACAACTGTGAACAACCACTAAATAAAAGACAAAAGACAGGTATCAACATACAGAATGTGGCATGGTTTAACATAATTAGCAGGATCCCAACCCTCCCCTAACCAGGGCCAGTGTGTAACAGTTCAACATAAAAAAAAAAAATTAAAAAAATCAGTTGAAAAAGACTTAATCATCAGATGGATACAAATTTAAATAGAAATACATCTAACAAAAACACTGAGTGGCCGTGGCTGGGTACTTGTACATCCTAACAACAAAAAGACACTATGTATTGATATGTATGGTGATAAACATTTTTATGTCACTGGTGATTTGATTGTCATGATGGCATGCCACTGAAATAATTAGTTTTGATTATAATTTTCTTATATTTTTCAGGAGAGTGATATCTTATGGTGGGAATCGTTTGCCACAGAATTCTTTGAAGATGACGCCAGCATGACTCTGTCATTTTATTTAGAAGATGGACCTAAACGTTACAGTTAGTATGATCTCTGTTTGGGTTGTATAAATATGTAAACATAAAAAAGAATATTAGACCTGTCCTATGATAATTGAAAAAAACACTAATGCATACATGCATGTCTTAGGTTAAAGTTTATTAGGACTAGAATTGTGTGTGGTTACATTGATATGCAACTTTGTTTAGTATTAAGTAAACTGTTTCAAAATTGTATATATATACATGTATATGTTGAAATAGGGGGTCGACCAAGAACTTAAGGTTCACTGAATATGGAAATAGGACAGTTCTTGCAGGAATGGTGTTCAGCTGTAGAAGTGTACCCAATGAATTTTCTGAACTCCATACAGATTTTAGTCTTTGGTTATATCAGTGATTCTGATGAACATTATATCTGATCAGCCTCGGTTTTTATGCCTCACCTATGATAGTAGAGGGGCATTATGTTTTCTGGTCTGTGCGTCCGTTCGTCCGTCCGTCTGTCTGTCCGTCCGTTCGTCCATCTGTCCCGCTTCAGGTTAAAGTTTTTGGTCAAGGTAGTTTTTGATGAAGTTGAAGTCCAATCAACTTGAAACTTAGTACACATGTTCCTTATGATATGATCTTTCTAATTTTTAAACCAAATTAAACTTTTGACCCCAATTTCACGGTCCACTGAACATAGAAAATGAAAGTGTATGTTTCAGGTTAAAGTTTTTGGTCAAGGTAGTTTTTGATGAAGTTGAAGTCCAATCAACTTGAAACTTAGTACACATGTTCCTTATGATATTATCTTTCTAATTTTAATGCCTTATTATATTTTTTATCCAATTTCATGGTCCATTGAACATGGAAGATGATAGTGCGAATTGGGCATTCGTGTACTTTGGACACATTCTTGTTGTCTGATCATTTATTTGGCTAGACAAAGGTGTTGCTTTTATGGTGGAGACCATCAAATTTTCTGTTTAAGTCAGTTGGATAGGATATACTTGAAGTTGTGAAAGGTCAATGATATTTTCTTTAAAGTTGCATTACTATCAGTACTTCTCAGTTTGATGACTGTTTCGGGGTTCTGCTCTCAGCTGGTCACGGTTTAATGACTTTCAATTAAATACCAATTCTCATTGTTAGGCTTTCTACTGCTGAGTAAATGAAAACTCTGTCTCTAACATGTACAGCAAGTGTTCTTTACCTTCTTAAGAATTTTTCCATAGTACTCGGATGCCCCACTCGCACTATCATTTTCAAGTTATTTATACATAAGTTATGTTTAAATAACTGGAGCATGACTCATAGGAAAGCGTAATTATCTGGATATAAAAAAAGAAGATTTGGTTTGATTGCCAATGAGAAAACTCTCTACAAGCGACCAAAATGACACAGAAAGTAACAACTATAGGTTACCGAACGGCTTCAAACAATTAGCAAAGCCCATACACATAGTCAGCTATTAAAGGCCCGGATATGTCAATGTAAAACAATGGAGTCAGTTTAACAAAGAAAACTTACGATCAAGATTCATAGTAAATCATGAACAATTCAGTATACTCACAGTTAGTCAATGTAGCAAGTATTTTGTGTAATTGACCCCTGGTATATCTAGATTATATTTGATTAAGGCTATGTATAATAATTGTGATATTTCTATTACAGCTATTGGAAGAACATTGATACCTCGGTATTTCAGAAGTATATTTGAGGGAGGAGTTACAGATCTCTACTACATATTGAAGCATACTAAAGAATCATTTCATAATACATCAATCACCTTAGACTGTGACCATGCTACCATGGTAACACATCATGGCAAACCTATGTTTACTAAGGTAAGTGACCTTCTCAGGTCAAGGCCATTGTCGCTTAAAAACATCCATCACCCTCTTGAGTTTTCTCATACACAAAATTAAACATAATAACACATCAGCTTTTAATGAATATTGATTTAGTTCTTCATTTTAATCATACAAACATTCTTATAAAATTATTAGAAAAAATCATGTCAGCAGTTCTGCAGTCTTCTATGCTGAGAATGCTCTCCCTTTTGTTGCCGATTCTTAACTTAATGTTCATTACAACATTAGGGAATGTAGTTTAATAATTTTCTATTAAAGGATTAAATTGATAAACAAATATGGCCCATTGTTGCTCATCTGAAAGAGTAAAATAAAGAAAAGCCCTGCATAAGTAAAATGATTTCCAGGTCAATCATCCAAATGCAAGCTATCTATTTAAAAAAAAAAAAATTAATCAGACAATATGAGAAAATATTATACTATTTTGAGTCTATAGTTTAAGATATTTAAATATTATATACATTTACTAGGATGTTGATATATATTCTTTATGTTCTGTAGGTTGTAACAGAAGGCAGATTGATATTAGAATTTACATTTGACGATTTGATGAGAATTAGATCATGGCATTTTCAAGTTCGCCAACACAGAGAGCTTATCCCACGGAGTGTTATAGCAATGCAGGTAATGAAAGCACATTCTATCTCCTGTCATAATAATATACTTAATAAGAACTGAACACCAAGATCTCATCCCAAGTAATGCCATGGCAATGTTTTGTATTAGAATATATTTCAAATGTCAGCAATATACTGTTATTTCAGAAATTATTGCGTGCATTTATTATTGCGATTTTGTCATTTTAGACTATAATGTGATTTTATTTTTTGCGATATTCAGAAGAATCCTGTTTGATTCATATAAAAAATTTCAAAATGCGAGTTTTAATTATTGCGATAATAACCCTGTAGCATTTTTCGCAATGATAAAAACATCACAATAATTTCTGAATTTACAGTAGATAAATATTGCTACCCAGCATAGTGTCATAACTATGTAGGTGTTATTAAACTGTGTGACACTGTTATCCATGTTGGTGTGCATACCCGTAGCCAGAAATATACAAAGATATATGATAAGAAATTAAAAGGGCACTCAAAAATCATATGGTTATCACTAATTTGAGTCTTTTTATGTAATTTATTTTCTTTCCAGGATCCTTCAATGGTTGAACAGTTATCAAAAAATATAACACGACAGGGACTAACTAACTACACACTCAACTTCTTACGGGTAAGTAACATTAAAGTTTGAATGTCTTTATATGAAGTGAATGAATTTGTCTGTATCAGAATATTGACTTTTATATCGCACTTTTGAAAACACAAACATAAATTTCCAATGCCACAAATCAGAAGTGACTGTTGTATCACATCATAAGGTCAAATGTTGTTAAATCTCAGGTCAAGGGTCACAAAAATCAAAATGTGGAAGATCTATTAACAACTGGATAATTATCAGTGTTCCAGCTAGGCCGTTTTCAGAGGGTGTGGTGCCCGCCCTTTCCCAAGTGCCGCCCTGTGCCCTTTTTACAGTTTCCAGAGATTGATTGTATATTAATTTGTTCGTATTGATATGATACGCTAATTACTAAATTTTACCTGGGGAAAAGTTTATGACTTTGTTTATGACCCCAAGCTAATCAACGGTTACAACTGGTGTCATAATCTGTTGTTATAGGTAAACCGTTTATTGGATGGGTCATTAATTCATTTAAATAGAATCGGCCAGTCGGCAATTATCTTGGAAGAAATGTGCATACAACAACATGAACAACTTGGGCACAACTTGCAATGTTTACCATAGTTTTATGGAGGAAACGTAATGACAGAAAGTTGAAAACCATAGTAAACTCGTTGAAGACATTGTTTTACTTGTTTTCCGTGAAATAAACAGAAAATTCAGAAGTATTTGTCATTGACTGCCCTCATTTTTGATACGAAAATAACAAAATCGGCCGCCATATTGTGATCCTATTTACATTATCAGGGCTCACACTACTTCAGAATTATAGGGAGAAGTGACTTCTCTTTTTATACGACCGCAAATTTTGAAAAAATTTTCGTCGTATATTGCTATCACGTTGGCGTTGTCGTCGTCGTCCGAATACTTTTAGTTTTCGCACTCTAACTTTAGTAAAAGTGAATAGAAATCTTTGAAATTTTAACACAAGGTTTATGACCACAAAAGGAAGGTTGGTATTGATTTTGGGAGTTTCGGTCCCAACAGTTTAGGAATTAGGGGCCAAAAAGGGACCCAAATAAGCATTTTTTTGGTTTTCGCACCATAGCGTTAGTATAAGTAAATAGAAATCTATGAAATTTAAACACAAGGTTTATGACTATAAAAGGAAGGTTGGTATTGATTTTGGGAGTTTTGGTCCCAACAGTTAAGGAAAAAGGGGCCCAAAGGGTCCAAAATTAAACTTTGTTTGATTTCATCAAAATTGAATAATTGGGGTTCTTTAATATGCCGAATCTAACTGTGTATGTAGATTCTTAATTTTTAGTCCCATTTTCAAATTGGTCTACATTAAGGTCCAAAGGGTCCAAAATAAAACTTAGTTTGATTTTAACAAAAATTGAAACCTTGGGGTTCTTTGAAATGCTGAATCTAAAAATGTACTTAGATTTTTCATTATTGGCCCAGTTTTCAAGTTGGCCCAAATCGAGGTCCAAAATTAAACATTGTTTGATTTCATCAAAAATTGAAAAATTGGGGTTCTTTGATATGCCAAATCTAACTGTGTATGTAGATTCTTAATTTTTGGTCCAGTTTTAAAATTGGTCTAAATTAAAGTGCAAAGGGTCCAAAATTAAACTAAGTTTGATTTTAACAAAAATTAAATTCTTGGGCCTCTTTGATATGCTGAATAGATTTTTGATTATGGGCCCAGTTTTCAAGTTGGTCCAAATCAGGATCTAAAATTATTATATTAAGTATTGTGCAATTGCAAGTCTTATCAATTGCACAGTATTGTGCAATGGCAAGAAATATCTAATTTCACAATATTGTGAAATGGCAATTTTTTTTTTAATTAAGAGTTATCTTTCTTTGTCCAGTATAGTAAGCAAGAAATATCTGCAAGAATTTTTTTTAATTGGAGTTATCTTTCTTTGTCCAGAATCAACTTAAATCTTTGTTATATACAATATACAATGTATATTCACTTTTTACTACCAACTGATAAATTTAAATAATCTTTACCATTCAGTGATTACAAGCAGTTTTTTTTACATCTTAATATTTTATGATGTATTTAAATGAGTAGTAATTGTTGCAAACTCCATTAGAATATTTTAATTGAAATTAGTTTTGGAATAAGGGAAAGGGGGATGTGATTAAAAAATTGGGTTCAATTTTTCTCATTTGAAATTTCATAAATAAAAAGAAAATTTCTTCAAACATTTTTTTGAGAGGATTAATATTCAACAGCATAGTGAATTGCTCTAAGAGAAAACAAAAATTTTAAGTTCATTTGAATATATTCATTCTGTGTCAGAAACCTATGCTGTGTCAACTATTTAATCACAATCCAAATTTAGAGCGGAATCCAGCTTGAATGTTGTGTCCATACTTGCCCCAACCGTTCAGGGTTCAACCTCTGCGGTCGTATAAAGCTACCTCCTGCGGAGCATCTGGTTGACATCTGTAGTAGAAAAAAGAAAGGAAATTGGCATTGATTTTTCAGAATTAACCTTTGAGAGAAAAAAAGCTGAAAAACACTGCTCGTTCACTCATAAAATAAAAAATAAAGATATGCGATTCGAATTTTATTACAAGTATGTATTTTTCAATAAAAAAAAATACCATTTAAGTTGCATAGTGTTGGCTTGGATATCAATTTGTTTTCAACGTAAAGTGGGTTCAACATGATAAGATTACAAATAAAATATACCTAATCAGTGATCTGGAAGGTTTTTTTCACTATGGGCCCAGGGCCCCTCAAAAATAAATTCAATGGGCCATTTAAAAAAATAATGGGCCATGTTGTCAAATGAGTGGGCCATTTGAATTGACTTCTGTAAAAAAATAAAAAGTATCATTATTTTCCCATGTTTTGGAAAAGAGGTGTTGGTACAAATTTACCTAAAAATTATGATTTTAAATAATATTGTTCCTGTGATTCTGTAATTTCAATGAATATACAATAACTTCTTCCAAAAAGGACAATATTAAAGATAAACCTTTATTTACAATGTTTAAACTGTTACTGTTGACTTGTTTTCATGTTCATGTTTTTTTTAACATTAAATTTGGGTCTTCGTCGATACCATACTCATTCCAGACGTTCCGTATTAGAGGACATTTCAGGAACGTCCTGTGCACTTCTTGTATTATTATTATTGCTTCATCAAGATGCCAAGAATAACAGTAGAGAGTACCATTAATTGATAGAACAAAATAATAATTCGCTGAAGTCATGTTTACAAAATGTCAAAACGAGCCAAAGACCAAAAAATGACAAGGACATTTAAGCGCCTATAATGGAGACAAAAACTATATTCATAAAATGGCTTCAGGGGTTTTCAATCGAAATAATAGCAAGCTTAACTAAATCAAAAGATTATATATTAGAGTTAAATCTCGTCTGTAATAGCCAAATTTCACAAATGTAAAGTTGTTTATAAAAAATTATATCATGAATGATGGTTAATTGCGTTTTTTGGGTTATCAGTTAAACCGCATGGTTCTATTATAACCATAGGAAAACACCCGAGACGTTAAACCGCATGGTTCTATTACCATAGGAAAACACCCGAGACGTCCTAAAAATATATAGGTGCTCCAATGATTGGAGGAACATTTTACAGTTGTTTCCACACACATGTGGCACGGAACACGATCGGAAATCTATTTGACGATATCTAAACGTTTCGAAACGATGTGAAAAATATCGTGCGCCACGTGGGCGCTTACATTTGTCACTCTATGCGCCATTTCTGGTGAATATGCGCTATAGGCGCAGGGCACACGTCCTTCCCGATCACTGCCTAATCAAGCCATTTTAACCCACTACACATAAAAAGTAAAAAACACATTGTTAAGCTGCAACAGTACGGTTTTCTTTGTTTTTTCTCTAATTATTTATTTTCAAAGTTGACTTGTTTCTACTGAACTGTCCTGGTGCCTAGGTTCTCCTGGTCGGGGCCTCTCCCAGAGCGGGTGTCAGGCTTGCTGAAAGTAAGATTTCTGTGAGGTCATTTTAATTCCTCGGAAATTGCGAGAATACAGGATTTTGAACCATTTACCCCAGAGCTTCTGGGGATCTTTAGCCGCCCCCATACCTCGACCGTATGACTTCTTTCTCCAGCATTGCGTACACAACAAATTTGTCTAGCTACGACCCTGGTAACAGTTTAACAGAAGAAGAAAAATGTAAAATACAGTTATATAAGGCTGGACTCATCAAATTGGCACAAAGCACATACAACTATCATGACCACAGTGCCTTAATATAACATATTTTTCTGAGACAAGTGCCTGTGATAATGACTATGGTTACAAAAAAAAAGACAAACTACTATGATCTTAAAAGTACACACTGTTACTGAAAGCTAGTTTAAAATCTCAACTGATAGAATATAAGAATAATGTTTTTTGTTTGTTTTGTTTATGTTTTTTTATCATCATGATCATTTGCTATAAATATGAACTGTTCTAAACCATAATCCTAAACTGTAAATTGATGAATTCAAAAAGTCACATTAACATCCTGATATTGTTACTTCATAAATCTTGGCCTTTGCTCTACTGCTTTGGGATATACTACATCCTATGTAGAGTTGTCCTGTTGGAGTGAATGCAAGAGAATATGGTAACATTATGTTTATGTCACTTGTTGTATAATATGTCATCAGCAGGCCAGCATTGTTCAGGATATGAAGTTTATGAATATCTGGATCAGCTACAATAACATTGTCTCTAGATGTTGTTGCTATGTCTGTTGGATAGAATGGTGTGTCTTTGTTGATATATGTATTTCCTGTATATATATTGATTATACCACCACCCTGTTCTAACACCACCACTCTGCCTCTGTCATCACTTACTTTATCCACCACATGAATATTTTCATTACTGGTACTGGTTATTCTGTAGGGATAGGTGAATATAGGTTGTTTATGTTGATCATGTTCATACACTCTCTCGTGGTCTCCAATCTGATTCATCAGTATTACACATATTCTGTCATTATTACCACCTCCTACTAGAACTTTATTGTCACTGGTGATATGAACTTCTGTAGAAATGAATGGTGAAACATTAAATACTGAGTCTGTTATTGTACCTGTTTTACTATTGATTTGTTTCAGTCTTGATTCCTTAGTAGATATAAGTAGATTATTTGATTGAGTAACAGCCATACCATAGACTTTGATATTAAAGCTGGATAGAATGTTCAGTTTGGCGCCTTCAGGTTTTACTCTCTGTAATACTTTATCAGTGGTGTTACTTATCCACAGTGAATCATCATGACAATATGTTATTAAACCTATTGCAGTTAGTTCATTTTTATATTGTTTATTGATATTAATTTCTACAACAGTATGTTGTCCCACATCTTTGATGTTCACTACCTGATGATTCTTGGCATTTTGGAATTGTGGATGCACTTTTTCTTTACAGTGATTACACAGTAATTTACTACAGTCAATACACTTCCACTTCATTGGTCGGTCAGTTTCACATATACCACATTTAGCTGGAGCTTGACTTCTTATAACAAACTGAGAGAACGCCATTTTAGATTAGTAATATATATGGCATATTTTCTTTCTGGTTTGTATCTATAAACAATACTATTTTGGTAAGTTATATGATTTGATTGGTCATGGTAGACTATTATCAATGATTATTGAATGTCAAGGTTTTTAAATACCGTGTTGTAGGTATGATTTGTAAAAACACATAAATTAAATTCATAAGATTGATAATAACCTGACCTTTTTTGCTAACTACCAGCTTAAAACAGTTTTAGTTGATTATAAAGTATTTTGTATTCTAGGGTACTTTAAAATTCATAGTTTATTGATGTAAAGATAAATTAAAAGTATATTCAAATTAAAAGATCTGGTGGAACTTATATATACCTTAGTACAATGATGTAAAAAGTTTTACAAGTTTTACAAGTTTTACATTAGGTATATGTATCATGCAGTGATTTTAATACCACTGTACATATTACCAAGGAACTACATGACTGATTTATATCAAATAAATACCATAAGATGTAGAAATTTTTTGATTTATTGTTTATTTTGCTATTAAGAGAAGTGTCTATTCATGCTTATTCTAATTTTTTGACGAGACCAATATTTTTTCACAAAGAAAAATATTTATTGAAAAGTTTGCTATGTATTTTAACCAAATTAAAATCGTAAAAAATTGCATTTGTGTTTTAACCCATCAGATAATAAGCATGAACCTGACAAAAATTATGCCCAAGTAAACATTGTAACATCTCAGACATTTCTGCATCTTATGGTATCTATTTTGTAAAAATCACTCGCACAGTTTAACTTTTGAAAAATCTTGATGTTAGTTGAAATAATAAGACATTTTTTGAAATGATAAAACATTTTTCAAGTGGGAACTCACTTTTGTCCTTTGACTGTAGGCATGTGAGACTAAGGTACCTATACTGGGGACACAAAGAATATAAGATCCTGCAATCCCTTCCTCCCTAAAATAGACAGAAATTGTGAAGTACAAAAATAAAAAATAAACTGTTCACAGTTTATGTGTACTTGTTTAATTTTTAATAAATATATACAGGTTCTAGCTATTTAAGAATGCATGTAATACAAAACATTTTACTAAATACCGGTAATCAAAACCTAAAGTTACTCAACCAAAATTTACACTATGTCACAAACAATTGTTAGGCCATATATTGGTTGTATAGGTTTGTAGATAACAACCACAGATCTTCAAACTTGATATAGTTCCATTTATAAGAGGGTGGTAAAGGGTTATTTTTGTGCAACGTGATCACCATTTTTTATTAGCTCACCTGACCTGAAAGGTCAAGTGAGCTTTTCTCATCAATTGGCGTCCGTCGTCTGTAAACTTTTACAAAAATATTCTCCTCTGAAACTACTGGGCCAAATTTAACCAAACTTGGCCACAATCATCCTTGGGGTATCGATCTAGTTTAAAAAATGTGTCCGGTGACCTGGCCATCCATCCAAGATGGCCGCCATGGCTAAAAATAGAACGCAGGGGTAAAATGTATCTTTTGGCTTATATCTTTGAAACCAAAACATTTAGAGCAAATCTGACATGGGTAAAATTGTTGATCAGGTCAATTTGGTGAATTGGTTATTTTAAGGAAATTTTGCAGTTTTTATACGACCGCAAATTTTGAAAAAATTTTCGTCGTATATTGCTATCACGTTGGCGTCGTCGTCGTCGTCGTCGTCGTCGTCGTCGTCCGAATACTTTTAGTTTTCGCACTCTAACTTTAGTAAAAGTGAATAGAAATCTATGAAATTTTAACACAAGGTTTATGACCTTAAAAGGAAGGCTGGTATTGATTTTGGGAGTTTTGGTCCCAACATTTTAGGAATAAGGGGCCAAAAAGGGCCCAAATAAGCATTTTCTTGGTTTTCGCACTATAACTTTAGTTTAAGTTAATAGAAATCTATGAAATTTTGACACAAGGTTTATGACCACAAAAGAAAGGTTGGGATTGATTTTGGGAGTTTTGGTTTCAACAGTTTAGGAATTAGGGGCCAAAAAAGGGCCCAAATAAGCATTATTCTTGGTTTTCGCACAATAACTTTAGTTAAAGTAAATAGAAATCAATGAAATTTAAACACAATGTTTATGACCACAAAAGGAAGGTTGGTATTGATTTTGGGAGTTTCGGTCCCAACAGTTTAGGAATTAGGGGCCAAAAAGGGACCCAAATAAGCATTTTTCTTGGTTTTCGCACCATAGCGTTAGTATAAGTAAATAGAAATCTATGAAATTTAAACATAAGGTTTATGACTATAAAAGGAAGGTTGGTATTGATTTTGGGAGTTTTGGTCCCAACAGTTAAGGAAAAAGGGGCCCAAAGGGTCCAAAATTAAACTTTGTTTGATTTCATCAAAATTGAATAATTGGGGTTCTTTAATATGCCGAATCTAACTGTGTATGTAGATTCTTAATTTTTGGTCCCGTTTTCAAATTGGTCTACATTAAGGTCCAAAGGGTCCAAAATTAAACTTAGTTTGATTTTAACAAAAATTGAAACCTTGGGGTTCTTTGATATGCTGAATCTTAAAATGTACTTAGATTTTTGATTATTGGCCCAGTTTTCAAGTTGGCCAAAATCGGGGTCCAAAATTAAACATTGTTTGATTTCATCAAAAATTGAATAATTGGGGTTCTTTGATATGCCAAATCTAACTGTGTATGTAGATTCTTAATTTTTGGCCCAGTTTTAAAATTGGTCTAAATTAAAGTGCAAAGGGTCCAAAATTAAACTAAGTTTGATTTTAACAAAAATTAAATTCTTGGGCCTCTTTGATATGCTGAATCTAAACATGTACTTAGATTTTTGATTATGGGCCCAGTTTTCAAGTTGGTCCAAATCAGGATCTAAAATTATTATATTAAGTATTGTGCAATAGCAAGTCTTTTCAATTGCACAGTATTGTGCAATGGCAAGAAATATCTAATTTCACAATATTGTGAAATAGCAAATTTTTTTTGAATTAAGAGTTATCTTTCTTTGTCCAGTATAGTAAGCAAGAAACATCTGCAAGAATTTTTTTAATTGGAGTTATCTTTCTTTGTCCAGAATCAACTTAAATCTTTGTTATATACAATATACAATGTATATTCACTTTTTACTACCAACTGATAAATTTAAATAATCTTTACCATTCAGTGATAACAAGCAGTTTTTTTACATCTTAATATTTTATGATGTATTTAAATGAGTAGTAATTGTTGCAAACTCCATTAGAATATTTTAATTGGAATTAGTTTTGGAATAAGGGAAAGGGGGATGTGAATAAAAAATTGGGTTCAATTTTTCTCATTTGAAATTTTATAAATAAAAAGAAAATTTCTTCAAACATTTTTTTGAGAGGATTAATATTCAACAGCATAGTGAATTGCTCTAAGAGAAAACAAAAATTTTAAATTCATTTGAATACATTCATTCTGTGTCAGAAACCTATGCTGTGTCAACTATTTAATCACAATCCAAATTTAGAGCGGAATCCAGCTTGAATGTTGTGTCCATACTTGCCCCAACCGTTCAGGGTTCAACCTCTGCGGTCGTATAAAGCTACGCCCTGCGGAGCATCTGGTTGGCTATTATCTTGAATACTATTATAGATAGAGATAAACTGTAAACAGCAATAATGTTCAGCAAAGTAAGACCTACACATAAGTCAACATGACCAAAATTGTCAGTCAACCCCTTAAGGAGTTATTGCCCTTTATAGTTAATTTTTAACAATTTTTTGTCCTTTTTTGTAACTTGTACAAAAATCTTCTTCTGAAACTACATGGCCAAATTTAACTTAACTTTGCCAAAATTATCATTGTGGTATATGGTTTAAAAATGTGTCCGATGACCCCGCCTACCAAACAAAATGGCCGACATGGCTAAAATTAGAACATAGTGGTTAAATGCAGTTTTTAAAAAGTTTGAAAAAATTTTCGTCGTATATTGCTATCACGTTGGCGTCGTCGTCTGCGTCGTCGTCGTCGTCCAAATACTTTTAGTTTTTGCACTCTAACTTTAGTAAAAGTGAATAGAAATCTATGAAAATTTAACACAAGATTTATAACCACAAAAGGAAGGTTGGTATTGATTATGGGAGTTTTGGTTTCAACATTTTAGGAATTAGGGGCCAAAAAGGGACCCAAATAAGCATTTTACTGGTTTTCGCACTATAACTTTAGTTTAAGTTAATAGAAATCTATGAAATTTTGACACAAAGTTTATGACCACAAAAGAAAGGTTGGGATTGATTTTGGGCATTTTGGTTTCAACAGTTAAGGAATTAGGGGCCAAAAAAAAGCCCAAATAAGCATTATTCTAGGTTTTTATACGACCGCAAATTTTGAAAAAAATTTCGTCGTACATTGCTATCACGTTGGCGTCGGCGTCGTCGTCGTCGTTGTCGTCGTCGTCATCCGAATACTTTTAGTTTTCGCACTCTAACTTCAGTAAAAGTGAATAGAAATCTATGAAATTTTAACACAAGGTATATGACCATAAAAGGAAGGTTGGTATTGATTTTGGGAGTTTTGGTCCCAACATTTAAGGAAATAGGGGCCAAAAAGGGCCCAAATAAGCATTTTCTTGGTTTTCGCACTATAACTTAAGTTTAAGTTAATAGAAATATACGAAATTTTGACACAAGGTTAATGACCACAAGAGAAAGGTTGGGATTGATTTTGGGAGTTTTGGTTTCAACAGTTTAGGAATTGGGGGCCAAAAAAGGGACCAAATAAGCATTATTCTTGGTTTTCGCACAATAACTTTAGTTTAAGTAAATAGAAATCAATGAAATTTGAACACAACGTTTATGACCACAAAAGGAAGATTGGTACTGATTTTGGGAGTTTAGGTCCCAACAGTTTAGGAATTAGGGGCCAAAAAGGGACCCAAATAAGCATTTTTCTTGGTTTTTGCAACATAACGTAAATAGAAATCTATGAAATTTAAACCCAAGGTTTATGACCATAAAAAGAAGGTTGGTATTGATTTTGGGAGTTTTGGTCCCAACAGTTTAGGAAAAAGGGGCCCAAAGGGTCCAAAATTAAACTTTGTTTGATTTCATCAAAATTGAATAATTGGGGTTCTTTGATATGCCGAATCTAACTGTGTATGTAGATTCTTAACTTTTGGTCATGTTTTCAAATTGGTCTACATTAAGGTCCAAAGGGTCCAAAATTAAACTTAGTTTGATTTCGACAAAAAATGAATTGGTTGGGTTCTTTGATATGTTGAATTTAAAAATGTACTTAGATTCTTGATTATTGGCCCAGTTTTCAAGTTGGTCCAAATCTGGGTCCAAAATTAAACTTTATTTGATTTCATCAAAAATTGAATAAATGGGGTTCTTTGATATGCCAAATCTAACTGTGTATGTAGATTCTTCATTTTTGGTCCCGTTTTCAAATTGGCCTACATTAAGGTCTAAAGGGTCCATAATTAAACTAAGTTTGATTTTAACAAAAAATAAATTCTTGGGCCTCTTTGATATGCTGAATCTAAACATGTACTTAGATTTTTGATTATGGGCCCAGTTTTCAAGTTGGCCCAAATCAGGATCTAAAATTATTATATTAAGTATTGTGCAATAGCAAGTCTTTTCAATTGCACAGTATTGCGCAATGGCAAGAAATATCTAATTGCACAATATTGTGAAATAGCCAAAAAAAATTTAATTAGAGTTATCTTTCTTTGTCCAGAATAGTAAGCAAGAAATATCTTATTGCAAGAATTTTTATTTTAATTGGAGTTATCTTTCTTTGTCCAGAATCAACTTAAATCTTTGTTATGTACAATATGCAATGTATATTCACTTTTTACTACCAGCTGATAAATTTAAATAATCTTTACCATTCAGTGATAACAAGCAGTTTTTTTACATCTAAATATTTATGATGTATTTAAATGAGTAGTTATTGTTGCAAACTCAATTAGAAAATTTTAATTGAGATTAGTTTCGGAATAAGGGAAAGGGGGATGTGATTAAAAAATTGGGTTCAATTTTTCTCATTTGAAATTTCATAAATAAAAAGAAAATTTCTTCAAACATTTTTTGAGAGGATTAATATTCAACAGCATAGTGAATTGCTCTAAGAGAAAACAAAAATTTTAAGTTCATTAGAACACATTCATTCTGTGTCAGAAACCTATGCTGTGTCAACTATTTAATCACAATCCAAATTTAGAGCGGAATCCAGCTTGAATGTTGTGTCCATACTTGCCCCAACTGTTCAGGGTTCAACCTCTGCGGTTGTATAAAGCTACGCCCTGCGGAGCATCTGGTTGTTTAATAACTTTAGTTTAAGTAAATAGAAATCAATGAAATTTAAACACAATGTTTATGACCACAAAAGGAAGGTTGGTATTGATTTTGGGAGTTTAGGACTCAACAGTTTAGGAATTAGGGGCTAAAAAGGGACCCAAATAAGCATTTTTCTTGGTTTTCGCTCCATAACATTAGTATAAGTAAATAGAAATCTATGAAATTTAAACACAAGGTTTATGACCATAAAAGGAAGGTTGGTATTGATTTTGGGAGTTTTGGTACTAACAGTTTAGGAATAAGGGGCCCAAAGGGTCCAAAATTAAACTTTGTTTGATTTTCATCAAAAATTGATTAATTGGGGTTCTTTGATATGCCGAATCTAACTGTGTATGTAGATTTTTAATTTTTGGTCCCGTTTTCAAATTGGTCTACATTAAGGTCCAAAGGGTCCAAAATTAAACTAAGTTTGATTTTGACAAAAAATGAATCGGTTGGGTTCTTTGATATGCTGAATCTAAAAATGTACTTAGATTCTTGATTATTGGCCCAGTTTTCAAGTTGGTCCAAATTGGGGTCCAAAATTTAACTTTGTTTGATTTCATCAAAAATTGAATAAATGGGGTTCTTTGATATGTCAAATCTAACTGTATGTAGATTTTTCATTTTTGGTCCTGTTTTCAAATTGGTCTACCGGTACATTAAAGTTCAAAGGGTCTGTAATTAAACTTAGTTTGATTTTAACAAAAATTGAAATCTTGGGGTTCTTTGATATGCTGAATCCAAACATGTACTTAGATTTTTGATTATGGGCCCAGTTTTCAAGTTGGTCCAAATCAGGATCTAAAATTATTATATTAAGTATTGTGCAATAGCAAGTCTTTTCAATTGCACAGTATTGCGCAATGGCAAGAAATATCTAATTGCACAATATTGTGAAATAGCCAAAAAAAAATTAATTAGAGTTATCTTTCTTTGTCCAGAATAGTAAGCAAGAATTATCTAATTGCACAATATTGTGCAATTGCAAGATTTTTTTTAATTGGAGTTATCTTTCTTTGTCCAGAATCAACTTAAATCTTTGTTATATACAATATACAATGTATATTCACTTTTGACTACCAACTGATAAATTAAAATAATCTTTACCATCCAGTGATAACAAGCAGTTTTTTTACATCTTAATATTTTATGATGTATTTAAATGAGTAGTTATTGTTGCAAACTCCATTAGAAATTTTAATTGAGATTAGTTTTTGAATGAGGGAAAGGGGAATGTGATTAAAAAAATTGGGTTCATTCTCATTTGAAATTTCATAAATAAAAAGAAAATTTCTTCAAACATTTTTTTGAGAGGATAAATATTCAACAGCATAGTGAATTGCTCTAAGAGAAAACAAAAAAAATAAGTTCATTAGAACACATTCATTCTGTGTCAGAAACCTATGCTGTGTCAACTATTTAATCACAATCCAAATTTAGAGCTGTATCCAGCTTGAATGTTGTGTCCATACTTGCCCCAACCGTTAAGGGACCAACCTCTGCGGTCGTATAAAGCTACGCCCTGCGGAGCATCTGGTTGAAACTGATAGGGAGAAGTGGTGAGATTTGAAGGAGAAGTGCTCATTCGCGCTGTGCGTTACAATGTTTGGATTTTACTGTAGTATAAACGGTCATTTGTAAATAATGTTCTTTTTATATTGTTCAATTTTTATCTGAGTATTCAATTAAAGTAACATTTCAAATTAAAAGTTGTTTAAATTTTACTAAGGGCCTTGTGAGAAACTACCAACTAAATATCAAGCACTAAAAAAAAATTTTTTTTTTTTTAAAAAGGTAAAGAAATTATAAAATAACAATTACAATTTAATTAAAAACTAGCTTGTGTATGAAATTCAGTGTTTCTCATCAAAAGATATATAAAGGTAAGCTGGGCCATAATATATTGACATTAGTGTTATAGTCTAAGAGTTAAGCAACTTTACAATAGTTTACAACAATCCATTTAAATTATAGGGAATGATATACACCAATCAATGATGAGTTTATTTAGATGTAACCAAAATCTTTAAATGCGTGTGGAATGCGTAATTTTTCCTTTTGGGATCAATATTCTTCTGTCAGCTGTTCCATCCGTGCGTCCGTAGTAATTTTTGTGAAAATACGGATTTCGGTCATAGCTGGTCCGTTTCCGATCTGTAGTTTAGAAATCGGTCAATGGCGGACGATTGCAAGAAAATTTACAAAAATAAACGATGTTTGACAAGTTTTTTGGAAAGGATCATGACGTTTTTAATGCAATAAAAGGATTGAAAATTTACTGGAGGCAACTGTTATCATGTTTAAATGAAGTAACAAACTTATTTTGCAGCCGAAAGTTAGGTTGATGTACGTTTTTGAGTAACAAGCATCGGAACTTTCGGAAGTGCATGAAGTGATAAAAAGTTGTATTTTTATTAAATAACTTGCTACACACTGCAAAAACAATGCTTCATCCTCTTTTCATCAGATAATGAATCGATTATGTCTTAATTTCTTTAATTATCAATAAAAAGTTGATTTTTCATCAACTTGGTAAAAATTGAAAATGTCCGATGACGGAAGCAACTGAAAGCGAGTATCGTAAACAACTAAGACGTTACGCACGGTATTGGTGCCACTTAGCGTTACACGACGTTCCTAACAAAACGACGATTTTGACGTTGTCAGTCCATGGAATGTTTCAAACGTTGACCTCATATTCTACTCATGTGAAATGCCGCTTAAAAGTACAGAGATTTTCGAAGTTGTTCTTTATATGGCATACCTGTCAACCTGTGACGATGAAAATGCAGGTCATGACCTGCATTGAAGAATCAAATCTCAGGTCATAACGCGTACGAACTTTTTCGAGCTGAATTTCAGTATTAATGGTACATTTTCTTATTATGTATATGGAAAATACCAAAACATCAATGCATGTTCACTTTGTTAAGTCATTTTATCCTAATTAATTATTATTTCATTGCACTTTTAAAGATTTTAATAAATTTGTGTAATACAGATTTATGTTCTTTACTTTTTGTAATTATTAGATACTAGAATTTTTATTCAATTGTAATTTAAAATGTTTGAGACTATTGTCTCACACAGCAACTCTGAAAAATGTAGGAAATTAGACTAAGATAAAATATAGTAATACAGTTAAAGGCAGTATAAATGTAATAAATAATTTTCAACTTTTTTTTTTAAATTGTATAAAAGTATCAAAATAATGAAAAGTTATTTTTCAAAATGTATTTGAATTCTAAATTTTTTATCATTTTATCTTTTTCACCCATAAAACGTAAATATAAGGAATAATTTTGAATGGTGACAAATAAGGGGAAGTAACTCTAACTCTATTTGTAAACAAATGTAGAGCAGTTTATTTACGACCTAAAGGTGTTAATTAACAGTGTGTTTGACACCAAAGCTGTCAAGTAAAGCCATGCACTTAATGGGTCACTTAAATTGACAGTTTACATAGCTAGATGAACTTCCTGTTCATGGAAGAATTACGAATTTGACGGTATTTCAAAAGAATATTACTTATGAAATCAATCGCAAGGCTAAGAAATACGGGTGAAATCGGGTCATTTTCGGAATTCCCGGGTGATTTCAATGACCCGGCGGGTGTCCCGGGTGATCCCTCAGAATTGTGAAAATCTCGGGTCACACCCGCAGAAAACGGGTCAGTTGACTGGTATGATATGGTTTTATTTTTTCAAGCCGGTGCAAATACAAAATTTCATTGAATTTGAACAAAAAAATTTATTACATGAACAATTTTAAATTTTTACGAAGTATTATAGATGCAACAATAACACAAAATAACAATTTGATGTTTTGTTAAATGAATGAAATGTATAAAAAAAAAGATGTGGTATGATTGCCAAGGAGACAACTCTCTATATTAGACCAAAATGACACAGAAATTAACAACTATAGGTCACTGTATGACCTTCAAAAGCAAAGCCCATACCGCATAGTCTGCTATAAAAGGCCCCGAAATGACAACGTAAAACAATTAAGACGAGAAAACTTACTGCCTAATTTTCTTGGCTGAGGAGGATAATTAAGGAGGTCTCACTTTTGTTTGCATTTCCTTTTTCAGTGTATCTTGCTTTTATAAAGTGGGGGTGTGGTCATTAGTAAGTTTTCTCTTTGTTAAAGCTCCGGGGCCTTGTCTTTATGGATCCCGGAGTATCCAAGTTAAATATTTCGACATTGTATATACTTGAAACAATGAAGATCTACAATTTGATACATATTAAACGAGAACTTTATTTTATATAGATCAGACCATTTCTTGAAATTATGTTATGCCAAATATGCAAGAAAAATCGTAAACAGTTTAACGTTATTATAACGCAAACGTCAAATTACGGTTACGGGGCCATTTCATTGGACATCTTAGATCGTTTCAGAATTTCTACCGGCAACTCAAACAAAAGTACATATCATATCATTTTAAAGGAAATTAAATGTATTTTCCATTCATATCAGTTAACAGGTCATAAAAATTTGAGATATAGTAGAATTTTGTTTGATAAAAAGCCTCTGAATTATTCTTTGTGTTATTTTGTCCATCGGGACATTTTATTGGACACGGGAAAAATGACGATGTTTTTAAAATAAGACCGCAGTTACATAATGATGACTTCAGATAGCTTCCTCGGAACATGTATAATTTTTCTGATATTATTAAAATCCATTTTAGTATGTTATATATTATGAAATTGAGGACAGAAAGTTTTTTTACGGGTTAAGCAGCAAATTGGGACATTTTTTCTCTTTTAAGCTCACCTGGCCCGAAGGGCCAAGTGAGCTTTTCTCATCACTTTGCGTCTGTCGTCGTCGTCGTCCTGCGTTAACTTTTACAAAAATCTTCTCCTCTGAAACTACTAGGCCAAATTAAACCAAACTTGGCCACAATCATCATTGGGGTATCTAGTTTAAAAATTGTGTCCGGTGACCTGGTCAACCAACCAAGATGGCCGCCATGGCTAAAAATAGAACATAGGGGTAAAATGCAGTTTTTGGCTTATAACTCAAAAACCAAAGTATTTAGAGCAATTCTGACATGGGGTAAAATTGTTTATCAGGTCAAGATCTATCTGCCCTGAAAATTTCAGATGAATCGAACAACCTGTTGTTGGGTTGCTACCCCTAAATTGGTAATTTTAAGGAAATTTTGCTGTTTTTGGTTATTATCTTGAAAAATATTATAGATAGAGATAAACTGTAAACAGCAATAATGTTCAGCAAAATAAGATTTACAAAGCATTAAGAGCAAAACTGGCATGGGTTAAATTGTTTATCAGGTCAAGATCTATCTGCCCTGAAAATTTCAGACGAATCGATAGTCAATTTTTAACAATTTTCATAAAATTTGTAAATTTTTACTAACACTTTTAACTGAAACTACTGGGCCAATCATTATAGATGGGGATATATGTACGCAGCAAGAATGTTCAGTAAAGTTAGATCTACAAACATATCACCATCACCAAAACACAATTTTGTCACGAATCCATCTGTGTCCTTTGTTGAATATTCACATATACAAATGTACCAAGGTGAGCGACACAGGCTCTTTAGAGCCTCTAGTTTATTTAAACTTTTCTGCCGTTCTTTTTACACTTATAGTAAAAAACGTCTATTACTTCATTTAACGTTAAATGTATACAATATAGTGGTAAAATTTTAACCCATTCTTCTTACTAATGAATCCGCACTGGGATTTCAAAGACGCACATTAATCAAAATTGTAACAGCGGGACACCCTTTAAATGACGTTATAGGCATCGAAATGAGCATTTTTTTTCATAAAAAAATAAACAAAGCACAATTTCATCTATTTTATTGATTTCTATGGTTTATTTCCTTTCGAATGATATGCATAACATATCTATTTATTGTATAGAATAAGAGCTTGAATTTGAATAACCCGCCATCCAACCCATATTTCCAAAGTGACACCAATATCGTGCGCAACGTCAGGGCGACTTGTCTTCGCTTTTGGGGGTCGTAGAAAGCGAAGTGACTGTCGGGAAAGCGACTTCTTCGCCCAAGTCGCCTGGTAGCGTGAGCCCTGATTATATTTACGTACTGTTTATACTCCTCTAAAGAAGGAGCACACCCGAATAAAGAAAGATAATGCAATCTGATTTTTCCTAGCATTGAGTAACCCATTTACATATATTCTAAAATATGGATTTCTTGCTTAAGAATATATATGTTTAGGTATTTTGAGTTAAAGAGGGTCTTAGTAGCAGTGTTGGTAGGGTGCCTTGGTCATCTTTTTCTGTATTCTTTATTTTTGATACAATTTTTCACTGTTGCTATATATCCTAACATTGTGCATTTACTGAGCACAGCTGTTTTGTGCTGTATTGCCATTAAGCAGAGCAGGGGAAGAAAGGTGAAACTGGTAATGTGCCAGACCATAGAAACAGAATGAAACAGGTCACCTTTCAAAACATACTGCACATTAAGCTCAACTGTGCCAAGCAATGATCTAAAAACTTGTGTGACAAGCTGCTTGACAAGTTTTTAGCCTAAAAAGTAGAAAGCTAGAGTTCTATATGGGCTAATGATGTTGTTCTTGTATAACCTGTGATTCAAAGAATAAACACAAAAAATCTTTTATTAAAACATGCCCTTTTCATATTATCATATCACACATTAAATGCCCTTTTTCAGGATTAGCACCCTGCCCTTTTGAAATCCTAGCTGGAACACTGATTATATACTAGATTTATTTAAGTCATGATTGTATATTCTATTTTTAGCATAAAAAAATCAAATTCCTGATTTTTATCACCTCTTTATTTTAACGAATGAATTTTAAAATATATCAACAATTATGGAACTTTTCTATTTTGAAACTCATCAGCAAACTTCCTATTGCAGCTTTGTGTTATCTTGGAACCAATGCAGGAGTTAATGTCTAGACATAAAGCATACGGGTTAAATCCAAGGGACTGTCTCAAAACAACATTGTTCCAAAAATGGCAGAGAATGGTAGCTCCTCCTGGCAAAGGCAAGCAAGGTGAGTACTTGATAGACTAATATATGTTTTATGATACAATGATATATGCCTAAGTCTTGTTTAAATGATAATGTGATTGTTGGGAGCATCTACAAAATACTTCAAATTATTAAAATTTCATATGTAAGTAAGTAAGTAAATTATTTATTATAGTGACATGTGTAAATTATGTACAGATTATAAAAATATGATATATGATTATATGTTAACAGTTAAGCCTATATTTAAAGGTCATCGGTGGCACCATAAACCATGACCTTATTGGAGATGTGACATTTTTGTAAATAAAGGTTTGCCATTTTGATTAGTGGTGTCAGATCTTTATAGAAGATAAGACTAAATATAAATTTTCAACAGTTTTCCTAAACATTCCCCCTAAGTTGATAGCTTTTATTTTTCACCTAGGAGTTCTGAAAAGAGATATAGAGCTTTTTCATTGCAAAAATTCTTCATATATGTATAATGTATATGTGCTTTGCTGAGTTGTAGTCTTTTTGCTTCTGGCAAGATTTATTTTTAAAGAACAAGAAATATAAAACCTGGTATATTGTTCTGTTGTTAAAGCTGGAATGTTTGCTGATTTTACAGAACCAACAAGACAACCGGGTAAAAGGCGGAAAAGGAAATCTTCAACAGGAAATGCTGCTGGAAATCTGAATAGTGGTGGAGGTCCAACAAAGAAACGATCTCCTGGACCCCAAGGCATTGGGAGTTCAGTTCCTGGGGTAAGCTTTATAATTGATAGTTAGAGGTAGACATTTCCTGGATCTTAACATACCGTATTAAAAGTTCTGTTCTTTTTGAAACTTCAATCAGCTACGGTCATGACGGTAGAGGACTGGAGGTACAATTAAAAAATATCATTGTCCTTGAGGCAGATGGACTGCTTTGAGTAAGTTAAAAAAAACAGAGAGGAATTTCCTGATCCAATCTTTATGTTAGGTCACTGGAAATCTGAAGAATAAATGAGAAAAAAGTTAGTCATAAGAACACTACATTAGCATAAGAAAAGATCACTAAAATATATTGTAATAAAGTAAAACTTGAAGTCTTTATGGCAGGATGTTTACACGATTGAGACAATATACTGAATTATTACAATTTTTTCTGGAATTTTCAATAATGTTCTGTCATAAACTAAGCAATAAAATGAGAACAGAAATGGGGAATATGCCAAAGAGATAACAACCAAATCAAAGAACTGAAAACAGCCAAAGGCCTACAATAGGTCTTCAACACAGCAAGTAAATCATTCTAAGATTAACAAGAATATGAGGATCTTCAAAGCATAAACAAGATGTACTTGTAACTATTGCATAAGTTAACAAAATTTGTACTGTGAATTCAGAAATATTTTTGATGAACAATACACAAAATTGAAGATAAATTATTTTGATATAATGCATCAAAATTTAACATGTCAGGTTTTTTTTTAGCAAAAACCTATCCCTTTCATGAATAAAAACATCACACATATTTCTGAATTTACCATAAGTTATATCTCCTGTGCATGCTTACTACATAAGAATAAAAATGATTCTCTTCCGCTACTTCATTTTGTAAGTGACCATTTAATACAAATATGGTTATGAATATTAGAATTCCACCATGTTCTCTTACTGCAGATTTTACACTTTTATATTATCTTTTGATTAACAGGATGTAATGGTTGTTGGAGAACCTACTCTGATGGGTGGAGAGTTTGGTGATGAAGATGAAAGGTTAATTACACGATTGGAAAATTCACAGTTTGAAACCAACAATCCTGAGGAAGATAGCAAAGACTTTCAGAATTCACCGTCAGTAGCTCATAGTCCCTGGGGTCAGGATAAGAAAACCCCCACAGGCAGCAGCACCCCAGGGGCTAGTATTCCTCCCCCAGTCACGAGTCAACCAGAAGAAGGAAAAATCGAGTAAATTAAAACTATGAAGAAGAAGGATCATATTCAAATTTGATTATTATATTTTTAAAGAAGGATTTTTATAGACAAAAATTTGCAGGATCAAATATAAATCACCTTTATTATTATTATAATAATGTTTATATATAGAAAAAATTCTGTTTTTCAGATAAGATTTGCAGGAATGAATATGAATTTAAGGGTTTCTTTTGATAATAGAAAATTTAGATTTTTTTTATATTTGAATACTGACCAACAGGGTATTTTGTAGCTTTGAATCAATTTATAGCTTTTGTAAAATTATAAATTGCATGGAATAAAGAAAGAGATGAAGATCAAAACATAAGGATTTATATAATTAATAAGAAGTTATTATTTTTAAAAAGTTATAAATGATCTTTCTTTAATGAAAGTTTTTTGGCTGTATATAAATATACTTATTTGTATCAAACACGGCAGTAGTAGTGACCAGCATGTATATGTAGATTTTTTTTAAAGAACAACAGCAAAATGTTCAAATTAACAACAAGATTTTCACATAATTGTAGATAATACTATATATTACAGTGTAAAATTATAATAGAGTTTGATATCTCCTCTAAATATTTTATCGTATTATTGTTCTCCAACCTTTTTTTGCTCAACAGTTAAATCTTTGAGTAGAATGCATTTCAAATCTTTGTTGAAATATTATATACATCATTTATCCCAGTAAAATTAATCAGTCTGATTCTATGGATTTGAATAGAATTCCAGACCTCAGACATTTTAATAACTACATCTAGCTGTATGCCTTTCCTGTTTGTTCCTCAGACTTGTTTTGTACAGAAATTATTATTAGTAAAACCTTGTAAATCAGTTTGAATTTTGTAAGATGATTGTTGAAATGAAGAGTTAAAAATGTTTGCTATCTGATAAATACATCTACTTACCTGTAAAACAAGTTTTACTGATTGAATTCTTCAATGAACAATGTGGATTTTATTGATGATAAAAAGCAGGTTGTGCAATGGGGGATAACTCTTTGTATTTTGATTAAGCACCCCACTTAATTTGTTTTAACATTACACATATAAAACATGAAAGTTATCAGTTATTGTACATTTGTCATGGCTAAAAATGAGATTAAACTGTTTCATATTTAGTTCTCATACTATATCAGGATTAAAAAAATGCATTTTGGGTTGATATTTTCATTATTTTGGCATTTTTACATTGACAATTTGACATCCTGTAAAATATTCATCTTGATATATAATACGAAATTAACTATATTTGAGTGCTGCAATGTTGTACAAAACCTACATTACTGTGTTATCCTTTGAACAAACAAAATGATTATAATTTGAGTATTATGGGATGCTACTTAGGTTGTATGTTTTACAATGGCTGTCAATTTCATTTGGAAATACAAGTTCTTAGAGTGGATTCATGCTTCTTTTTCTTTTTCATCCTTTTTTTGCTTTATTTATTGCTATTTAAAAAATGAAGACAAATCCCAGGAGGAAGTGACAATACTAAAGCCACCTTTATATCCCACTGATTTGAATGTATATTTTTCAGTTATTGTCTATATTAGACATAATGGTGAATGAATTGACTATCTAATCATGTCCGGCAATATTGTATATTGAAATGTCTTAACCATATCAGATTTTGTTGGAAATTCTTTTTACTAAGTATACCTTACTATCATATGAAATATTCTCCTGTCCTTACCTCAGATTTTACTAAACATTTTTTTTTTTTTATTATTTTCTTACTGTACACCAGATATTAATGGTTAACGTCTTACCACAATCACTGTACACCAGATATTGTTGGAAATTGTTTTTACTATTAGTTGATTCTGTACACTTAGATACAGATTCAGATGACTACCGGTAACATCACTTTTCCTTTACACTGGTGATACATACACCTTTACTGTGATTTTTTTTTTAATGGAAGTAGCAATTTTTGTATACAGAGACATTGATGCAACATACTAATGTTTTAGTAGCAATTAAAATCCCGAGTTTATAAATAAAGTGACTTTTCTCCTGTAATTTTCTATATGATGTCATTTAGATTGCAAAAGAAAGCTATGAAGAATAAATAATGAGTAATAATAATAAAAACAGGTTTCTCTTTTGACAATTCTTATTCGTAAACAATCATAATTATGAAATAATTAAATAAAATGTTCAACCATATTTTCCCAGATCTGATCTATGTATAAAGTTGTATTACATTCTATATTAAGATCTGACTCAATCATTTATTTAATGTGTATTTTATATTGTAATCATTATTGTGTAGAGGTAGTCAGTCATATTCTGTTTTGTAATCATAAAAGTTTAGTATTGTCAACAAAATTTGAAATGTCATTTTTTGAAGAAAATAAATGTCATTTTTATGAACAAAACATTCCATGCCTTGAAGCTATTTTCTCTGCCACTTCTTTTTTGTTCATTTATATACCTAGTCAAACTCACAGCAACCTGATGTTGGGAGTTTAAATTGCTCAAAGTCACTGGCTACTTATTTATATTTCAACCATTGTCTTAACATGTGTCTAGAGATGGTGCCTTAATTGGGTTTTAAAATTCAGTTAGATATTACATCTTACATTCAAATGTTCAAACAATAATGATTAATATCATTTCCTACACCCTGAACGGAACAATTATTTCTGATATTTAAATTATATAAGTCACAACCGTCAGGTTAATTCTTACATTACTTAACTAATTGAACAACTTCAATATTTAGGTATATTAGGTTTGTTGCTTATTCCCATAAATTGAACCCTTCTTTAGTGGATAACTTCTCTTTAATGGCAATTCTAAGTTAAGTTAAACAAGTTTTAAAACAATTTCTTCTAAAGGATCATGTAATTGCTAGATAGATAAGTAGCTATCTATAACAGATATCAGCTTAAAAAAAAAACAATTTACATAGGGCACAACCAATGATCAGTAAGCCTTTGATGGACTGAAGCTGGTTAGACAAATAATTAATTACCCTTAGATTTGGCCTTGCAGTCATAAAACTTTCGAACACGATTTTTGTACTTGGACTCAATAATCACCAATAAAATACTGGATTTTGTGTTTCAAGCACTTTTTTTGTACTTGGAGTACGGAGTAAAGTTTTTATGACCGAGAGCCCAGGGTCCTCGGTCATAAAACTTTACTCAGAGTTTGGAGTACAAAATTAGTGCTCGAAACACCAAATTCAGTATTTCGATTGGTTGATATTTGAGTCTGAGTACAAAAATCGTGCTCGAAAGTTTTATGACCGCAAGGCCTGATGTATTATCTATTTTTTATCCTTCACACTTTCCTTTTAACTTCATTGGTTAAAAGGAATTTATTGAATGCAAGTAAGATTTCTTACAGTTCTGACTGTAATAGCCACAAAACACTATAATTAACCAATGTGCAGGTGATAATATGTTTACCTGAAACCAAAAGACTCCTGTTTCATTAGAAGACAGAACTAGCCAGAGAGACAAAGTGTCTCTATGAATTTAGGCTCCAACTCTTTAGAGTGTCAATTTTATCTCTCTGAACTGGTGGTAGAACTGACCCCACATTGGATGATAAAAGGTGCAATCTAGGTCTTAAAAAAAGTTCTTATGATTTGAACTTGATTTCAATCACAAAACAACAATTAAAAACCAATGGGAATATCAGTCTATAAGAATAGAGAACAAGGTTACAGAAACAAACATAAGTAAAGATTACTACAAATCAAGAGATGCAGTATAATCCATCTAAACTAGTGATTAATCTACCCTCCACACAGTTCTCTAAAATGCCATTCAATGTCCTACAAGTTATCATTATTCTGTCTTGGGTCGAAACACTTGAAATAGCAAATATAACCAATGAGCCGTACTTTAACCTATAATGGTTTAATTTTTAAATTGTTATTTGGATGGAGAGTTGTCTCATTGGCACTCACACCACATCTTCCTATATCTATGTAGTAGTATATATAACTGCAATTAAAGATACATCAGTTTCATAATAAGTAAGAATCAGGTAAGAGGGACAAACTGTTCCAATAGATGCAAGCTCCGTTACTCAGAGATGCTTGTTTATTTCTTTACTAGTAGTAGGCTAACAGAAAACTCTGTAGGGTCATACACAAAGCCTAACAAACCAACAGTTTAGAGATTATAAAACACTAGTACACTGCTTCTTCTATATTCTATACTTTTCCATTTGGAGTTGAACACTTCTAAAAGAAAGCCCTAACCACAACATTCATGTCAAAGATGGAGTCTTCTTTTTTATATTATCTAAATTTTACCATGTCCATTAAAGCCTAAATTGCATTTGTTAGGTCAACTGGCTCAAATCACCTTCTGAGCGATTACAATCACTTGGCGTCCATTATTATTGAGAAGAAAAAAAATCTATAAACTTGGTGTCCATCATTGTTAAAAAAAACTTCTATAAAAAAATCTCTGAAACTAGTCAAATGTAACCATACTTAACCTGAATGTTCCTCAGGGAATCTACTTTGTATGATATATCCAGGGATTTAAGTCATCAATATAAACAAGGTTGTAGTTGCTTAAAAAAACATAAAAACCAATTGTAAAATTTAAATAGAGAGAAACCGTAAACCACAATACATGTGCAAAACAACAAGGCCTACAAATACCAGTATGTCAACATGGCATTAGTCGTTAATCAAACGGAAGTTTTCATAATAACTATAAGTTTATTTCACAGCGATTGGTAACTGTATTATGAATGCAGAATGGTACTGCAAACAGTTTGAAGGAGATCGTCAGAGACCTGCATATCATCTTCACTGTTCATCTATCAATGTTCAGTTTTCATAATCACATTAATTTTTAAAGTTACAATAGTAAAATGGTCTGTGCAGTGCTTGTCTTATTTATTCCTCCCAAAAGAAGTTCCCCTGGAAACTTTATTATAAATAGTGCTATGCTATATGTTCCTGTTAGAACCAATATTCTACACCCTATATTCCGTATAAAGAATAATATGTTGTTATATTTCTTCCAGGGGATATAGTTTTCCCGAATATTTTTTGACCATTCGGAATTGATATAATAAACTTCTATTCGGTGACAGAAACAATATTTTTTAGATGTACATAGTCACAACGTAGACATCATTTTCATGAACCTTTTTAAATTGTCAGCAAAAAATAGAAATACGGAGATATAGTATGATTGTCACAGCAAGACCAACTTGCAAGGGTCGAAGTTGTAACTAACCAATGGGCACTGCATGACCTTCAACAGAACATACTGTCATGTACATGTAAGCTTCAAGAGGCCTTATCATGGTGTAATGTAAAACAGTACATAAGAGTAGAGCCACGGTCTCATCTAAACCAAAAACAACAAACAGCAAATAATACATTAGTTACAGGCTCCTTACCTTGGAAAGATAAAGAAAAAATGTGGCCGAGGTAAAACCTATGCTACCCCTTAAGAAAATGTTATATCACAACATAAGAAGAAATTAAAAATTATATTGAATATTTGATCGTGGGTACTTACCTAAAGTAAAGCATGACCTTGTGAAATTCCAGAATATTAATACTGAGTATTGAACATTTTTTGTCGAGCCTTCGACTTATTAAGTAAAAAAAGCGAGTGACATAACGATCCTACATTCCGTCGGCGTCGTTGTCGTCGTCGGCGGCGGTGGTGGCGTCAACAAGTATTCACTTTGTGGTTAAGTTTTTGAAATTTTGAAATTTCTTAAACTATACTGGATTTCTACCAAACTTTGACAGAAGTTTGTTCATGATCAAAAGATAGTACCCAGAAGTAAATTTTGTACAAATATTTTTTCCCGTATTTTTCTTACAAATTGACTTAGTTTTTCTGCCGGGAAGCATTACATTCACACTGTGGTTAAAGTTTAACAAATTTTAATACCTTTTTGAAACTATCCTGGTTTCGTACCAAACTTGGACTGAAGCTTGTTTATGATCATATATTAAGATAGTATTCAAAAGTAAATTTTGTTAAAAAAAATCATGGCCATTTTTCCGTATTTTACTTTTAAATGAACTTAGATTATCTAACAGGAAACAACACATTTTGTGGTTAAAGTCTTAAAATTTTATTAACTTTCTTTTACTACTTTTGATTTTTACCAAACTTGACAGAATCTTGTTTATGATCAAAATTTTTAAAGCTAGTATTTAGAAGGAAATTTTGTTCAAATTTTGTACCTGTGTATCTGTATTTTACTTATAAATGGACTTAGTTTTTCTTTTAGTTAACATTACATACAGTCTAACGTTTTTAAAACGTTTATCACGTTCATAAACTATCCTGGATTTTTACCAAACTTGGACAGAAGCTTCTTACAATCAAAAGATAGTATCAACGGGAATATTTTAATTGATTTTTTTCTCATTTTTGTTGAGCCTGTTATTTACAGCAAAAGTAGGCGAGACATTGTGTTCCGCGGAACCAATACAATTTGTGAATATTAGTACCTATAAAGATACTATAAAAAGATTTTACTACAGTATTAAAGTGATAACTATACTGGTTCATTCCCTCTATTCCCACTTTTTATAAATCTGGTAAGAAAAGGTAAAATTTCATATGGGAATAGGAGGAAAACTTGTGCAAACAAAGGATTATACTGTACAAACATTTTTTAATCAACTGTTAATTGACCAGTGTTTTTTCTTTCTTATTAGAACAGGTAATAAGTTATTTTTGCATCTGTATAAATTCTGTTTTTTTTAAATAAAATAAGTTAACAGTTTTCACCCATTATTTTATATCTTTGATTATTGGTCCAAGTAATTATTATACTTTTATTCCACATCTTAAGCCAACAGGAATCACCAAAGAATTAAATTATCGTTTATTTAAAGTTACTTTGGAGTTTGAGAAATATTTATTTTGGATGACCGGCAGATACAATGTATCCTTATTTCTTAAATTTTGAACTTTAAACATGAAATCTCCAATAGATACTGGAAGATGGCAAAACATAGAAAGAGAAAACAAAAAATGTGTATTGTGTAATTCAGATGCCATTGATGATGAATACCATTATATTTTTAATTGTTCAATTTTCGATAATTGTAGAAAACAATGTATTGCATTTTACAATAGAAATAGAAAAAACACATTGAAGTCTTATGGCTTAATGAATTCTCCAAAATGTACAGAACTGAACGAACTTTGTAAACTTACTAAGGAGATCAATAACAAATTGAACTTTTCTGGGTGAACAATTGTGAATGCCTCTATCTACTTTCGTACATTTTTTATTTATGTAATTGTATTGAATTATGTATAATTATCTCTATACCTTTCTGTAATTTGGTTTGTGAGAATAAAGATATAGATATATAAGATTATACTTGGTTATAATATTATTTATATCATGATTTATTAGTAAAGCAGACAATTTTTTAAAAGTTACATATTCAAAAATTAAAAAACAAATCTGACTTCAATCTATTTATCATAATTTTTCTTTATTTTTAATTACAAATTCAAAAGTTTAAAAATAAATCTAACTCTAATCTATGTATCATAAATTTTCTCTATTTTAAGCATCTATTTGAGGAAAAAAGAAACATATTACAAATAAACAAGGTATAATACCTAAACAGTGTACCAAATATGTTATGTTTAAAAAAAAAATACAGGTAAATCTTTGGTGAAATTCTAATTAATCCTGACTGTTATAAAAACAAATTATTTATCAAAACATCTATTGTTATTTGCAAGTGGGAATAGAAGGAATAGTATTTTTAAAAAGTGGGAATAGGAGGAAGACACCACTATACTATATATAAAAATATTAATTTTCGCGAACCATTTAGGTCACGGAAATCCCAAAACATGGCATCAGTAAGGAGAGTTGTGCAAACAATGTGAATACACAGACCCCCCCCCCCCCCCCATCCAAATTATCTTTAGCTAAAAGTATTTATCATTTTATATGTACATTCCATTTTTCTATAATTTCGATTAAAATATTCAAAAATCTGAGTTAAAAAAGGTAAAATGCCCCAAATAAACATTGTCTGATTGGTTGAAGTACTGTGGCGTGAGTCCGTTTTCCCTATAGGGTCTTTGCATCGGAACTAAACACATGTAAAAACCAGTTTTTGGCATGACACGGGTTACAGCCCGTAACAGAGAAGTGATCGAATTGAAGTTTCTTTACCGTCAAAATTAGCTACGCTATCGACAAACTTAATTGAGTAGTGACCGAACTATTGTTTTCATAAATGAACTTTATCAAATACTTAAAAGAAAAATGAAATAAAAAAATGGGGTCACCGTTCATTTAAGCTAAAATCTGCCTCTGGAAAAAGCATACATTTTTGTTAATGTCCTTTTTTTCTGTTGAACTAATAGGAGAAAAAGAGGAAATATCGAAATAAAAAAATAACCTAATATAAGAAATCGCTTACATTTTACAATAATTTAGTTTATGTACAGCTTATTTGAAAACAATAATAAAAAATATAGTTCACCTATGAGTTAAAAAAGATATTTCAAATTTAAGGTAAAAAAATGGCATTTTCGCACCAAAGGGAGATAATTTGGAGCTTTTTCAATGGGGCCACACCAAATCATTTTTGTGGGTTATTTTTTGTACCATATCATAAAGTAACAACTAATAGTGTAATAAATAAAATTTGTAATGAAAAAGTAAAGGTTTAATTTTTTGCTAAATTTTTTGTACCCAGGAGCCTCCTTAACGTTAAAAAGATTGACAATGCTGACACACTTTCATGTGTCGATAATCAAGTTTAATACCGATAATGTTGAAAATATTTCTAATAATATGAAACAAAATATGTCCATGCACCATTTCGATTGGGCGAAAAGTAGTTATTTCTTCAAAGTCAGAACAGAAAAAAGGATGTATGGAAGGACGTCTTGATAGTATTATTTCCTTTACAAATTTACACAAAACTAAAAGAAATATACTGGTAAACATTCAAAAAGGTGTTTGGTAGGAATGAAGTCCTTTATTTTTTCGGACTACAATGTGTACCGTATGTGTGATGGATTTGAATTAAATCAATAACTTTAAATGTTTTCTCATATGTATACACAAAAGGGAGGACCGGTATTTGTAATTCTGTCAGAATACGTCTTCATCCGTTTTTTCTAGTACAGTTTAAACGGGAAAATTTTGTTGAGATTTTTTTTTAATATGACGAGCAAAACTATTTCTTGCAATGGCACACACAGAGAATTTTTTTTTAATAAAAATCAGTAAAAAAATATTCTCCAAAATATACCATGGCCAGGACCTGACCGTTTTTAGCAGTGTACAAATGAAAATCGTCCTGAAAACTGCGCTTGCTGTCATTTTGAGGGATCATGCAACATTTCACCTATAACCCATAAAAACATAGGTTCTCAATTACTAAAAAAATTTCTAAAATATAATTTCAAATCAGAGTAAACATATTAACTTTCTTATATACAGTCGAATTTGTCTATCGGTTACACATAGCTTATTCTTAAAACTTTTGTATCAGGGAAAACATTTTTCTTTGACTTTTAAAACATGTAGGGGAAACGGATTTCCTAACCATTCACATATAATATTCCGTATTTCTGATTTTTTGTTCGATAACGTAAATTATACGACTTTTTTTTTTACAACGTGAACTTGTGCCATTTATTTTTGCTGGTCTTTAGGAAGACAATTTACAATTGTGCAGTGAACGGAGGCGCTAATACATAACCTTATTATTCTGTTTGGAAACAAAAATAAATTCCCAGTATATAAATATACATGTATGAATATACATGTATTATATGTCGTGTACATGATTGGTTATGTAGATATAACTATCGCACAGAAAAAAGTATCATGGATTTTTAGGCTTTCATATTCAAAGTTTTGAATTCTACCCTTGTTGATAACCTGTGGGAATCTCTACAGTTCCTTAAAACATCAATTATTGTTTTGTAAATTGAGTGCCGTCTCCCTGAACATGCTAACACTTAAGTCATATCTTTTCATTTTCATATTTTTTCCCTGTTTGTCTCTGTTGTCTTGATTGTTGGAACGATTAATAGTGCATGGTATCTAACAATATTTACGAAAACTTTCTGAGAATTATAAATATTTCTTCTCTGTCAGATATGGATCATTACCAATGATAAAATGAAATGCCGTACATCACATCTTATAGAGGTTTAAATTTCAAATATTCGTCAATAACTTAAGATATAGAGCAATTTTGTCTTCAACATTTCAAATGTTAAAGGGTACATTTGTATTTTTTACTTCGATTTGAAGGAAATTTATTTCAGTTTTTTCTGTGACAAAGTACAAGCATGTCGGTATTGCAACAATGTATGATTGACATAATTCCGGGAACATAATAAACAGATAGGTATGAAAAAGAAAAGATATGGGGTATTCTGTATCAGACGAAAGAAAAACGATTACAGTGTTAAATCCCATAAATTCTCACAGTGCAAGCAGTATATAATATCTACATTGAGCAAATCGGTGAGGTCATATAAAACAGAAGATGTGGTATGATTGCCAATGAGACAATTATCCACAAAAGACCAAAATGACACAGACATTAACAACTATAGGTCACCGTACGGCCTTCAACAATGAGCAAAGCCCATACCAGGAAGGATGTCTACCACCATGACTTCTTCGTTTGCCCGGCAAAATACACATTATATAGTGAAACCTTATTCCACAACCTTTAGATAACTGGCTATCTGAAAACTTTGTTTTAGATACAAAACTATTAATCTGCGGTCGCTTAAATTGGAACTTTCGAACGAACAAAATATTCAAATTTTCAAACATGTTCAAAATTACATAAAAAGGTCAAACAGATTTCTTATGCCTTGATAGAGCGTTATTATTGCTGACACATAACGTCATCGTTGTCATCAATCCACAAGTCATCGTCACAGAAGTATAAGATTTTTCAAACTTTCTTTTTCTCTTTTTACTTTCTCTCCTCTTTGTTCACCTATGAAAGCTAGTATCATATTGTATAAACTGTTTGTTTTATATGCATGTCCATTATATTATAATATTATTGTAACTTTATATTGTATTATGGAGAAGACCTCATAAGTATGATTTACTTGTGTCTAATCAATTTTTCTTTAATTCAGCAAATAAAATATTTTTGAACTAAACCGCATAGTCAGCTATGAAAGGACTTCATTCCTATCAAACACCTTTTTAATTGTTTACCAGTATATTTCTTTTAGTTTTAGGTAAAATTGTAAAGGAAATAATACTATCAAGACGTCCTTCTTTAAATCTTTTTTTTCTGTTCTGACTTTGAAGAAATAACCACTTTTCGCCCAACCGAAATGGTGCATGGACATATTTTGTTTCATATTATTAGAATTATTTTCAATATTATCGGTATTAAACTTGATTATCGACACATGAAAGTTTGTCAGCATTGTCAATATTTATAACGTTAGAGTACCAATAGTTCGGTCACTACTCAATTAAGTTTGTCGATAACGTAGCTAATTTTGACGGTAAAGAAACTTCAATTCGATCACTTCTCTGTTACGGGCTGTATGTTCTTCTCATATATGTTATGATGGTATGATGCTAATGCCCGCGTCACTCTGTCCCGATTTTTACGCCGATGAAAACACGATTATGAAAATTTTCAAATCTGGACTGTTCGTATCCAGATCGGGCAATTTGTAGTTCCATTTTGAACCATCGTAGAACCATCGGCCACTTTTTATAGCCTTCGGGGACAACTTCGGGAAGGGTTCTAAATTTTTTAACATGTTAAAAAATCCCCGAAGGTGCGTCCGATGTTGAGGGATCGTATTGAGTTCGTATTACCATCCTCACCATCGTAATGTCACCGGTAATGCATCTTTGAACATCGTATTGCATTCGTGTTTCCATCGTTTCCATCGGGCAGTTTTGACATTACGATGTCTACACGAATGAATCACGAAGCTACCCGAAGGTCTTACGATGGCAATACAACCTCGTGAAGACCTCGTAATCCCGTCGTGTTGCCATCGAATAAAAGTACGAAGGCGAAAAGATGGAACTACGACGGCAATAAATCCAGCTAAATGTAAGTTAATTTTCGCGCTAAAATACATTTAAAGTGCCATCCGCGATATGCACTGGTCAGTCTAATACGACAGTAAAGAAAGACGTTCACAAAACATGGAGCTCATATCATATGATTCTATGAGAACAAGAAGGGCGACAGTGTTGTTTCTATTAATTCAAATGGAACTAAAACACAGCTATTACAGGCTCAGGATTAACTTTTACACGTAAAATATTTTATTGTCAATTTTTCATATCAAGTAACATAATGAAAATCTTAAACGCGCCTCGTACACCAACACTGCAGGTACACGTATACAAAGAAACCAACCTTTTCTTCATTATTCTGATTTTTTATGTATCGTCTGAGTTGTTGTAACACGAATGTTTATTCCATAACCATTTTGTTTTCTATATGTCATATTTTGCCGCATTTGTTGCTTTCCCGACATCCTTTCTTTTGTCTATATTATCATGATATGGAAAGAGCTCTTTTTGAATAAAAGGGATCAACGAACCCATTACCTTACCTTCAAGATAGATCAGTAAACATGGGCATACTTATGGGTGATTATTCAGGCTAGTGCACACATTTTACACTCCCAACAAGGCAATGCCGAGCGTGGCATCCCCTCGTATGTAACATATTGGGGACAAATACGGACACTTTATTTGTATATGACACATGCAGAAAATGGTAAATTGAATATGCATATTTGATACATAAACTATTTTTTTTAGAAATCAATCCTAACATTCAGTAACTGGAATATAAATTAAATGCATCGTAAGATGTCCACGACGTCTTTTAGACATCGTATGGCCATCGCGCCATCATCGTAATCCACCGTGTAGCCTTCGTAATCCATCGTGTAGCCTTCGTGATCCATCGTGTTGGCTTCGGCTGAGATATGAAGCTTAAATACCCGTTTTCGGTTAACCTTCGTATGTCCATCTTTTGCTATCGTATATCATGTTGGCACTATCGTATAGACTTCGTTTTTCATCTTACTTGCTTCGGTCACCTTTTGGTATTTTAACGAGATCGGGACCAACTTCGTACGAACTTACAATTTTCGCATTCGGGTGTCCATCGTATATAAAAATCGGGACAGTGTGACGCGGGCATAAACCCCTAACGGGAAGGATTGCTAGTAGTCTGTTGTTATTTATGTATTATTGTCATTTTGTTTATTTTCTTTGGTTTCATCTTCTGACATCAGACTCGGACTTCTATTGAACTGATTTTTATTGTGCGTTTTGTGTGTAAACAAAAAATTATAAAAATGATCACATTATTGATCTTCATGTCAACACCGAAGTGTTGACTATTGGGCTGGTGATACCCTCGGGGACGAAATTGTTTAACCCCTCCGCATTTTTGCGCCTGTCCCAAGTCAGGATCCTCTGGCCTTTGTAAGTCTTGTTGTTTTTTTACTTGAGTTTCTTGTGTACAATTTGGAGTTTAGTATGGCGTTCATTATCACTGAACTAGTATATATATTTGTTATTAAAGGGGCCAGCTGAAGGACGTCTCCGGTTGCGAGAATTTCTCACTGCATTGAAGACCTATTGGTGATCTTGTTGTTGTCTGTTCTGTGGTCGGGTTGTTGTCTCTTTGACACATTCCCCATTTTCATCCTCAATTTTATATTGAATATTTTAAAATTATATTTAGGTAAAAGCAGTCAAAATTTGTTTAATATGTAGCATTATTGACGACAATGGTATTTACTGGAGTTCTTAAGAAATATTTACTATTCAGAGGATACAATGAGGTAAATTTGAGTCGATGGCAGTTAGTTTTCAAATAAGCATCACAATGTAATGTCATAATCCAATAAAGTTCTAAGTTTCAAGTTTATGCTGACTGTTTGTGCTGACATGAATTATCATTGGTATTGTTATATTTATAAATTAACTGTTTACAAAATTTTGATTTTTTTGAAATACTAAGGCTTTTCTACCTCAGGCATAGATTACTTTAGCTGTATTTGGCAAAACTTTTAGGAGTATTGGTCCTCAATGCTTTTCAAATTCGTACTTTATTTGGCCTTTTTAACTTTTTTGGATTCGAGCGTCACTGATGAGTCTTTTGTAGACGAAACACCCGTCTGGTTAACTTTCACAATAATTGTATTGGAATGGTCAATAGGTTCATATTGATCATATGTAAGTTTCCATGCTCTATAAACAAAATTACTCCAAATCCATTTTTTTATATAGATTTTTACAGGTACAACCTTACTTTCAAACAATATCTTTGTATCAATGAAAGAATTTGGTAAGAGTTTTATAGTTTGTAGTAATGAAATCCCTGCATTAAATTCACGAGTTACACAAAGATTGAGCCCCAGTCACTGAAATCTAAACTGTCTCTTCAGACACTACCATAACGTACAAATCGGGGAAAGATATATATACACTACGAATTATCATAAAAACATTTTACAGTACGTCCAAAATAAGTCACACAACGAGAAAAATAGAGTCAGCTTTCGAAATAAGTTTTTGTATAGAGGCCGTAAGAAACAAGAAATATCCAGATCTAAAAAAAAAGGCTAAAAAATTCCACCACACTTTGCACCGCAAATGATATGGTGGTGGTCTCCGTCCGCCCATCCGTCCGCCCGTCCGTCCGCCCGTCCGTCCGCCCGTCCAAAACGCACAAATACTAAGAGATCGTTTCTTATATATAACAAGTTTATAATTAGTAGGATTGTTCGTCATCACATTCTCTCGACCACATTGTATCGTCAGCTTGATTGGACAATTTTATGAGAGTCATTGGACTTTGACCATCCTATTAGCAGTATGACATCACTTAAAGTCTTTGGGAATGCAACACCCCACCCCAATAATTCGTTTCTCAGAGAATTAGATATTAATAACATTAATGATTGAAAGTCATAACCAATTAACAAATTAGTCTTTGTAATACTTGTATTCACATAATTTTTATATTACTTTATTATTTTTTTTTAAATCAAACCCTTGAAATAAACAAATTATGTTGAAAACTTATAAAAGTTTAGAACCTATCCAATAAATCTAAATCTACACTATTTTAGTCATACATAAAATATATTTTATTTCTTTATATGTATTTTTGTTGATGTTGGGTTACTGTTTAAGTGATGTAAATAAATCATTTTTACAGAAGTGGTAAGACTTTGACCATTCGTTGGATTTTTGTAAATATGTCACCTATGAATGCAACTCCTCTACTCTGAGTCAACTTTACAACAAGTTCTCATACTTAGTGTTGTTTCCCATGGTTGGTAGTTGACAATATGCTACCATCATTTTGATAAGCCAATTTTACCTGTTTTTTTTATCAGACAATTTTTACCGGGGTGGTGAAACTTTGACATTTTAAGGAGTAAGTTGCATTTGTGTCACATTCTGAAAGTAACCCCTTTTCTGACACAGTTTTACAGAAGTATTGTAATAGTGTTAACTTTGTGATAACAAATCCTTGATGATAGAGTTTTCTTCATACTGAACCGTTGTTTTAATCTTACAATTTTTACGGGAGGCGGGAGATTTTATCCATAGTTTTAATATTACCGCAATGATACTTTGAGACTCGTCATTAAACCTCTCATTTATACAGCGCCTGAGCGTTCATTCTCTACGGTGAAGTAATCTTTCTGTTTTTAATTGTGATTTTTCTCAAAGTTAGTTTCCTTGCGAAAATGTCTGCATTTTGATTAGAAAATGATTGATTACTAATAGGAACAATTCCATCATGGTAACGATAAGCGATTTTTTTTAAATTCAACAGTAAGTGTAAGTTTAGACTGATCTTTAGTGAGTTTAACCGTAAACTGATGTATTAAACAGATATCAAGTTTGCTGTTAAAGGGGCACAATTTGCGCCCATATGAATATCTACAACATGTAGATTAACTTAATTGCCGAAACGACGAAAGATCTTGACATATAAGTATATCTAGAGTGACCTTTCATAAAATAAGAAGGCTTTATATATGAGTTGCGGCTAATAAATCTGCTTTAAGATTTTTTATTTGTCCTCATTGTTGAAAAAAAACCAATTTTGTATATTGGGGTTATATGGAAATGAGGAAAAGAGAGTCGACAGTCACAACTGTTAACCAAATAAAAAGGTCCACGAAAAACATGACATTTATCTTAATCATCGAAAAAGCTCTTTACACTGAAAAAGAAGCAATCTTATGGCATATTAAAGAAAACCAGTATGTAGTACAGGTTGTCCATGCATGATTGGGATTTCCTATTCTTCTAAGGAGGCTGTTGTAATTTCTATGGTCGGGTTGTTGTCTCTTTGACACATTCGCCATTTCCATTCTCAATTTTATTAAGCTGAAATGTAGTAATGATATGATTGTCATCTACTAGTTTTTAAGGGCACACGATACAGTTTTGATCCCGTATTTACAGATTGATGAAAATTTCCATATAGGCTATTTTTGCCTGATTAAATCAAATATGTAATAAAAAAAAATATACCTTCATGTGCTACTTTTTGAGTTAAATGAGGTCGAAATTTTGTATATTTGCTCAAAATTCGGATTTGTGACCGTATTTTCCCTTTCGAAAGAAAGCCATTACTTTTTTTGTTTTAAAAGATAAACACAAATTGTTTTTTTGTTAAATAATTTGTAATTTCTGTATTTTATAAGTATCCTTAAAAAATAATTCTGCATTTTTTTATTCAGAAATAACCCATATTAATCAAATGGTCATGAATTAGGGAAAAAACGTTATTTTTTACTGTTTATTTATCAAAATTAAAACAATTGCACAATTTACAGTTTTATAAAAATTGGTCCCTGGAAAATGAAACAAAATGTCGTTTTAAAAAATAGATGTCCATGTACTCGTTTTCAAATTAAATCAGTTTGAATGATAAAAAAAAATCTCAGTCGAGCGCACGGCTTTGGCAGTAGAAAATATATAAAGTTGTCATACCCCCCCCCCCCCCCCCCTTTCCCCCCACATTATTGGATGCTTTGTGCTTTGTCTGCAGGTGCAAACACAAAACGCTTTGCGAGAACTAGCATGTTATATCCTTTCTTAAAAATAGACGTATTAGTAATACTTTTATTAATATCTAAATTATCATCGAAACGTGATATTCGAATATATATAACATTCGTATATTTAATTAAAGAAGAAATATTTTATGAATAGTGTGTTCACGTTTTTCTGAGTACAGCTAGATTAAACTTTTGATTTTTGTTAGGTTAGTGGAATGGTATAAATGTAATCGTTTAAAAAAGTAATTTGCGGTATGTACTAGGTCAACTAAATTGTTTATATTGACTAAGCTGCATAGACGAAGAATATTTTATTTATGACTGAGCTATTTATCATAAATGCATTTATGAAACAAGATCACAATAACTTGGTCCTATATTTCCAGTTCATATATATACTTACTTTTAATTTCATAATGCGGTCACTCAACGTTCACGTGACTCCCTAAAAAAAGTAATGCACGTTAATCAATGACAATAACCTCATGTGAAAGGTTAATACAATTTCAAGATTAAGCTAATTTCTATTATAATTTATCAGCTTTTGCTATAGCCATACAATTCTCTCTCAAACACATAGGTGGATGTTCTACCAAATCAATTTTGCAAACAAAGCGAACTGTGAACGTTTTTAAATAGTTTCCCATATATTTATTGAATCATTTTTATTCTTACAAATTCAAAGTTCTATATTTTGTCCTCAAAAGTACTATGTATACTGAACATGCTGAAGCTGTTAAGTGCTGCAACACATTTCTGTTTAAAGTGCAGTATAATCGTGACTTGTTTTATATGTATAATTATAAATTCTGTATTGCACCCTCATAAATAACATTTAAAGTGGTATTTAAAGTTACTGTACTACAAATTAAAAAAAAATCATATTTTGATGCGTTTAAATCCGCTCAGTATAATACTTGAACTGAAACGGTCATGTGAGCTAAATTGTAAAAGATTAAGTACATAAATAGTATCGGCATACTTATGCATTGTATTTTGTCACGACTTTTTAAATGTATGTGTTCTCTGTTTTCTTTAAAATTCCGCCGAAATGAGGTAATGTTCCAATTAATGACAAATATAGGGTAGTTAGAAAAAAATTCAAGAAAGAAAAATTAAAAATTTTATCTTTTGCATTAGATTTTATATGTCTTTGCTGAATTTATCTAAATCTTAACTGAAATTGCATGAGCTCCTGTCGGAATTCCACTTTTTGGGGGCATTTGTCCATAAGACGTTCGGTTGTCACACGGATTGGGCGTTTGCCAATTGTGGCCGGATGGCACATGGAATAAGCGTTTGTCCATTATGGCCGGTTGTATTAGGACTAAATGTATATTTTGTGTTTTTTTAGCTGATTTATGAAAAAAAATAATCAAATTTATTTTTACAAAAACAAAAAAGATACAAAATATATTTTGACTGACACCAATATAGAACTTAAGTAATTCTTAGTTCTTTTTAATTGTCGTTTTCATGCAATGAAACTTTTTTTTCACTAGAAACACGAAACTTAATTGGTTAAAAATGCGTAAACTGATATGACATTAACACTTATATATTCACAGAGTTTGTCTCTCGTGTTCTGTGTAGGCCGTAGCATGATATTTCCCAGTGCCTGAGTTTTATGCTGTTAAGTTTTTTTTAAAGTTATGATATATTTGTTCTGGAGATAACCTTATGTGTGCCACACCATTTTGTCAACTTTAGGCCATTTTGTTTGCGGTGCATGTACTAATGTTTGTGTCATGGATGGATATCCCATATCTATTGGTTTTCCCTATTACAAATAGCTAAAAAATCTAATACTTATGGCTTGTATTGGCCTTGGATCATGAGACAGCCATTTAATGAAACCAAGACAAAGGAATGTAACATCTTTAACGATGAGATATGAGTATCTGATTTGTTTTATGACTTAAAAGATACGTATAGGTTTCACTGGGACGGGTGAATAACTAGACGTAAGCAACATTTTTGACACATCATGTTTGACTAGATTTGTTTATTTATTTATTTTTTTATTTTTTTAAGAGTTTTTCTCTCGTTTGTTTTGTTTGTTTACTGTCGATAAAGAGAATACAGATTGACAAACGTGTTTCAGAAATAAGTTCAAATGACTAATAACATCATGTGTGCTAAAGACCGAGCATTGCCTCAAAACCAAAAGGACCATAAACAAAACAGTTAAACCTTTCTAGGTCAATTTTCCATTGCGTTGTTAAAGCTTTGAATAACCATCTATTCAATTTACAGCTAAAACCCTGATTTTGCCATCAAAGCTAGAGTTGCAATGTTCTAAATGTATACAAAAATTTCGTAAAATTTTCAAATATCGTCAAAATTGATGACATTGTGACGTCGAAAATGTTCAAATTGTCGTCACTATAATCCCAGTCCCTCTTCCCAGAATGTGACCCACCGAATACTAGTAATACTTATAACCAGGTATGTACACGACTGAACAACATGTGCAGTTGTGAAGTCCCCTTGCGGAGCAACTTAGATCCTCCCAGTCTTTGGCGGGGAGTTGTATTGCTCAGCCTTTAGGTTTCTATGCTGTGCTTTTGTACTGCTGTTTGTCTGTGTGTCTCTTTCGTTTTTAGTTATAGCGATGTAAGTTTATTTTTTACTTATGAGTTTGAATGTCCCTGGTATCTTTCGTCTCTTCTTTTTGTGATGAAAACTATTTTCTGTCAGCGTAGGGAGCCGAACAGCCCTCCTGATTATAGTCGTCTAGATCACACATCAAATCAAATGTCGACTTAACCTTCATCTTTTTTTTAACAATAAACCTATGATTTAGCTTATAACATACATGTAATAAAGAATATGTATCCAAGATTATCTGATAACTTTTCCATCGTATGTATCTCATATACTGTTCGACTTTTCTAGTTAAACTCGACACGGGGAAATGTTATTTTCATATTCAACTCCGTCTAATGTGTGTTGGTTATTTTCCGGATTTATTTGTATTAACTAATGTCACGTATTATGATATTAAAAACTATAAAGCACGTGTCTTCATTTTCCGGACTAGTTTTGCTTAACAGTTCTCTTAAACTCTCAATGTGCCACTGTAGGGATCTTCAGAATACTGTCTTTATCTAGATTGAATAGTGTTACTATAAATTTCAATCGCAAATTCCTATAATATCAAATTATTGTCGTACTAGCTTCCATATGAACTCTATCCACCCACAGTTCACAGACTCCATTGCAATCTTGTAACACCAATGTCGTTCTAGCTTCTTTATGAACTATATCCACCAAATTTGGCACCTTCAATTATGCCAAACAATTTTATCTAAGGATACAAAAGCATTTATGTACGTACTATATTATATGTCGTTCTAGCTATTTGTGACCCGTAACTGTCATTTTTTTTATTATGTCCACCCCCTCTTGTATTCCAAATATCTGCAGATACTAACTACAAAACAAAAGGACTTCCACGAAAAAAGTTAGAACACATTCCATTCGTTATATTTATTTATTAACCTTACCCATTAATTCCGGCCCCTATGCCCTATGCTTTCACTAAAAAGTCGTCGAATAAGCAACTATTTTACGGTTAAGTTAATAAGTAGAAGTAAGCAACATTTGTACAGGTTGACAAATCATGTTGGACTAGTTTTGTTTATTTTTATTTTTTAGATGTTTTTCGTTTGTTTTGTTTGTTTGCTGTCGAGATCGAGGATACCTGTAGATAATCAAACGTGTTTTAAAAATAAGTTCAAATAACTAATAAAATGCCTGTACCAAGTCAGGAATATGTCAGTTGTTACCCATTCGTTTGATGTGTTTGGACTTTTGATTTTGCCTTTTGATTTTTGATTTTCCTTTTTGAATTTTCCTCGGAGTTCGGTATTTTTGTGTTTTTACTTTTTACGCGGCACCTTTCGTTCTAGCTATGCGGTGATCCGTAACCAGTGGCTGAAAGACAAATTATATTGATTGAAAATCATGAATCAGTGTAAATATAGAAAATTTAAACTCCCGTGTAAATATATCTTATGACTATATAACGGGTTTGTTCGGCTATTTAAAACCCAGTGCCGTTGATTTCACTAAGACAGACAGGCACATTTCCATCATGGGGACACATCAACCCCAATATCATACTCTTTGGACTTTTATACTGTTGTGCTGTTTTATTATTCCTGTTCGGACTGATGCACATGGGAACGAAGTGTCTGAAATTAAGGAACAATTTACGAACAAGCTTAATGAGCTCATCTACGCCGCCAACAAAAGTTGTAAGTATATTATAGATTACTGGGGATCAATTGAAATTTTTGTCCTGCAAAAAATAAATAAAATGGAAACTATATAATTTTAATAGTGATCAATGCATCAAAAATTAAATAAAATAATATTGACTTTGTTTAACATACAAATGTAATTCAACTGATCCGGTTAAAAGGTCAGATTAAGTTACTTTATAACACTATGTAGACGTCTAATAACGCATGAGTCCTTCTGTGTGTGTGTGTCTGTTTGTGTGGATATGCCACTTTCTTCTTTTGTTTAAATCAATCTATTTGGCGTTAGTCCGACGACAGTAAAAACAATTTGAGTTCAGGTGGTATGGGAGTCTAAAATAAAAATTATAGAACTTTTCATACTTTGTTAAAATAACAATAAAAATGATAGGTCACTGCGCATTTTCTCAAGCTACAGATTGTGACAGAATGACACAAAAAAAGAAGTCATTGTATGGATTATACAGGAAAAACACTAAGTCGTGATTAGAAACTAAACAAAATGATAGAATGTTAAAATGAATTAGAAAAGATAGCTTTCATACAATGCTTTGAGAATATTAAAGAAAAGATAGGGTCACCGTACGTTTTTATCCAGCTACAAAATAGGAAATCCCATGAAGATTCCTCCAGAAATGCACTGTTTTAGAGTTACCTCCCCTTAAAATGCCAAACTAATAATATTTTAAAAACAACCAAAAATAATCTACATTGTAAAAATATTAATATTTATAAGTTATATGCTTATGAATTGGTTCTTTCAAATGAAAACTCACATTAAATATCTGCATTCCTGCATCAAAACTTGATAGAAAATCTTGACCTTAGGTTCTCTGTTTTTTACAATCCAAGATGGCGGAAGACACCCATACCACCTTAAGTAACGTTTGAGGTTCCTGTTTTGATACTAATCCACCAAGATACCCAAAACTCACTGAGTCATATTGTTCAAGTCACATACATATCTTATTGCTTTTATTAAAATGGACTTCGCCGTTAATTTTAATAGTACTTTCTTTTTTTTACTTAAAGGGGTTAAACGACTCCATGACTAGACACATCCCTGTAATTTATATCCTCAACTTATCAGGCTATTGCGATAATCTGCTCGAAAATAAGACCTAGCCTTAAAACGTATATTTCGTATCTTATCACTGTGAAGTAGTGAACGGCCCTATAACAAGACATGCTAGCCCTATGTCTAACATTCCGTAATTTATCCCCCTCAGTATAGCGACGAACGGCTCAATGCCAATACATATCTGTGAACCAGAAGGTAAACCATACAAAAACTTTATGAATATTGCATAGCTGCCTTTCCCCGAAAATAGGCGTGGATTGTAAAAGAACTGTATTAACAAAGTGCAACCTATTGTTTATAAACGGTTCCATGACAAGACTTGTCCCTATGTCTAAACATTCCGTTACTTCTCACGTATAATAGCGATGTACGATTATATACACAATATCTCATATTTCGCTTATTCAACTATATATACATGCAATTACCTTCAATTTAGTAACATTTAAAATGATACTTTACGCGTAGTATCGCTATAAAAATCGAACCCTGAGGATGCTTATTGAACTTTTGACTATTATTCCAATATACCACATTATACTGACGAACAACACTGTTATTTGTAGTCTTCATTTGAGAAATTGTAACTTTAATGTAATAAGCCTGAAATATATAGTTGTGTCGTTTGGTTTCTGGCTTTATTGTCCCGGATACTCTGTACTTCTGATAAATAAATTGTATTTTAAACAGAACTTCATATAAACTCGAGTTGTTTGTAGAAATCATTTTAAAAATCTTCAAGGTATAATGAACTTCTGTAATGATAAGATACAGTCATTCATCACAGACAGTCATCACAGACAGTGATATGGTGAAAAGAAAGAAGTTATTAAAAGCAGCTATGCATTTTAACGGAGTTCAAGGCTAATGTGAAACATCAACTTACATTAGATATCCCAATCCAATCGTGAATAATTTATTTCAATTGTGCAGAGTACGCATAAAAAGGGGTATCCGACAGCAATTCAACGACACAGAGAAACAAATAGATATCGTTAAGTCAACATATTGTTGTTAAAACTCAATATGTGCCTATACAGAATAAGCTCAAAATCGTCCCGTGCCTAATCAAATATGAATACATTTAACAAACATTCAAAAATGAGTCACTAGCACTGCATTTCCCAAAAGTTTAAAAAATCTAAGAATATGACCTACCGAATTAGAATTACCAGAGGAGTTATACTCATATGAGCAACACTCGTGTAGCATGATCTGCTTACCCTACTGATGGAGCACCTGAGTTGACTGCCATGGGATTTTGGTGGGGATCGTGTTGCTTTAGTTTTTTTATGCTGTGTTGTGTTATGTTGTGTTTTTTTCCTGTTAAATTGTTTTTCGTTTCCTTTCATGACATTGTACGCTTGTTTCTCTCTTTAAAATCTCAATCCATGAATTAGAATATAAAAGTGTAAAATAAATGTAAACCCCCATTAGCATGGACTTATTATATTGATCTTAGCGCTGAGTTGGAAAAAAATGCACGACTTTATTAAATATCGTACTAATACTCTTACTAAGGTTTATACATCAATGTTACATGAAGTGGATAAATATCTGCAGAAATAAAACTTTTGGTCTGACGCAACTGGGGTTAAGTTCTAATAATGACTCTATGCTTGTGATATATCTTATCCCTATCTTTTTTAATAGACTTAGGTGTCACGGAGTGCTTTGGCTATTGTGTCCGTGTCTTTCATAATGAATGTAGTGGCTTGACCATTGCCCGTGTCTTTCATAACCCGAACTATATATAATAGTGGATTGATGGGGGTTCTCGGCTTTCATAATCAAAGTTATATGTAGTGGATGACCAGTGCCCCTTTCTTTCATAATGTATATCAGAATCAACATTGAAGTCCTTCAAACAAATTATCTTTAAATATGCCAGTTTTATTAATCCTCATGGTAAATATATTAGGTTTATACAGTAAAATTGCTTTGAACGATCAATTAAATCTGAACACAAATTCTAAAGATTTTTTTTCACACAATGTAGACGTTCGCTAATTTACATTAAAAGTGTTATTTTGAGAAAAGGTTGTTTAATTATGTACACAATTCAGTTAAATGGACATAACAAGGCCAAAAGGTTTCCATTGAGAGTTAAGCAACACCTCAGAGTCACGGGAACGTCAAAATGTGGGACGTGGTTACACAATGTAATAACTACTTTGCATTGACACTTATTCTTTTAGTGGGTGTGGTGAATCTAGAACCCGTTAACTTTGATGGATGGTGTTAAAGTTTACTGACCTCTAGTGGCTTACCACTCTGCTATTTTTTCACGTTTTATTGTGTACTAGTATATTATGTTATGCTTTCTTCATTCACAACACCTATTGTGTCTTGGTACTTATTGTATCAGTTCTATTGAAGTATTGGTAATATGTGATTTCATATCAAATATCACATTCAAATATGATATAAAACTTTTAAATACAAATTAAGAATATTGATTAGAGACAACAATCAACCAGAAATAACTGACAAGGACAAAAATAAAAAGACATATTATATCATTTTGCTCCTCGCAATTCAAATTTCAACATTCATGATTATGCCTCAGCGTTATAGTCGGAAAGGGTGAGATAAATGCAAAATCGATGGCGTAAATGGGGAGGTTTGTATACAGATTAAACCAGTCTTTAACGAGTAGCATTAGCAGCTTGAAGACCAGCAATAAGATTTATGTGACATTTACAGCAGTAACCCAAAAATGATAAAAAAATATATCCGATATGGATTTTTTCATCATGTACATTATTTCGTCATTTTAATTTACCTTACCATGAAATCACAACAAATTGGTTCAATACGAATAAAACACAATATTTTGAATACCCAGCAACAACCATCAATACACTGGTCTGCATGTTGTACGGTTGACCTCACTTTGTCTTATCTTCGATTTATTTTTCTTTGGTAAAACTCTCCCCTCGGTCAAGTTAATCACCTTTTTATACACCTTTTTTGAAGAAACGCCATCATATGTCAATACAATTCGGAATGCTATGCACCACCGAATACCTAAAGAAATTGGACATAGATTTTAATGTCCTCTATGTCAACCCCTGTGTTAGAAGAAAACCGACAATAAATTATGGAGATGCTGAATGATATAGTTGAGTAAATAATTTCAAAACTAAATATCAGTGAAACGAAAATCCACGAACACAAGTTTTTAAAAGTAATAGACATGTAGATTAAAAACGCCGAACAAACATCCACCACATATATTCCTTTTCAATTCGACAAAATCTTCCTATATAGTCAAAAATGAAATGTGTTTTTATTTTTTCATGTGACGTACTATATATCTACAGTGCAAAACATATAGTATATAAATATCAATGTATACGTACTTACAATCCCTGTTACATTTTAGGATATAGCTCAATGTTTACAACACTAAAATAATCAGAATCAGCCAACCCAGGCACATTGCAATATTGTGTTTCTCATATCCCCCAAATGAATCAATAGCGCCGTCAAATATTCATTTATTTCTCAGCTGCACGGTGCCATAAGGAACGATAAGTACCAACATGTGCGTTTTAAATTTTAAAACTACATTTTTTTTTTTCTTTCAGCGCCACAATGCAATTTTTACAATGCCAGAATGTGTTTCATGAAGATGGCAAATGCGACAATGGACGCCGTCACAAAAGAAGACGAAAAGGACGACTACTGTCGGTAAGTTGGTATTTTTTACCATTTGAGATTGAAAATGGAAATTGGGAATGTGTCAAAGAGACAACAACCCCACTAAATAACAGACAACAGCCGAAATTTAATAATAAAGTTGATTTTTTTTATAGAAGTTATTTTTAGAACTCAATTGAAACAAACGTAATTGAACTATTTTGATAAATATGTATGAAGCAAAGTGTTAAGTGTTATATATAATTGCAAACAGCAATGGTAAATTCCATCCGTCCAAAGGCTTTTCCGTGTGTTTACGTTCATCAGGAAATATCAAAGCCGAATGTTTGAAAGACAAGAATATATCAGAACCGAAAAAGTTGTAGCTCTATATGACCAAAACTGGACACAGTGACAACTCGTCAACAAATATATATGTGGGCGATGCAAGGAAAGTTTCTTATACTAGGTAATGTAAACCAGTCTAGATCCTTGAATGGGTACAATCATACCCCATTTTCTTGTTATACAAGTATCTTAAGATCGAAAAAACTTAAAAGCGATGATGATATGAGGAAATGTCAACGAAAAGATAAAAACAAAAAGGGCAACATAACTAACATATGTTTTCTATTTTTTTTTTTTAGAGAAGTTGATAGAATGTCGTCTTGTGTAGAATGGAGTATGTCAGACTGCCCATCAGAATATTCATGGCCAGGTCTACGAGTAGTCCATCCATTTGTCAGTTTACTGAAGGCAATAAAATCAACCGTATGTTCACCGGGTATGTACAGTGAACTTCTGTAGTTAAATCAACCGTATGTTCACCGGGTATGTACAGTGAACTTCTGTAGTTAAATCAACCGTATGTTCACCCGGTATGTACAGTGAACTTCTGTAGTTAAATCAACCGTATGTTCACCGGGTATGTACAGTGAACTTCTGTAGTTAAATCAACCGTATGTTCACCGGGTATGTACAGTGAACTTCTGTAGTTAAATCAACCGTATGTTCACCGGGTATGTACAGTGAACTTTTGTAGTTTTTGTAATCCGTTTACATTTTGATATCAAATGCGCATTGTTATTATTTTGATATTTGTACATACATGTAGTTTGTATAGGAATGCAGCTTTTTGCTACGGATTTTGTATGGAGACTAATATGGGTACCAATCAGGCGACTGTCTGTTTGCCGATGTTGTTTCATACATAGCACTTTCGTAATTTCATATTTTTAGGGGGAAGTGATCAAGATGATTCTTTGAACTATCGTTTGAATGGTACATAATGTGAATTATATAAATGTATAGTTGAATTTGCAATTGAATTTACCAGATACACATTTACATCATAGTAAAGATATCAAAACGCACCTGTTAGTATAAACCTCGTTCTGTTTTAATGAAGTGAGCATGTTTTATATGGAGAAAAAGAGAACGGAATGACAAATCAGATTTATGGGGATGAAAATCAATAAGAATTTTCAATTTTCGGGTGCAAAAATACTTTGCAGAAAAATATTTTTATATTTGCCATGTTGTTCTTAAGTCGGCACATGACATTGAGAAAGGCTGTGTTTCATAAACATCGTCGGCATTTTTTTTATATAAATTTGTCATATGCGTATATACCTCTCAGGTTTGGTCATGTTAATCCAATATTGACAGCTTATTTTTCTATTTAAAATCGAGTGTTTACTTTTTTATTGTCAATAAAAACCATGTGCAAACACCATCTATTCATAACCGGTATATAGAAATATGTTGAAGACATTTGACCTGTTAAAAGTACCTGTTAAAAGTCTATACTTTGATCTTTAAAAGTATCTTGCCTTTCCTTCTTGCGAGACGGGATTAAACTGCTATGAGTTTCTCGACCCGATACGGCGAATGCCGATTATGACTTCAAAGTGGAGCAATTATGGGGAACAATCAATCTTATTTCTTTTTTCTTTCAAATTCTTATTTTCTACTTCTCTGCTTAAAGATCGAAAACTTTAAAGTTTCACATTTTCAACTTATAAAGTGACAGACCATCAGTATTGTGACCTCTTATCGGTCAAATGTGTTGTTTACTGACTTTTTACCCCTAACATCCTTTTATGACCACAACTCCTGTAACTTTTCAACAAATTAAAAGCTGCTTTTATTGACCAGATTGACCTACACATTGTTGACACATCACTTTTGATAAATATGTTGTATATATTATTGAACTCATTGAAATCGTGTATACATTTTCTTTGGGTATTGCACAAGATTATGTTCTCCTTCAAGACTCATGCTTATAGTTGTATGACATTGAACTTTTAAGTACAGCCGTCTACATAATTAGAGAGAATGAATTTTAGATAACAATTTTCTTCTGTATATAAACTTTAAAAGTTTTCAGCAATAGAGCTAAGACAACTGTCGATACAATGCCAACAAAGGCATGAAGCAACAATAAACATTATTGAAACTTTGTGATCAATGTGCTCTAAAGAAAAAAACATTCGAGCTTTTGATTAAATTTGTTTTTATCTTAAGGCAGTTGGCTGGCCTTCTTAGTTTCAAAGTAATAAACTTTTCAAAACACTAGCATACACTGACTGATAGGGAATTTATAAAGGAATCAAAAGATAAAAAAAAATATAGGTCACCGTGCTTGTTTTCGAGATATTAGCCATTACAATTTTGGAGGGAAAATGTTCTCTCTTGACTTTTCATAGCTTTATCATTGACAAGTTAAAGTCCTCAAAAACTATTGAAAAATAATTAGAATTTTATAAGACTTTAACAGACAGCTTATCATTATACATGCAAAACAATTACTAGTATATAAAGAAAAATGGGGGTCACCGGCTAAAATTTGTTAAAGCTTTCAATTTGATCAAACCAGAGGATTCCGAAAATCTGACTTAAATACAAAAAATATGACAAGCCAGCTTCCTTGTTAATGAAGGAAACCCAAGCAATCCTTTTATTTAAATAAATTAATCTCAAATTTCTACAAACTGATTAGGCACTGACCATGTACTGTTAGCTATTCAAAGAAAAGCTTTGTAGCCTAAAACTGCACATATCTACAAAAAAGTGAAAAAATATTAATACCAGTGCTTGAAATGAATAAAATCTTTTATATAAAAACGTTAAAAGTTTCAATGGTCTATAATAATATAAGTATATAACAAAAATCTCGTCTGATGAGAAATCAAAAGATCTTACGAAACGTATCATGAATCATGCTATTTAGTCAGTTATTAGCAAAAAAATATATAATTTCATAATATAATGGGATATGTAATGACAACATGTATTCTACAATTTTCAAGGTAACTGTGAAACTACATTGTGAATATAATGACAGTTGTATTGAATATAGAATTGAGCTATTAATACTTTTCCGATGAGAAGTACGATATGTGTCAAACATTTAAAAAATGGTATCGAGTTTTATAATAAAGTTTAAATAGTAGACCGTGAAAACATGCGAAGGCCTGAGTGCGAATCTCAGTGCAGTAGTTATTTAAATTTTGTAGATTCAAATCTAGATACTGATTCATATTTATAAAATCACATGGTATTATAAAGAGAACATGCATACTAGGATTGAAAGTCTGTTGTCTCAATCCCCTTTTACCCTTAATCACCATGCACAATCATTCGTGTATCAAATTCTATTTAAAAGAGCCGAAAATTATGCTATAATTGTTTAGTTATTTTCAATTCTTATAAAGGCAGCCTATGATTTTGAAGGTGAAAACACCTTTGTAAAACCCTAGCTGCGGAATTTTAGTTTTTATGTCCTCATGATATGTTTGACTGACTATTTGCGGATCATATAGTCTTCAAACAATATCACAAGGTCCAAAGAGCTACGGTTTCGCAGCTAGTAAAACCCCTGATTATAAAGGTATATAGATGAAGGTATCAGTCAATGAGACAGCAACCAAAGACACTACTATAACACATGACACTACTATAACACATGACACTACTATAACACATGTGTTATAGTAGTCTCAGAGAAGACAAACAAAAAAATCTGAATCCAAATTTTCTCCAAACCTTGTACGGTGTAAAATTTAAAAAAAAATGATTCTGACTTAGAAAAAATCCCCCCCCCCCCCATTTCAAGTTTAAAAAAAAAATTAATGGTCGCTTCCTAAATTAAAAGTATTAATAAAGGAAATTGTAAGTTCCTACAAAGAAAAGCAAACAAGGATATATATGATATAGAATCCGCTTCAAGGGTCAAGTAATTTCCCAGCTTGAATAACGGGACTATATACTGATAAAGCGAAAGCTTCGGAAGATGGCAAAATTATAGTTTTGGTTCCAGCTCAGGTACCAGGAGATTCAGATACATCTGGCTAAAACTGTAAAACTGTTCGACTTGACACTGCATGTATGGTTGCAGTCTCCTTTGGTAGACTGGTAGATAGTATTGGTTGATTCTTTTATATAGTAGAAAGCTTTTAAGAGAAGCAAGAGTAATGGAAATCAAAATATTATTTCGCTCACGTTCACCCAAAACTTGATAGCAAAGAATGATAACTCCATTTTTTTTATAAACTACTTTGGGGCTTATTTTGGCTCAGAGTATTTTGGTGTTCTCTGATAACATGGTTTTACCAAGTTATATTGGATGATAAGGCAATTAAGATTTCTTAACTTGTATTTAAAAGTTATAAATAAATAATAAACAAATAAATACAAATATTTTATTGGCACAAACACAATTACAATAATTGGCAATGGCCCATACCAAGGATTTGTATAGTGATACAATACAAATCCTTGCCCATACAAACTTTGCAAATTCGATGCACAATAGTAATACAAATACAATGAAAGTCAAATGAAAGTGTTAAATATGACATGAAAACATGATAAAATCAGAATTGTAATGCAACATCATTTGTAATTTTTATTTTGAAATAATTTAATTTTGGATGTAAGACATCTTCTGATTCGCCAAGGACTTATATACGTCCATGGATTCGCTCACTTAGTTTTGTTTATCAGCTCATAGATATAATTTTGTCAAGTAAACGTGATGTCATCAACATTTTTTCATGGTTTACTCTGGTTTAGATTATGGTCATGGAATTTAGAATAAATTATAAAAAATGACTGTAATTTTTTTTCTGTCTATTTCGAAATAACTTTTCAAAGTAACATTGCCTAAATGAGGGGGGATAGGACCTTTATCGGGACTCCGGGATCAGCTGTTTTTAAGCTCGGGATTTCAGGATTGACCCTTTCGGGATCCGGGAATTCTTTTTTTCTGATTTCGGGATGCCGAGATTTACTCTATTTAATTTCGGGACCTCAAGATTTAGTGTTTTTAAGCCAAGGATTTCGGGAGCAGGACCCCTCCTATCCCCCCTCTTACATGGATTATTCAGTGTGCACCACATTTTTTATGTTATTTCTTCATAGATAGAAAAAATATAACAGTCATTTCTAATAATTCCCCTTTAAAAAAAACTCTTTAGAATCTTATGATCTGTGATGGACTGGACTGGACCCGCATTCTAAAACCTTGTGAATTTCTGTTGGTGGATAGAAAACACTGGGAATTTTCATCCTCTTGATAAAGTACACTCACAGGTGGAATCATACCACTGTTACATTTTCTGTCAGTTTCATTAGAATGGAGATAACAATATTGTATTTTAAGCTTCAACAGCATCAATTGGTGATCGCAATTTGATGGTTGCAAATAACGGGTTACTTGCTTTGCTTACTTGTCACCAATTGATTCAGGCAGAGCTTAGAATACTCTACATTTATCTCCTAAATGATCAGAAATTAAATGTAAATGCACATTTAAAAAGAATAAAATTATACTGAATTTGAAAATATGCTATGTAAAATCTTGAGAGTGAAAATAATTTTCTAGTAATATGCAAAACTTACACCAAAATCATCAAATATTTAAAAACAACTGAAGATATTGCTTAAGTGTATACATGAATTAAAAGAAAGCATGTAATACTTGAGATAAAATTCCATGTGTATGAAAATAGATGCATTTGATATATATAAATCCATTCAAAATATTAAATATAATATAAAAATCTTATCACAGACGTATTCCTATCTGTGAGTAAAAAATTATTCACTAATTGCAATAATTTCTGTGTTTATGATAATCTTATTTTTATTCCCTTTCTGACATGTCTGAAGACCTTTAAATATACCAACTGAAATAGGGTACTATGCATAGCCTAGGAAGACCAGCTTGGCTACTTGTCTCTGCATGAGCCAGGTGGTATAGGGGGTACCTTCATGACCAATGTTCACTTTCTTTCAGATGATAAAAAAAGTAGACAGATATTTGACAAATCACATTATTTTTCCCAAAAATAAAGTGAACAAGACTTTGACAAATCAAAGTAAAATTTAAATCAAATTGATGCCTAATGGTAGCCAAAAATTACCTTTTGATGCCAGATGATAAAGGCATTCATACCCTCCTACATGCAGAGTAGCGCAGACACTGCATTGAGTTTGAAAGTTTGGAGTTCAACCTTTACTTATGTGTAATTCAGTTATTTAGGTCTTCAGTTCCATGAATTAATTGACTTTTTATTCAATTATTTTTTTCTTGAAGGTTTTCGAAATGACAAAGAGGACGATGATGAAAAGTGTAATATGGATACCATATCCCAATGCATTGTGGGATTTGTGTACATTGCTGCTGACACTTCCACAGTTAACACATGCTGGTAAGTTTATAAACATCAACAATATAATGGTAAATCTGTGAGCTTCAACAGAAGATGGCAAGTCTGTAAACTAATGATTTAATTAGTCTATCAACCTAAATTTGACACTCGGTAGCAAGTCTTAAATGATTAAAACAGAAAGATAACCAAATGCAAAAGAAACAGAAAAACAGTAGTCCACAAAATTTGAGACAGAAAACAAAATAAATGCCATAAAAAACTAGTGTTGAATTCTTGGTCTTCTGAGAAGAAGGGTAATCAATTCTGCTCCACTTGGGACACCCATTGTGCTGTTCACTTCAGGTAAAAATCCATCGGTAAATTTATAAAAGGTACAATTATGTTCATTAAATACAGAATTAAACTTCAAATATATATTTATATATTATACATATATTATTTCAAAGTTGCAAAAGCCTTAGCTCTATAATGAAAAAGGAAAGAAAATGTCATATAATTGAAGTAATTGGTCAATCAAATGATGGAAACTACTACACACAGTCATTGGTCGTGATGGCAAATTTAACATTTTTATCTTACAAAAAACTTTCTCCAAAGCATAATATATTGGATGATAGCCATTATAATATAAAACAGTATCCATGATAAACCACAATTCTACAGCTTAGACCAGTAAAAATGCTGTGAGGCCCAAAAGATTTTCCTGAAACAAGGCCTCACAAGTCATATAAGTCAAAGAAAATTAATAAATGACTGAAAAAATCATACATGTCACATTTTTGTGCCTGTCCCAAGTCAGGAGCCTCTGGCCTTTGTTCGTCTTGTATTTTATTAATTTTAGTTTCTTGTGTACAATTTGGAAATTAGTATGGCGTTCATTATCACTGAACTAGTATATATTTGTTTAGGGGCCAGCTGAAGGACGCCTCTGGGTGCGGGAATTTCTCGCTACATTGAAGACCTGTTGGTGACCTTCTGGTGTTGTTTTTTATATGGTCATGTTGTTGTCTCTTTGACACATTCCTCATTTCCATTTTTAATTTTATGTATATTCTAGGCAAGCAAAGCAGACTCACAAATGTCTGTCTACAGCTACACAACATTGTAAAAGTCTTCAGATTAAAAATATGGTTTCCATGGTGAATGGACTATTGTCACAAACAGCGAGAGAATCATGTGTAGAACCAGGATGTAATGTTCCTATAGCCAAAGAATGTTTTGAAGCAACAAAAGCCATTTTACTTTCTCCTGTCGGTGGTTTAGAAAAATCTCCAGTTCTATGTGGGTATGTATGTTTAATACAGAAGAAATCTGGTTTGATTTGGTAAAGAAATGGTAAAAACATTAGTTATGATAATAACATTTTAAGTTGTATTTAAAGAGATTTTAGCCAATCAAAATGTTTTGTCGGGCTGTTAGTCTTTTATGAAACTATAAAAAGCATAAAATGTTTTAAGACATAAATTTACTGTTCCATGTCTCATTTCTCATTTAATGTAAAAGCTTTGCAAATATTTCATGTTTACATTTTTTTTTAAAGTCTTTGAAGTTTTTTTTCTCACTTTATGTATTTATTTTTATGAATTTACCCTCTAAATTTACTGCTATCGCAATCATAAATCTCATAATAAAATAGAGATAGTGAGTAGAAAATTACACAGATAGAACTTTATATTATAATTGACATGATTGATACAATTTAGAAATTAAGCCATTTAAAAAAAACATAAATTAAGTTTTCAACATCAAAAATCCATTAGAAATATATTTTAAGGTATCTTTTAATCATTTACTACAGGAAACATGTTTACTTTAGGTATAACATATTGTATTCATTCAAAGTGTATGAAATTCATTTAAAATATTGAATAGCTTAGGGCTACCTATTTAATATGGACTTTCATTGAATATATATTATATTTGAATAACTAAGATATGAAATGGTTTTACCTATTTAAATATGCAAGTTCAAATGTACTGTGACTTGTAAGCAGTTGACTTTATGGTCAAGGTTGCAAAAAATCCTGATTCAGCTAGTAGTCAAAAACATTACCTGCTTAAGGTTTTTTTCCCCAATGAATGGAAAAATATGAGTTCATAAAACTGTATTGAGTGTTAAATAACAAAATGTAAAAATATTCAAAAATAAATTACTTAATTTACAGTTGTAAAATGAAATGTATTTAGATTTATATTAACATACTGATATATAACGACAACTGAACAAATCTTTAGGTAAACAAGTACAGATACCATTTGGATTTAACTTTCATTTTGCAGCCAGTTCATAATGAACAAGAAGCTTAAAATGTTACCAGATAGTAGTTTAGTATTAGCTTTAAAATAAACAAACATCTACTGCTTACTGTTAAGGCTATGACATTGGAATAAAGCCTATGCAGTTTACAGTTAGGCCACTGGAATAAATATTGTTTTTGCTGTTTAACTATCCTACATTGTATCACCATGGATTGTACAGGGAAATAATTTTCTTTTCTTAAGAAACAAATTAAAAACATTGTTTAGAACATCTTCAAAATTTGAAATTTTGTTAAATAAAACAACAATCAAATAAATTTATTTCATGACTTTTAAAAGTTTCATTGATTTCATCACTGATGAATAAAAATGTAAACCATATTATATTTTATGAAGGATGGTATTAATGGGGGTACCTTCATGATGAATAACAGTAAAAGTTCTTGCCAAATGATGTTTCTGGTAATTTTTTATGCATGACAATAAATGTACAGTTTCTTTTAGACAATAATTTTGATCACTTTAAGGAAATTTTGGTGAATCGCAGTAAAATTTTAACCAATTTGAACCTAAAGGTAGCCGAAAAAAAACAGTTTGACAACAGTAAATGGCAATACTATATAGTAACCTCATGAAAATGTCCCTGTTATATAATAACAACTCAAACATGTTTCTGTCTCCCTATCAATATGTTTTTATATTTATTTTTCAGAGCAATGATGGAAATGATGTCCTGCGTATCAAAGAACACTATGAATTGTGAATATGAAGTTTATCAAGAATGGGGAGATCATATGATACATTTACATGAAATTACCAACAAAACCTGCCAAAACAACACTTTAACTATGTCAATGACTCAGCCATTTGTTGGGCATATTGCCTCATTTTATGCTGTGGCAACTAGTCCATTTGCCAATAAAGAAATAGTTTGCCCGTATGTATTATAAATGTTGAACACATTAATTTATTTTTAGTTGCCTGGTTTTGAAAAGTACAGTGTAACCAATAAAAAATGCATCTGTTGTGCAAAATGCCGAGTTTTAATAGAAAAACAGTGTAAAGAATTATAATGCTATTAAGACAAGACAAGTTGTTAAAAACTGCAGACAAGGTTTCAGAACTCAATAATGTTAACTATGTAAACACTTAATTTTGAAGACTCAAAGAAAAAGAAACAATTTTGATTTATGTCTTGTCTGGAATTAAAGATATAAGAAGTTAAATTTGGAAATATCTATACATGCTATAGTCTTCACATTTTGAAAATTTTCAGTTTTTGAAAGATCTTTATCTCCTCATTTAAGCAATTTTTTCGAGTAAAAGGTAGGCTGGAGCAGACAATCCTTGATGAAGTAGAGAAAAAATAGAAGGCTTCAGTACGTCTTAAGGCTCTTACTAGAAGAAGATGTTTAGGCTTATACTTTAATTGAAGCTTCTAAAGGACATGATAACTGACTAAAGCCTATTATATTTTCCATGAGTTTAGATGCAAAAAAAGTGATACATTTTACTGTTATTTTACAGGTTGTATTACAGCTCAGTTCACAAAATGATGGGTATGTTGAGGGAAGGGGAAGGAAACTCAATGGATATATGGTACGCCATAAGTATGGCACAACACACTACTGGGGGAATGTGTGACGATAAAAGAATGTGTGGAGATATGAACATGAAGATGATGATGGAGTCACGTTGTGAGACACAGATGGCTCAAGATTGTGTTAAATACGGTGACATTATGTCACTAGTAGCCAGCGTAGATGTTCTTGGATGGGATGTCGTCTGCCAGTATGTACATTTACAACATTAAGTTTTAGCATCTTAACATTTTAAATTGTACAATGATTGAAATATCTATTATCAGTTGATCACTTTAAAGGTCTAACACACCTTATTGCTATTTGGAAATCTGTGCCTGTTGACCTGAGAATCTGTGCCACATAAACTTTTTGATGTCATACAACAATCACTTTTTCATTGTGGTTTCAATATTTTCTATTGTGTCGTAAAATTTTTATGGGAACCTTTGTTATATCCATTAATGGCAGATAATTAGCAATGTAGTGAAGTGATTTCCTATTTTAAGGTCTGTAATTAAAATCTCAAAATTGAAGACAATTTTGCATAAACATGTTATATTTAGAAGATCAACTACATATTTTTTGTTTGCAGTGAGACATTAAAGATGATGGAGTGCGTTACTCATAGTACTTCTGGTTGTGACATGTCTGTTATGAGAGAGATGGAGGAAACCAATAAAACCATCCACCGTACTTTAATGATGGTAGCTAGCCATTGTCAAGTGGAACCAATCCTGGCCAAAATAAATTGTTTACAACCAAAATGTGATGCCACATCAGCAATGAGTAATTGCTTTCAGATGCCCAATGTAACAACACTAGCTGCAGGTCAAGCTCCTGTGTAAGTCAATATTCATGTATTGTTTTAAGAAATCTAATGAAGAGACACTGGTTTTAGAACAATATGAGTACATGTACAAAGAAACATTATTAAGGTATCAGTATGAATATGATAAAAGAACTTTTAAGCAGTAAGCAAGAATGAGAAACAATTCTATTTATTGTAAATGGATAGAGAATTCTAGGTACAGACACTGTATTCTTTCATTATCTCTGCTAATGATTTAGTTACTAGTCTAAGGTCAAAAGTGTTTTTATGATAGTCTAACTGATAGATTTCAGGTGTAATTTTCATAACATAATATTGTTTGTAGACTTTTTAATCTTGTGTATTCTACTTCTTCAACATCTGCAAATTGTATATGTATTTTCAGGATGGTTAATGAGACTTTACACTGTATCAAACAACATACTGCAGGGTGTCCAATGTCACCCTCTCTGTTACCTCTGGGTTACAGTCAAAAGAAATATCTAGATTACTTGAGGCCATATGCCTACACTCCCCCCATGGAATTGGACGGAAAGGACGCACTGTCACGTATGACAAGATGTTGGTTCAAGTTTATGAGCGGATTTGAGACTGTAATGTCTCACAGTAAGAACTTCAGTCAAGCCATGTGCCATCTGTATATGAGTATGGACAAGGAATGTGGGAAGATGGATGATCTCCCTTCAGTGTTACAGCCAGGAATGAAATATCAAGAAATGATTTGGACTGGAATGGTTCAATACCACTGTTCTCAAATGGAAGGTAACGTTTTGATATACATGTATATATATATATATATATACTGTAAATTCAGAAATTATTGCGAGGTTTTTATTATTGAGAATAATGTGACAGAGTTGAGAACGCAATAATTAAAACTTGCATTTCGTAATATTTTAACTGAATATAGCATGACTTTTCTCAAAATCATAAACATTAAAATCGCATTTAAGAATGAAAAAATCGCAATGATAAATGCATGCAAAAATTTCTGAATTTACCGTATACTGAAATAATAGTTTGAATGATGATGTATAGCATTTTATGCAGTAGAAATTTTAGATGGAGTTTCAAATATTGTCGATTTCAAGAATAAAACTGGAAGAAAACATGAAATGATAGACCTTTATCCCCCCAAAATCAATTTTATCCAGGGAACTGCAGAATTGTAACCCCTGGAAAAAGAATGTTTTAAAAAATACTGAAATATTTTGAAGAAGCAGAATAACAAATGACCCACAAAGATTATTATTGACATTACTTTATTTACTTGTAACCACTTACTACATGTATTTATATTATGAAATATACATTAAAAAAAAGGTTAAGCATTTGCATTTCATAGTAAATATTTACTAACATAGTCAATACTCTTACTTAGAAATACCAAATCGTCAAGCATCTAAACACTGATTTTAAAAATATAAAAGCAATATGAAATGGCATTGACAATTTTGTTTTATAGACATGTTAAACAATTTGAATTCTCATTCACTACTGAAGTTACAAGTATTTGCCAGTAGATGTTAACCAAGCAACGGATTTTTTTTATAACACATATGGTGCCATATTAAGTTTGCAGTAGCTCTATCTGTCAAGAGAAAGCTACTATAATTTAATAAATGTATTTAGAAATAATGAACTTTTAATGTATTGAACAGAATTGCCTGGAAATTGTCCAGAGATATCTAAAGACCAGGCTGGAACATGTGTTGAGCAGTGTTCTGCAATGAAAAAATGTCCTGAAGGAAAGAAATGCTGCAGTAACGGGTGTGGTCATACATGTGTGGAGCCAGTCGTTGGTATGTATCAATATCTTTGTTTCAAGTTATTTATTCTGAAAACTTGGGAGATTTTAATAGCATCATTGTTAAGTTTTTGTTAGAAATATGTCTTGTAATATTAGGACAAAAATCACATCATAACATTGAAACACAGTACTTCTAAAAAGAACAAGATAATTCTAAAATATTCATAGGATATTACAGGAAATTTAAATAATAGTCTATATCAAACTACATGACTGATAGGTTAATAGAAAAGAAGATGTGGTTGAGTTCCAATTAGACTACTCTTCCCAACAGACCAAATTATACAGAAATAAGAAACTGTATGTCACTATAAAGCCTTCAACAATGAGTAAAGCCCATATTGCATTGTCAGCAATAAAAGACCTTGAAATTACAATTGTAAAACAATTAGCATGTTTAAATATAATAAATATATCTTTTGGAAAAGAAATTGAGTAACCTTTTTTTTTTAACTTTTCTATATTAGTTGTTTCATTTAACACCATATCTAGAAAAAGAATTTGAGATTTGAGATGTGGTAAGTAGCATATAGAATAATGGTTGTCATGAAGTTGATCAATTTTTTATTTATTTAAACTCTGTTTTAGATATGGATTCATTGAAGGAACTAATGTCCACAGTGCAAGGTAGGACATTTATTAACTAGGAAATTGTGGATATTCTTATTTGAATTAGATTTTTTTAGAATATTTAAAATTCATCTAGAGGACTAAACATTACATGGATTTATGTAAATTAGAAAAAAATCATGTTTGTGTAATTTAGAAAACTTTTTTGTTTAAGTCGAAGAATTATATTTCTATGTTGTTTTTAAAATGAGAACTGTTTTGTGTTATTTGTGTTTATTTTGATTTTGTGTTATTTATAAAATTTCAGAAAGTGCAACATGTAAAGCAGATGAAGTTGCAAGCTATTTGAGTAATTATTGGTTACGGCTCATGCAAATAGCTTTTACACCAATTAATGAAATGGATGAATTATGCGGGTATATATCTTTATTTTTTATATCTTTTATTTTTTTTATATCTATTTTTTGGTTAATTGATTTTTTAAAGAAAAAGGCAACACTGCCTTGGTTGAATATCTGAGTTGTTTAGTTGTAAGCTGAAATATGGGTAAAAGAGATTATTCCATATTGCTAAAACTTTAGTAGGTTTTCCGATATGAATGGGATTTTGAATAAAAATACATATTCACCTGCGGAAAAAGTATATTCAGCGGGCAAACATTGTGTGCGTTTGCGTGTACAATTTTGGTTAAAAAATGGATTTGAGAAATAATTGCCATTACATACGTTTCTCTTCAAACATGGAATAGTACAATTACTGTTTTTTGTTTTGGTAAATATGTGGTTTAATTGAAGTTTAAAAAACTGATATTAACTTCGGTCCTTGGCCTCAGTGAATATCAGTTTTTCAAAAGTCAATAAAACTACATATTTACCTCATCAAAAGACAGCAATTGTATAAAATCTATTTTAGAGATTAATTTGGTCATCATTTATTTGTGAAGTGTTGTGTTATTCAAGTGTAATAGCAGAAGCTGGTCAACCTGGTGTCAAAATAATGTGGGAGAGTGAACTAAATAACTTAGTTGCATATTTATATCAAGTTAACATATTCTAGTCTTGAATATGCATTTAATTTTTCAATTGACTTTTAGCAATTGTCCATCTAACTTCTGTACTTTTTATTTGTATTTAAAAGTGTTTTTGTTGATGTCATTCTTTGACTTCTGGTTATAGTAGTTCCTTTCCTATTCTTATTTCCCTTTATTTATAAAACTTTCTATTTCAGATCTTTAAGTTGGTTTCACGAGTATGCCATGGCAAATTTAATTGGATGTTCAACAGAGAGAGAGATGGCATTCAATGAAACCTGGGGAATGATAAAAAAAATCCATCAAAATGTGTGTCCAGTTAAAATGATTATAACCTATAATGACCAGGAAATGGACCAACCTATGTGTAACTTGGAAGCTGCAGATATGTGTCATGATCACTTTATGGATGTTCTGCTGAAGACCAATGCTTACCATACAGATCAGACATGCATGTAAGATAGTTATGATAAAAACACAAATAAAATCACTAAAAAACTAAAAAACTTTATTTTTTTTATGGATTTTTAAAAGTTTAAGAGGGTTGAATTTGATGAAAACACTAAGGACAAAATAATGTTCATACTTTGTCAAATGTAGTTTATATCAAACAATTTTCAAAAATGTAACAATGATTATAGATTGTTCTTATTTAAAAAATTGCACTTTGCTCATCATTAAAAATCAAGTCTGATCTTTTGCTTTTATTTCTTATGCTAAGACTCCCCTACCAACTGAAAATTTCAGTATATATAATGTTGTTTAAAACAAGAATATTGTATAAGAAATTCGGAAAAAAATTGAATGACATTAAAAAATATAATAATTGTGATGGTCTATTTTTTTTCTCTCAAATAATAGTTTTTTTTAGACACATTGTAATAAATCAACTATATAGCATGTTGCAGTCAAAATTTTTTTTTTAGATTTTTTTTTTAGATTTTTATTTTTCAAGGCCATGTAAATATATTTATATACTTGTAATGTGATATTTTCAGGGAACTTGTAAAAACATTTAAATGTATGGAGCATGCAATTGGTAACTGTTCCATGGATATACCTGAAATGGATTACATTAAGGTAGAACTTCCATTCCTTAAATCTATGATTGGAAATCAATGCAGAAAACACTTCCATGGAGAAAAATTCTGTGCCATGAGAGAAAATAATGTTGTTAAAATGATGAACGACATGATGTGTAGTAAAACAGAAGCAGAGAGATGTTACAATCTGTTCACCACAGCTAAACCAATGCTGGAACATGATGGCAAAGCTTTATGCAGGTAAGTTTAGATACAGGGCTATTGTTGACAGTTATGTCTGTCAGTCTGTTCACCAAAACTAATCCAATGCTTAAACATAGCTTATATAGTGAAAAAGCTTTTAAGGAAGTAAGTTTAGATACAGAGTTATATTTGACTGTTAGGTCTGTCAGTCTGTTCACCACAACTAAATAAATTCTAGAACATAGTTAAAAAGCTATGAGTAGGCTCATTTTGATACAGGGTTATTGCTGATAGTTAGGTCTTTCTGCCTGTTTACCAAACTAAACCCATGCTAGAACATGATGGAAAAACTGTATGCTGGTTAGTTCATGTACAGAGTTATTGTTGCTTGTTAGGTCTGTCTGTCTGTTCACCATAACTAAACTCAAGCTAGAACATAGTCAAAAAGCTTTATGCTGGTTAGTTTAGATACAGAGCTATTGTTGACAGATAAATATCTTTTTGTGTGTTTATTTAGTGTGGTGTTTGTCTCATTTATGCATATTCTTCCCTTTTTTATCCATTTGTAGTACCGGTAGCAGGTTATTTTTATTTTATAATTTCGTATTTGTATTTTGTTTCAGAGCTGCTAAGGCAACCACAATGTGTGTAATGGCTAAAACAAATAACTGTACCAATTTAGACAACATCTCTGGAGGCAAAAATGTCAGTCAGATTATGGACGAAATGAGTGCTTACTGTCCCGACATGGAGGACTCTGGCATGGAGGAAATGGAAGACAGAGAAGAAATGAAACGCCCAACAGAAAAAGAATGCCACCTCTTGGAACCCATGGCTCAATGTACCACTGTCATTGCACCATGCTTCAATAATTCTTTCACACCATCATCTTTATGCAGGTTTGTAGATTAAGCTACTTCAAATTAAAATTAGTTTCTTGGTAGGATCTCTGGCCTACAGATAAGGAAGGATGCATCATTAAGCTTCAAAGCATTTTTGAAGAAAACAAATATTTATGAAATACTTGTTTCAAATCAGTTATTATTATAAACTAAGTATTTTATACTGTAGCAGAAAGCATGATATTAAAGAAAATCTGTAGAAACTATGATGACTCACTAATATTTTTTTTATAAATATTTTTAGTAATGCTGTTGCTATCAAAGCTTGTATGAACCTGGCTATGGTTGGCTGTAATGATGAGATATTGACTGTAGTACGAAAGTCTGTTCAAGAAATCGAATTTTTAGAGAGCTTGTCATGTAATATTTTACCAGATCTGCCATCAACCTATAAAGCACCTGGTGTCATGTTACCTATTGAATGCTTGAACTCAAATATAACAGGTAATTTGAAATGTTCTGATTGGTGGATGAGCTCTAAAGTAGCAGGCATGATTTAATTTTATCTTAAGAGCATACTTTTAATATATCAGTTTTAAAAGTATACTTTAAATGTTTCAGTTTTAAGAGAATACTTTATATGTCTCAGTCTTATGAGAATACTGTGATTTCAGTCTTGAGAGTATATACTTTGAACATTTCAGTGTTAAGAGCATACTTTTAACATTTAAGTCTTAAAAGCATACTAGAAATGTTTCAGTCTTTAGAGCATACTTTGAATATTTCAGTCTTAAAGCAAAGCATACTTTTAACATTTCAGTCTTAAGAACTTTGAATATTGCAGTCTTAAGAGCATACTTTGAAAGAGTGTACTTTAAATGTTTCAGTCTTATAAGAATACTGTGATAATTTCAGTCTTAAAAGCATACTTTAAATATTTCAGTAATAAGAGAATACTTTAAAGATCCAGTAATGAAGGATGATAAAAAAGAAGCCTGTGAAATGCTTCCAGTAATGGCTGACTGCTTGGTAGAAGGGGTTGAAGGTTCTATGAAAGCTGTTACATTTATGGCACACAGACTAGCTAATACTATTAGACAACACACATTCATTAAATGTGCTGCTGAAGGTATGCTACTATTGTTTATATGTTGTCATGGTAATAATAATAAGTTTTAAAGTTTCTTGACACAAACACTGGCCTGAACATAAGAAATAAGTTCAGATGTCCTCCTGAAAAATGTGTTAGCTTTATTTTTTAAATGTAGTCTGTTCTAATGTGCAATGGGAAATCTTAATCTGTAATCTATAAAAAAGCTTAGACAAAAACATAAGTGGTATACATCACTACTGTGGATTTTATTATTATTTGTTGGGTACCAATTATTGAGGATTCTTTGATACAAGATTCAATCATGTTCAATCAATAACAAATTTTCTAAAAACTTTTATGTATAGTCAACGGCAAAACACAGACATCTAATATCAATGAAAAGTTTTCCTTAATCCATGAAAAATTTGTGCCCATGAAAATAAAAGAAATCATACTAGTTTTGATCATATTAATTTGATATAATTAGTACAGTTAAATACATTGATATAGCATGGAACGCTTAAAGGACAAGAAGAACTAGTCTGATTAATTGTTTTTTACCAGATTTTATTTCCACCACAGAAATTATCAATGATCTCATTTATTTTACAGATAAAATTCTTAACAAAATGGCAATGTTGAATGGTATGTAAATTTTTGCTATAGTAACTTTTGTATTTGTCTTCTATATTTGATTTTGCTAATGAATAAAAAGATTGATCAAATGTTGATTTCTAATATCCGCAATGAATATTTTAAGTGCTTACAATGAAACAGCCACTCAACAATACAAAGCAGACAAAAACAACAACCTAATAGTCACCATATAGATATGATATAATATGAGGGTAATTGAGATATGCATATATAGAATTATAGTTGCCAAATATCCTCATTTTTCAGGCTTACATCTTTCTAAAGCCTATTTACACTTAGTATAATTAAAGCTCATCGTTAATAATTCCATCAAGAAAAAAAACAAACTCAGCTTAATAAACCATTTATAAAACACAAAAAAAGGTTATTTTGTCAATATCATAAAAGGCTTTATTACTGTTTTAATATATTATTCAGAAATGTATAAATGGTTTTTTGCCATTGATTTATAAATAATATAGGGTTATTGCATGAATATTGGGGAATAGTTACATTCTGTGGGAAATATTATATTGCTATACAATAATATGTATTATTACGGCTCACCAGATTAATTTTAATGGTTAGCAGCTAGGAGAACCATAAATAAGACCTATGTCATGAACAGCTTGTTATTAATGTAGAATGTTATTTTTAACAATATTTGTTAACAGATACTGCTACAGGATATTGTAACATAGACTTTGCTGCCACATGTATGCAGGGTGTTAGTGATTATAATTATTTCGGTTTATCTTCACCACTTGCTGACAGAGAAATGATATGCAGGTACACTATATAAATCAGTTACAAATACCTCAAGGGTTCCTTTATATAAATCAGTTACAAATATCCCAAGGGTACCTCTTTCACAATTACTGCCAATACAAAACACTCACTGTAATAAAACATTTACACAAATAGATCTTATTGGTCTTCCTTCTGAGTAAATTGCTTAGCTCTTCATAAAATGGCATTTACTGCTTTGTGACGTCGAATAAGTTGTTCGTGTTTTAACATCAAAGTAAAAGCGTTAAAATCAGCTTTGATAATCTTGATTTTTAAGTCCAAGTCCATTATTTTCTTTTTACTCTTGATCTGCAGGGATCAAGGCCAGAATTTATTAAAATTGAATCTCTCTTTATATATTAAAGAATAGAATTATCTTAGTGATCTGCAATGGTTAAACCCAAAACTTATTTGACAATTTAATTGGTTTCTTATATTTAGCAATTTATAGATAAAATTAAAAATTGCAATTGGGAATATGTCAAGGAGACAACAACCCAACCAAAGAGCAGATAACAGTTGAAGGCCAATAATAGGTCATCAATGCAGCGAGAAAATCCTGTGACCAGAGCTGGTCCTAAGCTGGCCCCTAAATAAACATGTGGACTTCTTTTTATTCGTAGAAAGAGTTGTGGATTTTAACAGAATTTGACTTATTTGATAATATGTTTATATTACAGCAATAGATTAACCTCCCTACAATGTGTCCAGAGTCAAGTTTCAGGCTGCTCTGAAGTGGTGAAAGCCAGATTCTTGCATGAATTAGACTGGGTTGAAGGCATGATGCAAACCATTGGTGTATGTTCTGAAGAGAAACCATTTGTATGTGATCCTAAGGGTGCACTGGATTGCATCAGTCAACTCTCAGCAGGTCATGTGATGAGCAGTGGGACTGAAATGGAATCAGCTATATGTGCGTAAGTATTATTTGTCTACAAAAGGCAGTGTTGATTTCAGTTGTATGTTGGATAATTGCCTTCATTTAATTAAAACAGATACAAATACTGTAAAAGTAGAAATTTGTTGGAGGTTTTAATTTTGTTTATTTTGTGGAAAGAATTAAAACACGAAAATAAAAAACCCAAGAAAATATAACCTTCATAAAACATCAATTCCATGTACTGGAAACCACGAAATTAAATCTCCATGAAACCATTTATAGAGACAAAACCATGAAATTTTAACTCTACGAAAATGAATGTTTCTACAGTATATACCGGTAGGAGATATGATTTAATTCATGTCAATGATGTAGCCATGTTTATGACTTTTTTTCTACAGAGCCATTGCACCAGTAGAGAAATGTGTTGTAGAAAAGGCTTCATCTTGTCCTATGAATATGAGAGCAAGCATAGAACAGTCATTAGTACAAGTTTCCTCAATGGCCCGAAGTGTATGTCCTGATATGAAATCAGATATGGAAGAAGAAGATAAGAAGAAAGGTAATTATTTGGGATAATATTGTTTGGTGTTGTTTGTTTGCTGTCTTTAGGTTTACACTGCATCTCCTGTTACAACTATTGTTTTTTGTTGTTTAGTATCATGATTTAATGGACCTTGTGGCATAATTGACAATATTACAACACAGGTAGACTTAGTTTTGATATACATCAAATAAAAAAAAAAACTATTGTTAGCTTATTTTCTCATGTTTTCATTGTTGATTAGAATTATTCAGCAGTATCACAGTTTCATAAAATCTTACAATGCAATATTTGAATGAATTATTTATCTCTACGTGTAAGCCCTTGTTCTACATTTTTGTCCTAGAGTATTCAAAAGTGGCCTGGGCAAAATCATTTAGAATAAGGCAATTGTTTGCTATCTTTAAGTGAGTGAAGATTTTCTCTCTTATAGGTGAATGTAATATGGAGAAGGCTGGTTGGTGTACTTCACAGCTTCTCAACAAAACATCAATGATGTTGGAAGGCAAAGGGAACAAAAAAAGAACTTGTGGGTAAGTTTGTTATGTAGAAAGTCATGGTTGTTAGAAGGTCAAGGGAACAAAAAAAGAACTTGTGGGTAAGTTTGTTATGTAGAAAGTCATGGTTGTTAGAAGGTCAAGGGAACAAAAAAAGAACTTGTGGGTAAGTTTGTTATGTAGAAAGTCATGGTTGTTAGAAGGTCAAGGGAACAAAAAAAGAACTTGTGGGTAAGTTTGTTATGTAGAAAGTCATGGTTGTTAGAAGGTCAAGGGAACAAAAAAAGAACTTGTGGGTAAGTTTGTTATGTAGAAAGTCATGGTTGTTAGAAGGTCAAGGGAACAAAAAAAAGAACTTGTGGGTAAGTTTGTTATGTAGAAAGTCATGGTTGTTAGAAGGTCAAGGGAACAAAAAAAGAATATGTGGGTAAGTTTGTTCTGTAGAAAGTCAAGGTTGTTAGAAGGTCAAGGGATAAAAAAAAAGTATATGTGGGTTAGTTTGTTCTGTAGAAAGTCAAGGTTGAAATGTATAGTTATGGTTTAAAATATGAGTTATAGGCTTTTGTTATTACAGCAAATGCCCCAAATTGATTTTCATAATTTTATATTTTCTTTTGATGCATAAAAATTGACATGTATTATGAACAAGAGATAATATTGTAGATTATTACTTGAGAAGTGTTCTATTGATATTAACCCCTTTTAAAAATCCTGAAAGTTTTAAAAATACTAAATAGAATTGAGGGAGGAGTACTTATATAAATTGATAGTGATGAATTTTATTTTTCCTTATATTTAATGTATAATTGATAATGCATGTAGAGAATGCACACGATTGAAAGAGAAAAAAATATTTATATAAATTTTTATATAATAAAGATTTTTTTCTATTTACAGTGAGATGGCAGAATTATTAGAATGTGCAGATATGATGTCTATGAACTGCCCAGGAGACCAAGGGAAAAAGATAGATGCTAATAGGCCTCTGCTTAAATTACTGGTAGAGGGGGCTTGTTCTCCAGGTAAAACTTTTTATTTAGAAACAGATTATTTTATCATGATTCATGGATGTGTTTGGCCAACTCTTTGTCTTATATTTTTATTTACATTAATCTATGACATTCTGATATCTTCAAGGACAGTTTCTCTCCAATAAAAGTAACTATAGAAGCAAATGAAAAAAATCTGCCAGAGTACAATTCTGAGACAAACCAGTGGAAGTTTTGTGCATTTTTTCAACACAGTTTATTAACTTGGCTTCAGCTGCAAATAGATATTATCTTTTATATCTTTTTCTATGAAAATTAAATCTTTAATAGAGATAGAGATAGAGTTAATATCTTTATTCATATTTCTTACATAGAATTTCATGTAAACTGATTAATATGTAATCAGATAAGAACAATCTCTACAGAAAAATCATTCTATTAAACCATTTTTTGTGAGGACATTCATTTATGAATTAAAAACTTAAAAATTATTTTTGCTATTTTTCAGATATGGAAGAAAACAGTAAAGGTAATGTCATTAATGAAATCTTTGTTTGTGCATAATTTTTATAGAGTCAACGTTGTAGATTATTATATTTCAATTACTTTGAATTAATTTCCAAAAAGCGTTTTCTTTTTTCCAAGAATTGGGATATAAGGTAATTTAACAGTCATAGGGTTTTACTGGTGTTTCAAAGGGGAAGTGTTCTTAAGAAAGACCACATCAACAGATATGTTTAGATGTATAGCTTTATAGCATGATTGCAAGTTCTTGTTATATCCAATATCTCTGGTTAGCTATGGTATCATATAATGTTTGACACTGTGTATTTTATCTCTTTAGAAATGGAGACTTGTAGCATGATGGCAGGTGCTTGTTTGACACAATATCTGTATCTAGCTATGGGATCATATACTGGAATGTGCAGGTAAATAGAATGTTTGTTTTTGTTCTACTTTTTTTTATATGATTGAAAAGAAATTTCCCCTTCATCTGAACACTTTTGTAATTTGTATTTTACATACAACAAAAATGGACTGTCAGATTTGTTATCTAATGATTTGGAAATATTTAACAATTTTATAGTGTAAAGTAAATTGAAATTATGGTTTAAACAAATTCAATGAATAGTTGATACAAAGTTTGTGTAAAAATAAATATATTTTGTTTTAAATCTCTAAGGATTCAAAACTTTTGATATTTTTTTATTCAGCCAAGCAATACCATCTCTAGCCTGTTTGAGAACAGCTACAGAAATATGTCCTTCACCTTACAAATATGTTGTTGCCAAAGCAACAAAGCACCTAGCAACTGTCTCCATGGAGATGTGTGGATCAAAGGGATGTAGTTCAGATATGGCATGGCATTGTATTGAGGATGCAGACAAGTATATCAAAGCTGCTGGTTCTAAAATGTTGGAATCTCCTATGACTTGTGGGTAAGTAAAGTCTTCTACGCTTAATATTAACTGAACTAACATGCAGTCTAGCATTCAATTTACCAAAAGCGATAAGAAAAAGAGATATAAAGCAAAATGATAAAAAAAAAAAGCTTTGAGATGGAACACGGCAATGAATGTGCTTTTCATGGATAATTTTATTTAAAGACATACAATTATGGTTTGATAGTTTATAAAGGTTTGATAAGGTAAACATTATATCATATTAAATATAGATTTAGTTAGGTATAATTTCCAAAACATTTACATTTCAGAGCTGTGATGGGATCTCTGATGTGTGCAGTGAACCATACTGTCCATTGTGAGAAGGGAGACAACCCTTTCCTTGAAATGAGTATCTGGAGTTTAAAGGTTATGATGGACATGTGCCCCAAAAGTAAATACAATGAAGCTATTAGTGCTGGACAAAACACTACAGCTGTTGAGGCTATATTACCTATACAAATTCTTCTTGGACTACCCCAAATCAATAAGGAAACTCTTTGTCCGTAAGTATGATTTGTAACATAAGCATACTGGTCTCATGGGTTTCCATCTTAAAAATGCATTGTGATGTCACATTTTCTATTGAAAAAGCAAGCATAGTATGAATTCATATGACATCAGATAACATATGATCTGACCATATAATTGTCATTCCTTTGTATTTTTGTCTAGTTTGCTGCATTTTTAAATTACATTGGTACATATGTTATTTATTTGTCTCTCATGCATATAAGTTTATTTAAATAATTGATACAAAACTGTTACAAATGAAAAAGAATTATATTCAATAGAATAATTAGGTCTCACACAAACAGTGGGTGTTGAACATTTTTTTATATCCTGATAATTTTTTTTTTGTAGCTGTCATAATTCTTAAAACATTTTCTTGGAATGACGAAAAAAAATTCTGATAATTTTTTTGTAAATATTTTTAAAACATAGATGGAATATTTATCCTTCAAGTACCAGAGATGATGATAATTTATGTCTGTTTATCATTATTGATATTATTCTTTCAGACAAGCCAAGATTGCCATGGGAAGATTTGCTGAGATGATGTTGTATATGAATGTATCTCAGTTAGCACATGCTCGAGTCAATTCCTATGTCATGGAGAAAATTGTTGGCACTTACTGTTATGATGAAGACATGTGGAAAGATCAAACAGGGCACCAGTCTTGTAATGTTTCCATGGTGATGGCTTGTGCCAAGGAAGTTGATATCCCAAGTAAAATATCAACATCAGTTTTCAATGGTTGGAAACCAGTTTGTGAGTAAGTGGTCAAGTTAAAGAAAATATGTATGGTCCAATGGAAATTGCTCAGTTGCACAAATGTATGTTTTTTCTTAAACATGTTTCTTCATCATACAAACTTTTATAGCTAATCTCAGATTTAGCAGCATGGTGAATTATCAAATAATGTTTTAAAATATCGATTATAATTGTGCTTAGTAAGAAAACATGCTAAACTTCTTCCAAACCTATAAAACACACCTTGTACACATTGTATTATTTTTATGACTTTTCAACAGAGCCACAGAGAAACTTCTTTGCTGCATGCATAACATGTCCAGTTCCTGTTTTGACCATAAAGATGTGTATGCCATGATCCAGCTTGGTTCTGATGTGATGGCTATGGTTGGTGACCATTGTCCACTAAAGGAGATGCAAGCCAGATCCATGAAGTGTACACCCCGTCCACAACCTTGCAACACACATCAAGCTTTAGTAGAGTGTTATATGCCACTCAAAACTAGGAGTGATGTTACACAACTTTGTCAGTAAGTTCACAGAAGTTTTATATTTATTGCCAAGTTCTGACCAAACTAAAAATAAACCAGCTTCAAATTTCTTTGATCATGTTTAAAAATGTTACATTTAATTGTATGTATTGACTTAATAAAATAAAAAAGTTAAATAATATAATATTCAATTTCAACTGGACAAAATTTCAAATGAAAATTAAATTGATCCACTCAAATCAGCCGTCTATATCAAATAGCCATATCAGTAGATATGTATAAACAGTATCTGATTTGTTTTCCCTTTTCCAATAAATCTTTCCCAATGTTATAAGCACCCAGCACGGACTATCTGTAACCTTTTCATTGATAATAATTGAACTTATTTAAGCTTGCAGCAAACTTTTTTTTTTACAGGAATTTGACAGATATAGATCACTGTTTCCAAAGACATCTTAGAGGCTGCATGTCCGCACAGGTTGCGCCACATGCTAATATCCTGAAGACCTATCACTCCATGTGTAATTCCCAAGCTGATACCAGTAGTTTTGTACATGAAGACCAAGTTGTTGGCTCCACCAAGTGTTTGATGGGAATGATGGAAGACATGAGCCAGGGTTTCCTGAAGGAAACATCGGCTAGTAAGACTGTTTGTAAAGCTGTAGCCTCTTTCTCAGCATGTAAAGCCCAATGGGAGAACCCACCACCCATGTATACATATATGACCAGTACAGGAAGTCAAAATTATCAACATTTCAACAAAACTTTCTGTAGTAAAGGTGAGTTGATGTATAACTATTGTAAAACATAAATAATATTTGTTTAAAAAGTAAAATAACAAAAATACAGACCTCAAATAAAAATAGAATTTAGAAAGTCCTTTATCAAATGTCACAATCAAAAGCTTATATATACATCAAATGAGTGGAAAACAACTGTCATATCCTACTTTTGTTTTACTTGTTTTTACTTTCATAAAGTTAAAACAGAGTTTCTAGTTATATTTATTATTTTGCAATTGAATAACTAAAGTTTATATTTACAGGTTACAAAATGACTGTCATAAATTGGAAATTTTATATTAAAGGAAAAGTTTATTTTCATTTTAGAATATTTGCAATGCCCATTCAAATGAGCATATATATGAAATACATTGAATTATGAAATTTGAATTATGGCAAAATCTGATTAAAGAAGAAGCTATGGGTCACCAGTAAAACTACATTTGCGATGTAAAATTGTCAATTGACAGACCTACAGTACTTAATTGTATGTTTCAGATGAACCATCCACTGTACCTGTGGCAGAGCAGTATTTTTGTATGACAGAGGTAGCCTCTATGTGTGTTACATCATACTTTACCAGACTGACTACATGGATGGTCACTCCTGTGCAAGATAGAGAAAATGTTTGCATGTGAGAAATTGTTTTTATTTTTAATATAATTCATAATAGATTGTGTTTGTTAAGGATGTAGTCAGGTTATATTTAGGATACTTTGTCAAATGTTTAGACTCCTTGTGTTTTTTTCCTACCGGTACAATGCAGGGAGAAATATTTTGCTCCATCACACCCACATTTCTTTTGACAGAATACTTCAACAGCTCATAAAAGGTCCATACCAAAATTAGTTCTAGATTTTTTTACAATTATGCAAATGCTAACTAAATGGTAAAAGTTTTGAGTCAGCCTTTTGAAGACTGTCTCATGATCAGTTTGTCATAAAGTTCTGAACAGTCAAATAGGATTGTATATGTTTTTGATTGTATATGTTGTATCTGTTTATGTCTTGTTTTCAGTGCTATGAGTTCATGTCTTGTTTTCAGTGCTATGAGTTTATGTCTTAACTGTTAATGAATTATATTTGTATTATACATGTATTATTACAGGGAACTGGTAACTGTTGAAACTTGCGTTAAAAATGCATTAGCATCCTGTTCTACGGGAAGACAACAAATGTACCGTAACGTAATGGAAATGATTTATTTCTACCATGAAAAAGCATGTCCCACAATGCCATATCAACAACTTTTATTATACCAAGATGATGTCTGCTATGAAGAAACAGCAGCTATGTGTGCTGAGGGATTTGGAAAATATCTCTCTACTACTTCTGGATATAATAAACAAGAATCCTGCAGGTGAAAATTATTCATTTTATTGGGGAGTGTGAGGAGACAGGACACAGAAGCTATAGAATTTTTACACTTTTTCTAAGTGGAATCTAACATTAGTTTCAAAGTTTGAGATCGAGTAGAAGTAATCCTCAAGTTTGTTTGAATGAAAAAGACAAAGATCATCTCTTTTCTATACTCTTTAAGTTAGATCTTACCATTAAATATCTTAAAAAGTTAACTGATAGGAATCATTGTTAAATTGAGAAACTACAAATCTTAAAGCAGGTAAATTTTACAAACTACCTTTACTGCTATTATTGTATCAGAATATCATTAGAACATTAAACAAAGCAGAAATGTATGACTTAATTGTAGGTCTATGATATTTCATTTGAAATATTTTTTGGGAATGTAAAAAACAAATTTCTTTATTTCAGACATTTTGGAGAAATGATTAAATGTCTCCACTACAGTACTAAGAACTGCACATATAGTGAAGCTGCTTATGACAATGTTGTGTCCATTGTTAACTCAGCCAACAGCATTATGGGTAATACATGTCCATTGATGACAGCTGTGGCCTGTGATACTAAAAACTGGAGAGAAATTGTACAAAGAATGTCATGTGATCCTAAGGCTGCTGAGAAATGCATGATGGGATTCAGTATGTCTCTTCCTGAGAACATGGATAATGATACAGCTATGTGCAGGTAACATCACAAATATTATTATACCTTACATATATTACAACCAATTCTATTGGATAACAACTTATCACGTGACATGGAATAATTCGGATAATTTTCATTTAATTGCAAGGGAGGACAAATAACCCTTAACATTTACACCAGCGGTAAATTACCCTATTATTCACCGGCGAATAACCTTTTTAGTGTCTAGATTTGCACTAGAGTTACCTCCCATAAAAATGATGTCACAGACTTAAATAAACAAGATGGCAGCATTCATGTTACACTGACAGCCCATTGAGAGATGAGGAAATAAGGCTTTGGAAATGAATAGAGTGCCAGCAGACGATGATTTCTCTTAATATCTAAAGGTCCTTTTCAGGGCCATAAATATTTTACAAAAAGATTCTAGCTTTGTTGTACATCTGAGAAATTCTTGAACACAAACATGACAAATGTATTTTCTTGAGATGATTTTCAAACGTCAACTTGTGTTTGTTATGTAAAAAATATGATAAGTGTGCAAAAGGCCCTTCCACTGTTAGTTCGGTATAATAAAACAATTGTGGCCCCTTAGAATCGATGAATATTCAAAATTGTCAACCCTTAAAAGTTATTTCACTTCGGGCTATGCCCTCATTGAAATAACCTTCTCATGTTGACAATTTTGGATATTCACCTTTTCAAGGGGACATAATTGTATATTGTAGAAATGTGTAATTTGACAAAAATAAGTACCAATCAAGTGTAAAACCTCTTTAAGTAATTTATTTTTCAACAATGGCAGGAATAATGAGAATTGGCAATGGTAAAAAATGCGAAAATATTACATAATTATTTTTGTGATTGCTAGAAAAATCATATGGCTGAAACATTCCATTGTATTAATAAGTTCTATTTTAACCCAATGTTGTAGTATAGGTCAGTCAGTCATCCTTTTTTTTTGTCAGTATGAGACACCATATTCATTTTTTGTTGGATCTTCATCAAATTTAGATGAATGTTTCCACTTAACAAAATGTAGTATGAGTTCATTTACAAGCTAAAAATCTGGACTGAGTATACATTATTTTGGAGGAGAATTGTAAAATTATCCCATGTTTATTCTTGTCAAAGGTATTATAAAAAAAGGTTTATTCATTTTTTTTAATCAGAAATTCTTGAAATTTGTATGAAGCTTATATTCTTTAAAACCTTTTTGATATTGATATTCTAAAATTGGTGGCCATTTTTAGGGGGAACAGCCACAGGGACAATTTTCTGTTAGTCAAATATTCAAGTTATATCTTTGTTAGGTTTTTAAAACTTTATAAACCTACAACTTTGCAGATCTTGTTTTGATGTTAAACGTAATGTTCATTTTGGTTTTTTTTGAAGTATGTATAAAAAAGCAACAGAATGTGCTGCTCTTCACACCTTATCATGTGACCATAGCAACCCACAAGCTGCAATGGTGAATCAATCAATGTATGTCGCCATGGCAACCTATGGAGCACGTTGCATGGAAAAATATGGAATGACAGAGGAAGAGAAGTGTTGGATGAAAGAACCTTGTACAATGTGGATTGAAAACTGTATTCCAGAGAAACCTGATGAAATCTGCAGGTATGAAGTCTGTCAAGCCTTATCCTTTATGAAAAAAGTATTCATATCAATAATTTTACAGTTTGACTTAGTTCTTAAAAATTGTTTGAATTGCATGAAATGCACTAGTTTGTCTTTTTTCAATCCTTCAAAAAAATAATTGAAATATTTTCTCATAATTTTTCAATCCCATATAACATTAAACATTGGACATCCACAAAAGTTATTATTTTTCTAACTTAATTTAGTCATAAGCTCAAATTTAAGGTCAGTCGTAAAGTACCAGAACCCCTAATTGCTATAGTGCTTGTTGTTGATTATGCAAGGAATGATTGGATTTCTAGGGTTATTATAATATTACATATATTTCAGCAATGTAACTAAGATAGAAGCATGTTTGTCAAAACAAGAGGAAAGTTGTAACCATGATTTCAAACTTATTAGAGCTGGTTTAATCAGAGATTTCCTTACAATGAGAAATGTGTCATGTGATGTCATGAATTTGAAAGGAAGTCCACCAACTGCGAGCCCAAACGTTATCGGACAATGTTATCTTGATCTGAAAAATCTGACTGACATGTATTTCATGATGGAAAATCCAGGTCACGTGGATATTTGTTATGGATTAGAGAATTACCATCACTGTGTGGAGACAAGTTCAGAGAATTTACCTCCACTTTGGAAAGGTATTTGGAGACAGACATCAACCATGATGAAGCAGGCTACTATGACTAACTGTAAATTTTATGGTGAGTGAAATCTTTGCTACTTGCATCAACTTCAGCTTAATTAAAAACAAAAATTGTCCATGTCAAAGTTAATATCAAATTCTAAGATATATCAACTGATTTCTATTCAAGGGGATTTCATTAGAGTTAAATCTATGAAAAAATATCACCCTTAGGTCCAGAGAAAAAAGACCTTATATGTGAACTTTGAATTTTGGTTAAAGATATACAGCTGGATAGGACAGGTTTTTGCCTATGTATAGAGTGGACTTTTTTAACAGATTTGACAAAATTTTCACGACTTGTACAATTGAGAAAAAAATGGCATCACCTATTGAAAAAGTTAGTAAAGAAGCATAAGATAAACATAGCTGTCTTCTGATTTTCATGATATCCATCTTGAAGTTTTGTTTATATTTAAATATTCAGATAAAATATTTGTTTTCTTTGTTTCAGAGCGTATGATGATGGAGATGATGAGAAATGATACTGATGAAAACGACGGTGATGACAGCGGTGAGATGAGAGATAATGGGGACATGGGAGATAACTCTAGAATGATGGCAATGAATTATACAGGTACAAATTACATAGGAAAATTTGTTTTATACTCATAAATAGATAATCTGCTCATATCAAAATAAAATGCAGGTACAAACTTGTCCATATCTATTATAAATTAGATATGAAAATCTGTTGATCATCTTTTTATGATTAATAAGTCACTTGCCATGCCAAAAATTGATTTATGTGAAGATAATATTAATTTACATTTTTCTAAAAAAAAATCATAAATTTCATCACACAAAATCAAAGCCATGGTATTTTTTACATTTAAAAAATTTCCAGTAGACTATTTTAGATTTATCTAAATTGACAATTCATGGTCCACCTTTGCGCCCAATGAAAGATACTTCTGAAAAACTAATAATGAGTTCATGGTACATTTATTTATATTATGAATAGGTTAGATAGACCCTTTTAATCACTAATCATTTGTATTGTTTAACAGAACCAGAAGACTGTAAACCTATGGAAGCAGCCAAGTGTATGTTTGAATATATTGGAATGACAGCATTTTCCAGTTATATACCATTGATGGACAGACCTGGAACTTGTTGGTAGGTATTCAGCTTCTAAGTGTTAAAAAAAGGGGAATGAAAATATAATAAGGAGGCAATTAAAAATAAAAGCTTAATACAAATTAAAGACACCAAGGCCATGAGTTGTTGAGATAACTGTTTTTGGTCTTATGTGAAACATAATCTGTGAATTTAAAGCTGTTCTTGACCTTATGGGAAACATAAGCTGTGAATTTAGATGGCAAATTTTTGGTAATTTCTGTTTATTTAAATCATTTATACATGTATTAGACTTGGATAATTGCAAGCTGGATTGACATATTTTATGGAAACTTATTTCTTGTTGAAGACTGTCTATTTTCCTTAAGACGGCTTGTAATTGTTTGCATCATTGAGCTGCTGTCCTATTAACTCGTACCACACATCTTATATTTTTCATATGGCAATTTAAAACATGGGTTATAGTTTATATGAGATTTTGTTAGCTAATGAAATTTAATCCTTTAATTTGCAGGTGGAAAAAGCATGTGACTTTACCTTGTGTTTCTAATCATACAATGTCATGTTCAGCTCGTACTCGCCAAAAGTTCATTAAAATGTACGAGGTTACACGTAGAATGGAGCTTGCCATTGGAATGTGTCCAGAAAAAGAACAAATGGAAAAAGAAATGGACAATGATATGATGGGTAAATGTCAGCCACAGGAAGCTGCTAAATGTATGGGCATGCTCAGTGGTGCTATCATTGGAAATGTTGGGAAGGAGACTTCTGCATTAATTTGTTCGTAAGTTAAATTTTGATTTCATGAAAGGATAATTTCCTGAATATATTACAATTGCTGAAAAATCTGTTTTAATTGAAAACTCATATAGAGATTTGTAGCAGACTTGAAAGATCTTTATTTTTGCTTAGCACAAGACTTTCGTAGTAAAAGATGAAATGACATAAATAGCGAAATTATTCCTATGTTTTAATGATTTAAATTCGCCAAGGGTGTTGCACAACTGAAAAATTGCATTAAAAAAAAATCATGCTGTATTTCCTAAAATTGCAATAATTAATCATGCTTTTTTGTCAATTTTTCAACTACAGTGACTTATGTATAACAAACATGCATATTTTTTTTAATTAAACCTTTTAATATTATTTTGATATATAAATTATTGGTTGAAATAAAACATTGTATTCAAAATTTTCAGATCTATTGGGCCGGTTCTTTCTTGTGTAGTGGAACAAACATGGACATGTGAAAAAGAAAAACGTGAAACTATCGAAAGACAATGGAACGATCTGTATCCTGTTGCCATGACAACATGCATGATGGGAACACACAAGGAATCACCAATAATGTCATGTGATGCAATGAACCCTAAGGTTAAATGGTCATGTGATATGCCACAGGCTTTGATGTGTATCACATCCTTACAATCTAAGATGATGAAAGGGGATGATGATTTGTGCAGGTTAGTAAGGACAGACAACCTTGAAGTCCAGCTTATCTTTTGAGTACTTTTGACTGTTGTAAATGTCAAAGGTTAAAAGTTAATGTACCAATTTTTATCTATATAAAATGGAGAATAAAATAGGGAATGTGTTAAAGAGATAACAATCTGACCAAAGAGTAAAAAAAAAACAGTGGAAGGCCACTAATGATCTTCAACACAGAAAATCCTGCTACTGGAGACAATCAACAGCTGGCATATTTTTCTGTCAAAGAATGAATTTTGTTGTGATACTGAAGCTGTTTTTAGAATAAAACATTAATGAAAGTTGCATCATGTCCTCTTACTTGACTGATATTTCATTGTTATTCTGTTTACAGTGGGGTACCAGATTTCAGATCCTGTATCTATAAATCTTTATCTGGTTGTGAACCAACTCACCAGGAGGCTATGAAAGTCATAGTTGCTAAAGTACACAAGAGAATATCTGACCGTTGTCCTAAGGCCAATTGTGATATTTGTGGAGCACGCCAATGTCTAATGATGTTTAATGCTACAAAAGAAGACATGACTTGTTTGTAAGTAAATTAAATACGATTCTTTGTGTTACTAAAAAGTGAAATTCACATGGCAGAGATGTAAAATCATCAGAGTTCACGGAACTTTGAAAATAAATGTAATGAAAATAAGTTATAGATATATATCAATTCATGGCACACAATTCTTACAGGGTCTTTACAAAAATTGAAGCAAAAGAAACAACCCCTTAGTTTCTTTAAGTTTTAACAAAGTCACAGTTAGACCAGTCTATACATAATTTGGAATATTCATGACTTAAACATCTTTGAAAAAATGTTAAGGATTACAAATCATAGATATTTTAGAGTATACCAGACATAATGTAGATAGACATTTGTGAAGCCATATATAGTATATGAATATTATTTGATATAACAAAAAAAAAATGTAGAATCTGAAATGTTCCCATGCAATAAAAACAACAGGATGTTGATCATACATTAAGTTCAATGAAACAGAAAACCAACAATACAAGGAATACCTCTATAAAGTATAAAAACAATTGCAGAAAGAAACCACCTGAAAGAAATAATACAAATTTTTGTTTTCTATATGACTTTTTAGATTTAAAAAAATTATATATTTTTTTTTATAGTTAAGTTGTTTTGTATCCCTTTTTTCGTGTCTTCAAATGCAGTTTTAACTGTATTTTTATCCTTGACTTTCAAGAATGTGTTATGGTTTTATTGTTATTTTCAGCGATGCATGGAAAGTCAAAGAATGTGTGAATAATCATGTGACATCTTGTGGCGAGGAAGAGAAAAATCATATGATGTCAGAAATGATGGAAAAATTCAAAAATATACCAGAAACATGTAAAGACAAAAAGGCCTTGGACATGTGTGCTCTGGAGTTCAAGGACATAACCAAGAAATTATTGGGTCTAGATATGAAATTGGATTGGGGAATGGAAGGTTTGTATTATATAGATATAGGAAGATGTGGTGTAAGTGCCAGTAAGACAACTCTCCATCCAAATAACCTTCAACATGGAGCCTTGTATTATGTTCTGTTTACAGATAAGAATGAGAAATTAATAAGAAGAATTTAAATTTTCATTCACCTCCTGGTTCATAGTTTGTTTGTACTTTTGAGTTCAGTCTATAAGTTGGCATCGATTACTTGTCTCACTTATGACTTGATTTTTATGACACATTCAACTCTTCATTCATCAATTGAATATATGTGAACATTATTATTGTTTGAAGTGTTTAAGAGGGACCTCATGGGAATTAGTAATTGTAACCAGCTGTGTTACTCCCTTTTAACATATTAATAATAATTTGCCTTCTAGTAACTTTCAATGATATAATAGTTTAAAATACTGACATATCATATTTTGTACTATAATAAATTTGAATGCAGTTTTCAGAAGAATAAAGAATGTCTTCATACTTACAAAATTTAGTTTCATTTTTTTATTACTTTTATAGAAGATGATGACATGGACGACAACATGCATAAAGACCGAAACATGACCTCTGATAAAAATATGCCTGACGCTGACAATACCATGATGGGCAATCTTACCGTTGATATGGTAATAAAGCATCTTCTATCAAACAAGAGCCAGTGCCTTGCACCCCTAATGGGAGATGATAAGGAGACCTTATGTAAACGTGCTACATTGTCATGGCGATGTGTTGAGAGGATGGTCAATGGTCTTCCCAAGAATTCCAGAGACTTAGCAATGGGAGTGATGAAGATTGTCGGAATGGCTGTAGAAAGTGCATGTTATGGTATGTTGAAGAGATCTAGGGGGACAGATAATACTTTATTGATTCATGAAAGAATGTTTACTCTTTTTTTAAGGAATAAAGGACAAAATCACCACTAATTCTTTTTCATGAACCTATTATAACCTTTAGATTCTCGCTCTCAGACATTTTCTTCAGTTAAAATTGTTTTTAATATTATTGTGAACTTCATATTGGGATGAAAGAAATATTTGATATCTTCGTCCATGGAAATGTAACATTTTGTTAAATGCCATGTCCAATTTGGAGGTCTTGATAAGAGAAGAAATCTGACAAAAGCGATTCTGTGTTATAAGTTGCTTCAGTCAAATGACTGATCCTTTATAAACATACCATTCCATGATAAAATTTGTTATGCAAAGTTTTTATGCAATATATGTTTGAAATCTTTGATATTTAGTCAAAGAACTAATTTATAATATATATTTTTGTAGAGAAAGATTTAAGCTGCTTCAAGTGTAAAAATGCAAAGAGTGATGAAGAGTGTAACATGTTACCCCAGCAACATTGTGATAGACATTCACAGGTTAGTTTAGAAATGACCTTTTTTTCGTAGCACCACTTTGACTTGTTATTGATATGAAAGAAGGTAGCTACTGGATAAAAATGAATCAAACAACAAAATGCATATTTTTTTATCATCAATAAAAAAGTAAAATTTGAATTTTTAAGAATGAACTGCCCTAGTGTATAACAACTACAATAATTTATTCTCTAAAAACCTATAAAATTTAAAAAAGGTACAGAGAATAACATGCAAAAAAAGTATGGTAGATGTATGTTAACATGGGGCATTAAGGGGGAAACATGGGACATTGTAAAGGGAAAACATGTGCTTTATGAGTTGTCAAATTATCTCTAGAAGAAGTACCAGTCTGATACCAAATATTAAAAAAAGATTGTCAAAAATTTACACTTAAGTTATGAATCTTTATATTGTGATGTATTTTTAAAAATGAATAAAGCAAGGATAAGAAGTCAAGTGCTTTGGTAATTTAAAAAAAAATGATTTAATCTATTTTCAGATGTGCTACACAATGGTTGATGAGGGTATGATCACTAAAGGGTGTGGACCTAAAATACCATATGTTGAACAACAACAGTGTGTTAAAAATGGTACCAAGTGTGTGTACATGTGTCATAAAAATGACTGTAACATGATGAAACACAAACCTGTCGTTGGTGAGTAAAAAGAACAAATTGTAATTATTTATCCAGGATTTTAAGGGCTGTTATTGCTAGCTTTGTCTTATCTTATACACCTGTATCCATTTCTTGAAAAATTCTTGGTTTTCTTCTGGTTAAACGGATACATATTGCACATTGTCTATAGTATAGATTCTAATATATAATTAAAAGATGAGCAGTAAATTGAAGAAAATAATTTTATTGTAAGTTTCTGTAGTCTGAGATCTCAATCTCAATCATACCTGTACCTCTCTTACCTTCCCTTGTAGATATAAATCAAACTGTCAGCTTATTGTCTTGGATTGAATTTTAACTTTTTTAAATCAATATCAATGCTTGAAAATATCAATTTAAATATTTTAGTATAAAGCTAGTGCTTAAATATCACTAATATTTAAATTTCATTACAGATCCACCATCTTGTGACAGAAAAGCTGCAATGACTTGTGGGATGCATATGATACATAATATGGTTACCATGGAAGAGCCAGACTGCAGGTGATTATAATAATTCTTTGTTTTTATGTATTTCATTAATTACTATATGATATCATATACAATAGAGTTTTGTCATCAAATAAACTATATTTATGTAATTGTGAAACATGAAGGATTTCAGCAGAACTTCAGATTTTTTCTAATTTTAATTTCATTCTTAAATTCTGTATGTAAATACAACAAGATTAATGGTCAAAAGAAGTCCTCTATCTTCTTGCAGCTAGTATATATCATAATTCATATTCTATATCTATAGTAGTAATCATATTTCATTTTTTTGTAATGAGAATTTCAACCATACTAATGAATAATTGTTCTTTTTTTCATAGCACTCTTGGTGAAGGACTGATGTGTATGCATAAACACACTATGGAATGTATGTCACACAAAGATGATGAGATGTCAAAGATGGTCGCCAACTTGTTCCTCACCCCAATGATGATGAAATGTCACGTTAAGCCACACTACTGTAACTGTGGTAGATGTGATGCTGTGGCTCTCGGTAAAGTCATGTACAGTCCATTTACATCAGCCAGCGATGTCTGCAGGTAATATAGACTTTTCAACTAGTATATATTTGTTTAGGGGCCAGGTGCGGGAATTTCTCGCTACATTGAAGACCTGTTGGTGACCTTCTGCTGTTGGTTGTTGTCTCTTTGACACATTCCCCATTTCCATTCTCAATTTCATTTAATATTCTTCTGATTGTGTAACATCCATAGTAAAGGTCTCCTATAAAACATTATGGTAGCCATGTACAGAGATTAACACACATTTTCTATACCTTCTTCATACTGACATATGAAATTAGTATGACTTTTTTCCTCAGTTTAATTTTTTTTTTATAATGAACATTTATTGTGTAATTTAAACAAAATCTGATTTATTTAGGGAATTATTGAGTTTGAATTTAACAATTTAACTAAAAAAGACTTAGATATTGTTGCTAATAAAATAATTTGATAAAAGAGAAAAAAATAATATTTAAATGTTATTGCTAACAAATTCATCCATCTTAATTTGTTATGCCAAGTAAAACAATTGTGATAAATTTAAATATATCTCTACCAGAATGGCAGAAACTACACAGAAGTCTGTCATAAGTGCTGCTCTCACAGAACAGTGTACTATGGGAGAACTTAAAGACTTGTCAGAGTCTGTCATGTTTGCTAAGACCGTACTTGGAGATGCCTGCAACAGTGAATTTGAAAGAATGGTACCTGTGAAATACGATGAAAACTGTGACCTAGAAAAAGCCAGGATGTGTATGAAAGCAGTAGACCTCCACTGGATGTTGGAGCATCGTGAGAAATTAGGCAAACAGGCAATCTGTGGGTGAGTGTCTGTCATTTTTATTTCCATGGCTATATTAACTTTATTTTTCGATTACTGTATATTCAGAAATTATTGCAAGGTTTTTATTATTGTGAATAATGCGACAGAGTTGCAAACACAATAATTAAAACTCGCAATTTGTAATATTTTATCTGAATTAAGCAGGTATGTTCTAAAAATCGTAAAAATTGAAATTGAATTTAAGTTTAAAATGACAAAATCGCAATGATAAATGCATGCAATAATTTCTTAATTTACAGTACTAGCAATGTTAGTTCAGAAGTATATTTTATGTATGGATTTTTAGGCACAGGATTAAAAGTGAAGTTGGGTATACCTTAATAAGACAGGAAAGAGAAAGAAGATACCAAGGGGTCATTTGTAAGTCATATAAAAACTGACAACAATATGGCTAATGCTTTAATTTATTTGTGTTGTCAATTTATTCTGTTTTATTAAAATGTTTTCTTAATTTTTCACAGCTCTGTGTACAAGATGATGGGTTGTGTTCAAGTTTCCACAGAAAGTTGTGCTTCAATGGCCATGAACACTTTAAATAGCACTATATTTTCCACACTAAGCAATGTATCCAGTATGTGTAATATGTCATTAGTCAAAGAACTAATGAATCCTGCAGTTTTATCCCAGGAAGAAACTGATGCCATTCGAGGACGTATGTTGGAGGCTATTGGAGGTTAGTAACTCTTCACAAAGAAAAATTATTATTACATTTATGAAGGATAGTGGCTTTTACATATGAGAAAGATTGTTTTCTAATACATGTACACGCATCCTGTTAAGAACTCAATTATTCATACATCCCTGACTTTGCAAGTAGTATTGATGATGTGTAAAATGTATTGGTTAGGTATTGTTATAGATTTGACAAATAATGGTTTTTCTTATTTTGACAATTTTGTATTAATTTTGGTACTGAATTTGAGAAAAAATTACTACTGATTCTCAATTGTTTTATAGTACACATAATTATATAGATCAATGTAAGTGAATTTCATTATCCCCTTCTTCTTCCGAATATGGGAGTGTAAAACTTCCCAGGACTTGTGTGCTATGTACATATGAACTTAATTGTAAATTAATATGACAAAGAAAAATAGTTAACAATAACATATATATAGATTATGTATTATAAATCTTAAAATGATTTGTATTTGTAGATAAACAAGAGATGTTGTCACTGAAAATGAGTGTTATCAATAGTGTAATGAAGAGTGGAGTGAAGGGTGACCAGGCTAATTGTAAACCAAGTATAGCACTCAATAACTGCTTCATAGATATGTTCATGACTGCTGGTACTGATCCAAACTTCTGTAGGTAAGTAGGGTGAGGGTGACCAGACAATTGTAAACCAAGTATAGCACTCAATAACTGCTTCATAGATATGTTCATGACTGCTGGTACTGATCCAAACTTCTGTAGGTAAGTAGGGTGAGGGTGACCAGACAATTGTAAACCAAGTATAGCACTCAATAACTGCTTCATAGATATGTTCATGACTGCTGGTACTGATCCAAACTTCTGTAGGTAAGTAGGGTGAGGGTGACCAGATAATTGTAAACCAAGTATAGCACTCAATAACTGCTTCATAGATATGTTCATGACTGCTGGTACTGATCCAAACTTCTGTAGGTAAGTAGGATGAGGGTGAACAGATCCAAATATTGTAGATAAATTATAGGAATACAGATATAGCATTGTTTTTTTTAATTTCTCTACATCATCTTTAACCCTGAGCTGGGATACTATCTTTATATGTAATTTAATAGTAAACAAGTTTACCAAACATAAACTGCTTTTCCCAACCCGCCCTGGTAAAAGCATAGTGTTGGTTGGACCACATGCTACTTTAGAGATATCAGTTGTTTAAAAGTGAACATATAAGACAAAACTTTCAGATTTTAAGTTTGCATGTTAGAATTATGCATCACTCATAATAACTGATTCAAGGATATGTTACATAAACATATCAGCGTTTTCACGCTAGCAAGGATCTATTGACTTAAATTATACTCATTTAAATTTCTTTACATTTCAGTATTGCTCAGAAAGCATGGGACTGCCAGGCTGTAATGACAAGTCAGTGTACACCACTTCAACACTATCCAGTCATGCATGCTTTTTATAGCTTTGCAGCCAAGGACAGCAAATATTGTGGACATCCATTAGAACCAACCAAGGATCAGCTTGAGTACCTAATGATGTCATCATACTACAATTTGTCAGTCTGCGTTGGAGAGGTCATAAAGGCTCAACATGAGGCCTGGTTCAATCCAACACCAGAAAATTTCGCTAAAGACTGCAAGGCAGCTGTAGAACTTGATAATTGTGTTTTCCACCAAGCTGACTGGTCCCCCATGGCTAAAGTGGCACGACAGCAGTTGGCTGAAATGACAGCAGAAGTCAAACGAGTAGCCTGCATGGCAATACCAGCAAGTATGTAGAAAAATATTATTTTCATCAGATTTAAAAGAGAAATCAGAGTATAGAATCAGAAAATTGCTTAAGAAAATAAATAATCCACCTATAGTATAGAAGTATTTGAAGACACCTGGTAATTATTTTTAGAGACTTCAAATTGTCAGTACCAAGCTAAGCTCATGCAAGCAAACATAGCAAATATTCTTCTCATATTATATTTTTTTCAATCATTTAAATTGAGTTTTCCTGTGTTTTCCTATTTTTAACTTACACATTTCAATGCTAACTTTTATATCATTAGCTTATTGTGTGATTGTAAAAAAATAAGAAATAATATTGTAACAGATTTTTCAGTATTTGAATCTTATTTGTATTGACAGATACATCTGATGTTAAATGTGAGAAAGAGGACGTTTTGTGTCAGATGTTACTGAACATGAGCAAGAATATGCAGCCTGCCAGTAGTACACCTGCAGTAGATCCACCCACCTGTAACAAAGATCTCGCAGCTTTCTGCTTGGCTAATTATATGTCTCGTATGTTTGTCTCTCCATTTATGCCAATCCATGATCACCAGTATACATGCAGGTATGTTCTAAATGCATAGACGGATCCAGGGGTGGGGAAATATTTGGTTGATTATACAGGGAATCACTGATGCATGACTGGAGCAGGCCACCCCTTAGTTCAGTCAGCAGGCCCCCCTTACACAATGTTCTGGATCTGCCACTGAAATGTAATCCAAACTTTTTGATTTTGTACATGTTCTTTCTCCCTTATTTTATAAAATATTTTATCAGTTCATTGTAAGTTTTTTTTCAGTTCTAATTTGACACCTCTTTTCAGATTTTTTAAATAATTCACGGATCAGTGGTCATATTCATATTTAATCAAAATTTTCCGATTTTGATATGCATGAAATATTTGCAACTGGTAAAACACAAATCCATCTATTCAAGAAAATGATTGTACTATTTGCTAATGTATGTTACATGTGGAAAACTTGCATTCCAACAAACTTCCAGAATTTTACTAATTGAACAAGACTGAAGTATCTATGCTCAACAAAGAATACTTATGCCTGACATATATAAAAATTCTAAACTATGGAAAATGAACCAATGACGTTACATTATTTTCTTTTTGGTGTCATGCAATGTGATTACTCATAGTCCTTCAGATTCTGAAAAGGCGAATTGAATAAGACTGAAGTATCTATGCTGCACTTATACCTCACATATGTGTGTTTTATTTGATTTCAGAGATTTGAATTCTTTAAAGATGTGTATAGATTCATCTGTGCCAACATGTTCAGAACCTACAAAACAGATGTTTCAGATGAGTTACGCTTGGATGGATTACATGGTCCGCCCTGCTTGCTCGGCACTCTTTGACCTTTCAGAATCTTCATGCATGAAAGCTGGCCAATGTTTAGAGAAGTTTGGACAGTATAGCATGAGAACTGAAAAATTGGAACAGAAAGATTTCTGCAGGTATGTTAGCAATTATACTAAATGTTGGTTGGTTTTTTTTTTTGGGGGGGGGGGGGAATTGGTTACCTTTGTATAGTGGATAAAATTGTGTTGGTTTGGCAGATGTTATAAAAGAATTATTACCATTTCACTTTCATTGTTATGATGTTTTAAATCTGTATTTAAATCTTTCATGCTTATCAAACCCTCCATGCAGGTGAATTGAACTATTAAAGTATCACATGCTTATCAAATCCTCCATGCAGGTGAATTGAACTATTTAAGTATCACATGCTTATCAAATCCTCCATGCAGGTGAATTGAACTATTTAAGTATCACATGCTTATCAAATCCTCCATGCAGGTGAATTGAACTATTTAAGTATCACATGCTTATCAAATCCTCCATGCAGGTGAATTGAACTATTTAAGTATCACATGCTTATCAAATCCTCCATGCAGGTGAATTGAACTATTTAAGTATCACATGCTTATCAAATCCTCCATGCAGGTGAATTGAACTATTTAAGTATCACATGCTTATCAAATCCTCCATGCAGGTGAATTGAACTATTTAAGTATCACATGCTTATCAAATCCTCCATTGCATGGAAAATATCCATAAAAGGTAGAACAAGAACAAGGCAACAATTTTAAAAATATATGCAATCGGCTAATCAGTTTCTAATATTTATTCAAGCATTTAAAGCTGGATTGACATATGAAATCATCTTATATTGTGGAAATTTTTTAATTTTAGTGTCAAAAATCATCATCAGAGATTAATACTCTAGGAGAAAAATAAAAGCTGTCCATCTCCTCAGTTTTAAATTTATTTTCCAAAAAAATCTGCAGTACACTTGAAATTTAACCTTATTTAAAGAACCTACTTCAATATTCATTTATCACATTAAATTCTGACCAGTCTAAATCATTGATGAATCTTTTTTTAGACAACTGAGTAAGACTGTAGAATGTGTAGATCATCATGTGTATAACTGTACAGCTCCTGAGATGTCATATATACAGAAATCTATGTATTTACTGGGTAATGGATCCCATGATTGGTGCCCCGAACAAGAGGAGAGGATCTGTGAAATAACTAGAAGGGAAGCAAGGGATATAACCAAGACCTGTGATGAGGCTACCATGTTAACATGTATTCAAACTTACTATGACCAAACCTATGGAATGGAGTTACAAGAAAACGCTTACTGCAGGTAAATTTTCTATCTTAGACAACACTTACTGCAGGTAAACTTTCTGTATTAGACAACACTTACAATAGGTAAACTTTCTGTCTTAGACAACACTTACAATAGGTAAACTTTCTGTATTAGACAACACTTACAATAGGTAAACTTTCTGTCTTAGACAACACTTACAATAGGTAAACTTTCTGTCTTAGACAACACTTACAATAGGTAAACTTTCTGTCTTAGACAACACTTACAATAGGTAAACTTTCTGTCTTAGACAACACTTATTGCAGGTAAACTTTCTGTCTTAGACAACACTTGATGCAATTCATGTATCCCATTTACAAACTATTCATTTTGTCTTTTTTTTTTCAAATAAATTTAGTACATATCATATCCCATCTTTCAAATCAAAATATTGAGAAGAGTAACAGATTTAAATTTACATACATCCATTGGTAATTTATACATTTTGTATTACATCACTATTATATGTCTTAGATAATTGTGTTTACATTGTGTAATTCTTAATTCCTAATATTAATTTTCAGCCAACTCATGACAGTTTCTAAATGTATCTTCGAAAATTCCAAGAATTGTCCATCACAAAAAGTAAGAGAAATAAGTGAGTTAATTCTGCCTGGATTGAGGTCACATCATGTGAACTGTACCAGTGTGGATGCCTATGCCTTGTCACAGATGCCACGGTGTGAAGTGAAGCAGTGTAACATACAGTATATTATGTATGGTATCATGGAACTAAAGGATAATGTCACAAGGATGACAGAGGAAGGAAAATCTACAATAGAGATCTGCAAGTAAGTGCAAAAATATATTATTTCTATCAGTAGGTTGATACTGCTGCTTGTGGACTGCATCAGTTCAGTGTTGAGTTCTTCTGATTTATAAAATACTTTTTTTAATCCTGTGTTCATCAGTTATAAAACTTTTAAAAAATTAGGTTCCAACTCACTCAGGAAAAGTTTATCCAAGATGAATTTGGCTATACGTTTTAGGTATCTTTTGTTCATAAAGCTCCTCTTGTGATCAAATTCTTTTACACCCTGGGCTTTTAATTGGTTTAGAGCAGAGCGTTCCTGATAGAGTAAATCCAGAAAAGCACTTTGGGAAATTTATAAAATGTTGTTTTCATTTAAAGTAAAGGAACTTGTATTTATGGAAATAGCTCATGACATGACCTTTGTAATTTTAACTGCAGGTTGCATTTCTATAAATATTGACAATGTAATTTCCCATAGGAACTCCTTTTACGGCTCAAACTGTCACTTTAACTATGAAGTTTTGAAAAAAATCTTATCCTAGAATTGAAGTGTCACATGCACCACAGTTTTTTCAAAGGTAAAAATATAGGGCTGTGCAGCATATTTTAAACATTTATATGCCCTGAACTCCTCAGAGTTTAAACTAATACTTATTTTCTTAACTACCCCTACCTCGAATGAAAGGTTACCACAGATTTCAATGTAAACAATATCAACATGTAAATTTACTGGTAACATTCACAAGTTATGTCTCTGTGAGATGGAACACAGAGAGCATAACTGGGACCCAGTATGTAAACAAAACTAATTTTCTATGAATGTTCAAGATCTCCCCAAAAGAGACATGTTTTGAGAAATAGCTGTATTTACAAAGTGCAACCTACAGAAAATATTTGGTTGACCACTTCAGAATAAATGCTACATGCTATTTTCCTTGAGGTGACTGAGATTGTTAATACATATATTAAAGGTTAAGATTTTGGTTAAGATTAAATAAGATTAAGGTATATAGGGCTATGAGAAGGGTCCGATATCACATGAGTAACTAATCACAATAAACCTGATAAACTGATTTTATTTTATTTCAGCTATGTTTCTAGTGTAATATCAGAACATCTAGAAATGGTCGCAGGATGTAACAGCCTACAATCTTATCTCTTACAAAATATTAAGGACAAAGCTCTTGACCAGTACTTAGTTAATTGTCCATCAAACATTGTGGTTGACCTTCCAGCACCAGCTGTTGACGATGTTACAAAACTGCAAACATGCTTTAGTGACCTGGATACTAATATGGGACCAGCTATCAAATCTCCTAAGTATGGATTTATGGATGTTTGTCAAGTAATGTATGGCATGCATAGATGTCTTGACGGAGCATATGCTGACATGGGCACCAGTCCTGTATTAGATACTGCATTGATTATCTTAAACCACACAGCTAATTCCATTACAGAATTTCTAGTTGACCAGTGTAGTTCATTTAGTAAGTTATAGCATCCTTCTTTGATACACCTTATCACTATTTGTCCGCCATTAATGGACATCACAAAGGTTCCAGTAAAATTTTGACGTGGAATGGTGATTGTTGTATGACGTCAAAAGTTCAAGCTGGACCAATTCTTGGTTCATCTGGGAATAGTGATAAGATATATTAATAGGACTGTATTAAATCAGAGTTAATTATAATTTATTTCGATAAATAGCTATCAAAATTTGTCTAATAAATAACAATCACTTTTAAGTCTTATTGGTAATAAATATAATCTAATATTTTCTTATAGATCAATAACTAAAATTGAGAATTTACTCAGAATTCTCCATGTTAGTATACTTTCATTTATTGAGATTTGTGGCAATGTGTTTTCATTATAACGACTGTGAAATTAGTTTTAATCTAGTGATAATTCAACTATTTTGTTGAAGTATTTTAGTTATTGCACTTTTGCAGGGAGAAAAAAATGTGACTATAAGTTGTTGCTATTAAATATGTCTGAGATTTTCACTTATATGAATACAGCAACAAAGTGAGAAATTCAGGATAATAAATCGCTGTTATATGTTGGCTTGAAAATGCTGAAAACTAAAAAGATTTTTCATTGATATATAACTCTTTAATTCCTTTTTTAATTTTTTAACAGATGTCAGCATGATGGTGGAGTTAACAAGCTTACCTGCAGGTAAGTGCACTTTTGTAGTCATGACATTGAACTTAAATAATTTAGTTAAATATATAGCTTCATCTCAGATTAAGATGTATTGTAGAGGTAAACAATAGAACCCCTTTGCAGTAATGATTATATTAAAAATAGTATTGTAGAAGGGATATGAAGGATACCAAAGGGACATTCATATTCATAGGTCAAAAATAAAATGATTTTATGGCAAACACACAAAAAAAACAAAAAATACAAACAACATTATACAAAACACAACATAGATAAATGTTAACTCCACTCAAAAACCAGGGGGTAAGCAGATCCTTCTACAATAGTGAGACCTGTCATGTATCATTTCATTCAAAAAAGTATTGACTAGACATTTGTTGAAGTTCAGGACGAAATTAGGATTAATAATCACATTGTCATATACAAAGTACATAGACAGTAATTATTGTGGCATCATTCTAAATGACTCAGGAAAAATATATACTACAAACTATCCATCATCATAAAATTTTGGAAATACCTTTGCATATCTTAAGAATAAAAAATAGCTAAACATCAAAAAGAGGAATATTTCAAACAATTAAAATACATTGTATACATGTAAATAAATTTTCTTGAAAAATAGGAAAACACTAAACACAAGAATATATAAACAAAAACTGTATAACCTATACTATAAATGTACTTTCAGAATCACCTGAGTGTAAGGTAGACACAGCTATGAATTGTGTAAAACTGCTGACTGTTAAAAATTTAGCAGCTCCAGTGCTGATGGAAAACAAAGACATGTTTTGCAGGTAAGATGGTGTTAAATACCAAGGAGTAGATTGATGATAGTGATCATTAGCATTGTACTATGATCAAAGAAATAAAAGATTTTATGATTGCAATTTAAAAAAAAGTGCATTTTTTTTTTTACTTAATTCAATATTGCAAAACTGTCTTTCAACAACACACAGTTCTGTTTGATTGGACAGCTGCCAATAATATATTATTCTTGAATTTTTTCTCCAAGCATTCAGAAATGATTAAATACAAATGAACAAAAAATAAACAACATATTTTAAACTGTTTAATATGGACATTAATTTTGATATTTTAGGGATGTACAGATGTTACATGAGTGTGTTGAAGACAATGTACAAGCCTGTTCCCCTGTTCTGAAATCACAACTGGTATCAGTATTTCGTCTCAATCTCCAGATGATTGGAGATAAATGCAAACTTAACATGACAGATGAAACTCCCAAGGACAAGGCCAGAGAAATGTACAGTAAACTTGTACAGATGATGTTGATGGGAGAAAACAGAATGGGTATGTTATACATCAAAACTTTTCTTGTCCTAAACAGAATCCTGTTAAAAAGTCTGTTACTTTCCCTTTTTTGTTTTATTCTACAATATTGATTAAAAAAAATAAGCAAAGAAATTTCAAAATGAGAAAAAAGTAATTTTCTAATCAACCACAGCACTTGTATAGTCATTGCAGTATATAAAAATAAACGTTTCTATTTGTAAAATTGAGAATGGAATATGTATTTATTACAGATGAATCAGACAAAAAAGATATGGAAGGGAATAATATGATGAATGATGATGATGAAAGTAACAAGGACAAAATGAATGAAGATGACGATGAAAGTGGTGAAGATGATTCAGATGAAAGCGATGAAGATGATTCAGGTGAGAGTAGCGAAGAAGACGATTCAGGTGAAAGTAGCGAAGAAGAGGATGATGACGATGATGAAGAAGATAATATGGAGAGAAGAGATGATATGAACAAACCAATGTGTAATACCTTCATGGCTAACGAGTGTTTGATGTCTGCCTTAGCTCACTTTGATATGTATGCCCCTAAACTTTGTAGGTAAGTCGTGTTCAAGTGTCTTACAGGCTGATCTATCCATGATATTTGACATTTCAAAAGATGCTTTACAAAAAAAAATTAGTTTAGATTTTAATGAATTTTATATATTTCTATATCTGTTTATCCCATGAGAGGAGTGTCTGCAATGGGGGTATTTTCACTTGTATGCAAATTTGTCCGCCATTATGCTAAATCTAACAAGTTCCTTTAAAACTTGACATCACGATTCAAAAATTTGATGTACCAGTTAAAAAGTAATTGTTGCTTGATGTCAGAAGGTTATGCTGAGTAGATGTATGGACAGTTGGAGACAAAATTCAGCAAAATACCAAAAGTGTAAATACATTTATTTATCTTTTATGTGAGATATTTGATGGGTTTTTCATCAAGCCAGTAATAAAAAAAACATAACAAATCATTTATGGTTTTTCCATTTCTAGACAGAACAGCAAACACTTACAGGAATGTATTCAACCACAGGTAGAACCATGTGACGACACAACAAAGATGATGGTCCATTACAGTGTAGACAGAATGATGGTTCTATTCAGAAAATCTTGTCAGACCTATATGTGGTGGGCCAATTACCTTGGAGGAGACAACATGATGATGGAAAACGATATGGAAGTAGAGAGGAGAAATGCAATGGAAATGTCCATGGAAAGAGAAATGAGCTCCGATGAAATGAAGCAGAAACGTCAATCTGAGGTTGATGAAATATTCTCAAAGATGAACAAAATTCGTCACATAGTGAACTTTATAAGAGCAGCTGACAATCCATTTGAAATGATGAATTCTGAATCAGCTGATCTGATGGAGATGATTAAGAAAATCAGTCAAATGTCAACTAATGACATGGATTGTATTAAGGAAGGTTCATTGGAAGGTCAAGGTCACTGTAGTCCATCTATGGCCCTTGAATGTGCAAGAGCAGTAGAAGAGGAATTAATGTCACCATGGGCAACTAAACACAGAATTTGTTTGTAAGTATTCGATTCAAATCAATACTAGTGATTTGCCATTCTGTTAAACCTTAAAAAATAAATTTATTTAAGGAATGACTGTAATACTTTTTCTTTATTTAAAGAAATAACACAAAAAATTTGGTGCACACTGAATTACACGTGTAGCGGGTTTTTTAACAGTATGCACCACATTTTTTAAATTAATATTGTTATTTCAAATAGACAGAAAAAAATAATACAGTCATTTCTTATAATTTAATTCCATTTCAAACCATAGAAAACCATGAAAGAACTTTGAAGACGTCACGGTCATATGACTGAATTATGTTTATGGGCTGATAACAAAATAACAGCAGCCAATCAGAAGACATGTTACATTCAAAATTAAATAATGTCATTTAAAACTTATGATGTTTAATTCTGTTATTACTCTTGTTAAGATGAAGGTCATATAAAAACCATCAATAACAGGCATAATATCAGAATTATTTGATTCATAAGACAATATTTAAAAGTTTTAATCCATCGTCAGATGCAAGCATTCTTATCTATTTGCTTTATCTTTACTGTGTTCTTGTTTTAAAGATTTCATTTCAACGTTTTTTGCTAAGTAGAATATTTAGATAACATCGTAATGTGATTTTTTAGGAAATTTTCTCTGGCCGTAAGGTGTGCCATGATGACATCACAGGGCTGTGATCACATGACAACATCACATCTGCATATGAGATTCCATGAAGTGATGGGACATGTGGGTAATATGTGTCCAACTGTTGTCAAGGAGTCATGTGAAGTAAAGACAGAATGTAAAGCCAAGGAACTGCCATCTTGTATTACACCCCTTCACAGTAAAATAATGGCGTCCTTACAATTACCTACAGCTTCTACAGTACAACTTTGCAGGTAAGATATATCATTAATGTTAAACAGGTGTGAAAGGTAGAAAAAGGGGGGGGGGGGGGAGAACTGCCATCTTGTATTACACCCCTTCACAGTAAAATAATGGCGTCCTTACAATTATCTAAAGCTTCTACAGTACAGCTTTGTAGGTAAGATATATCATCAATGTTAAACTGGTGTAGAAGGGAAAAAAAGGGGGGTAGAAGAAAGAAAATATGTTGTTTTTCCCTTTTATTGTAATATTTACTGTATATTATAGTATTTGGCCTAATATCATGGTCATTTCAATATTTTCTGTAGTTCTTGAAATTTGATATGTATCAGACAAAAGTAGAACTTAAATTTAAATTTTATGAAACAAGAAAATGATCAACGGACAAAATATCTAGATGAAATATTGGAAAAGAAACATACTTATTTTGAGTATCGAAAGACAATTTAACATGCTATAAAATATCCATGACCTTTTCCTTTTAGCTACATTGAAATTGCTGCAGAATGTATTATGGAGAAAGTAGAGAAATGTCCAGAACAAGTCATATTTAAAGTACATGAATCCTTGAAACCATCACTTGGTATGCTTGGGTCAATGTGTATGACCCTTCCAGGTAAAGCATGCTTCACCTCAATGGTATGGAACCTAGGATCATTAGTACTACTGGATGCAAACATCCACAAAACTGGTGCTATGCATACAATGTTAGAGGTCGCAAAAATGTATAACAAGACCATTGACATGTCCGGTTGGATGACAAAGACAAACCAGGTCAATGTCAGCGAAGAATATCTGAAAACCATAACATTACTTCATAAAATGATGGAGATGAACAAGAACAATTGTAGTTGGGCTGAATTGAAGGGAGACAAAGAAAGGAAAGACGACATGATGATGGACATGGGTAAGATGGAAGGATCTCTCATGGATGGCTTATTACAGATGGTTAAATATGCCATGATGAATGATGATGTCATTGAGAAGGATGAACAAATGATCAAAATGATGAGAATTATGATGTTAAATTTGGATAAAGATCAAAGCATGCAAGACTTATTAGATCAGTCAACCCATATTATTAAAGAAATCCATGAAAGGTATGACGACAAAACTATGAAGAAAATGAATGTTTCTGTTGTCGAGGTGATGAATGAGGTTATCAAGATCATCGTTGGAATGGGTAACGGCCATGAAATCGTGTCGTCTGCCTATCACACCATGGCTTATATGAAAATTGGTGAAATGATGGACCAGATAAACGCTATGGTGATGAAAGAGGATGAGATGGAATACTTCAACCGTTGGGACTACTTAAACAAAGGTCTAGTCGAAAATATGAAAGAGAGGTCACAGAAGGAATTAACAAAAGCAGCAATGGGCTTGATGGACATTTATATGGAGCCAAATAACTCACAAAACTTGGAAGGGTTAATGATGATGATGAAAGTGAAGAAATTGACAACCTGTGCTGATATGATGGAGGTCGCTCAATGTGCCATGGCTCATTTACCATTGCTACCCAAGGATAAAAGGTTCCTGATGAATGCCACACTACAAGCTCTGTCTCATGTAGCTACAGAAGTTTGTATGGGTAAGTTTAAATTAGTCTTAACCCTTTCCTCCATAATGACGCCTTTTGAAGCCAACCCCTTTACTCCATAATGATGCCTTTTGACGCCTGTGTAGTTCTTCAATTGAAATGTTATGACTACAAAGTGTCTGCATCAGACTTAATAAAATTTGTATCCAATATGAAAAGGATATTCATAAGAATATTTGACTTAAATTTATTGGATGAAATATTTGTTTTTTCGCAGTGCATTATAATACTTGAAAGCATGTATTGTCCTATTTGTAATTGTCGTAAAGAAAAAGCTAACAAAACCAAACAAAACAGCTGATTTATCATTTGATATGTCAATTAAGTGTTAACAGGTTTTAAAGTGACTTCTTCATCATTCAATTTAATTTTCACAGACTTGTATGTGATTTTGGATTTTCATTTTTGCTTACTCAAAAAAAATGGAGCTTCATGATTTATATAAACATCGAATTTATATAGACAAGCAGTAAAAATGTTTTATTTTTTCTCTCATTGAAAAATATCATTTTAATATCACATATTCTAAAGAATATATCTAATCTCACATTAATATTGAAATAAAGAAAGAATTATTTCAATATGAAAAAAAACTGAATAGATACACCCAAAAGTATATTCTCAGCGTAATTACCAGATGATAAGCTCTCCACTGAAACCTATAATCATAGCTGTATTCATAATGATAAGGACTTTTGTTTTGATTTAGACAACTATGCACTGATAGATATCTAAAGATCACATTGGATTACCATATGTAGCAATTTTTGTTATTTCTTTCAGGTCAAAAGTGTTACGAGTGCAAAGGTGTTAAAGATAACATGGAATGTAACAAACAAGGGGTCAAGATGTGTGAGGCTGGACAGGTAAGGCATTTTAGAATAAGGGGTCAACAATTGCTGGGCTGGACAAGTAGGTTATTGAAAAACAAGAGGTCAAGACTTGTGAGGTTTTTTTTTTAGTACAGATCTTTAAATTTACAATATAGGGGGTATAGGGGTAAAATGTTGAATTTATAAAAAAACAGGGTTTTTTTTAAACGATAGTCTTCTCCTTTATCAGTAACTAATATAAAGTCCATGCGATCAAGATGAACAAAATGTCAGGACAAACATTAATGACTTTGCTAAAGCTTTTAATACAAAACATAAACAAATTACTATACTAATAATGATGTCAAATATGTTGGGAACATGCTAGAATTCTACATCTGAAACAAAATCATATGTGCATGGATTCATTTTTTTGGGGGGATGAATAAATTTTGTGGATTAGAGATAAGAATTGTAATTAGTAATGAAACAGCAGTGTATGATTGTTAAATTATCAAACCCTTCTTGTTGGAAAACTGAAGCTTAAGAAAATTAACCAAAAAAGTAATCAATTCATTTATAATAGTTTTTTTTTAAATTCTGCTCTTATTTTATATCTATTGTGTCATTTGTTTTCAGGGATGTTTCACTTTACTGAAGGATGACAAAGTTCACAAGGGCTGTATGTACCCATTGTATGGTAATACATTTGGAGAAGATTGGAAATTCTGTCAGGGATCTATGTGTAATAAACACAAATACACGGTAGAAGAAGGTTAGTTAATGATTAAAAAGGAGATACATCAACCTAACACTATTTAAACACAGCAAAATAGACATCAAGAAATACCCAGCAGTTCATAAGTGGGGGCCCACTGACTGACCTAAGAGGGATCCCACTCGGGTCACGCTTCAGTGATTCCCTATATTAGCAACCATTTTTTTCCCCCAAAAGGGGTGGGGGGCCCTGCCCCCCCCCCCCCCTAAATCCACCTCTGCTCAGTAGGTCTTCAAATGTAAACAAGTCTCCACACTTTATTGCTAGCACTACGTTAAAAAAATTAAAATGAATATATAAGATGTAGAAAAGACTGGTGCCCCACACATTCTTAACTGGGTATAGTTATAGCATTTGCACAAAATAGTAGTGTGTTTTGTTATATAGAATTTTGTAACAAAAGACTTAGGTCATTATTAACATTTCAATATAAAGAGTCTTCAAAAATGTACATTGCACAAACTTTATAAGAAATTATTAGTTGACTTCCATATCCATTGATAAAAAATGAAATATTTTATATTGTTTAGAAAAAGATATGAATTGCAAACCAATGGGCGCTTTGATGTGTCTAGCAGGAATGGTGCCTATTATTGCTGCAGAAGGTCCACTTGATGAAAGGTAAGAATTGTATTGACCTTTGATGCCCTTGGTATTAATCCTGTATCTAGTAATTGCTGTTGATTTGTCATGTTCACGGAATATTTATTGTATACCAGTATTGCATAACTTTAAAAGTTCAAAAAAATTATGTTGGATATATTTGGTTAAGCTGAATTTTATGGCAAAATATTTAAATCTGAAAAATGTCATTCACAGGAAGTTGATTCTTTTTCCCATTACAAGATGAAAAAGATAATCAAAACTTATTATTTATTTTTATGATCAAATTGATAAATCTGAATTGAGAAACTTAGTTTGACAACTTGTTCAATGATTCCCATCTTAAAATTTCAACTGGTACCCATGACTTATTACATTTATTTACAGAATGATCTATTCCAAGTTTGCCTGCATTGAGAAACACACATCAACATGTAGTATGTCAAATACCCGTATGATGGCAGATCTGGTTCCCATGCTCAAACATGGTCTGTATGAGAGCCAATGCTCAGGAGACAAAGCAGGATACGAGTGTGGTAGTAGAAGTATTATAGGATTAGGAATGACAGTAATGGACCCTGCTGCTGATCGTATGGGTGTTTGCAGGTCAGTAATAATAACTTTACCAAAATTAATCCAGAATTCTGATAAAAGGGTGTCTGCAGGACAGTTATAATATTTTTACCTAAAAATGAAGCTGTCTTCTATTCAAAACGATGTTTGCAGGTCGTTTAAAATATCTTTTAACTGAAATAAAGCTGATTTCTTATCAAAACGGTGACTGTAGGTCAGTTATACTATCTTTATCTAAATTTAATCAGACTCTTGCCTATTATTTCTTTTTTGCAATAAATAATCTCGTGTATATTATAAGGATATGTTTTTTTAGTATTAAAAAAAATCTATATTTGAACTAAAAGGCATGTATTCTGTAATTAACTGGATAAAAATATGTACAGAAAATGCTGGGTTGTAGTTATAAGAAAAACTTGATTTTCAGTTTAATCTTTACTGGTCTGTTACTAAAGCAACTTATATTAAAGTTGTTTGTTGAAACTGTAAAAATATTTTCTATGTTTGTTTTCCAGCCAATTGAATGATACCTTCCATATGTTAGACAAGGCTGTAGAACACAAAATGTGTTCAGACTACGAAAAAGCAGCTGCTTTTAAAGGAATTAAATCTATCATGCAGACTATAGGTCCAGACTATTGTCCAGGTGTGATGCCAAGCAGAAAGATCTTCTGTGAGAACGTCACTTCTACTGTTTGTAATAAAACTGCTGCACTACAATGTTTCACTAAATACAAGGTCATGGGTCATGTGAAGGACATGATGACCGACATGGAAAACACAAATCTATGCTGGTAAGTCAAGGTCAAAAAGGTCATTGATAATAAAACCTTGTAAAAAATTACTTTTGCACATATTTGTAATTTACTTTTACACAGTATTTTACAAACAATATGATAGATTTAAAATCATTTATCTTTCAAACTGATACCAATCTTTTTATTTATTTTAGATATAAGAACAATAGAAATACTGAATGTTTAATAAAAAGTCTTTATTATCATTTAAATGAACATGATTGGTAACATGTAACTTTAACTACTAAGACTCATTTAGTTAACAAACTGGATGAAAAATTTGAATTAGAAGCTTGAGCACTATTATAACAATACTATGAAGCAATTTCTTTTACATTTTTCCAGCATATCTTATTTTAGATACATTTTTCTTCTTTACAATAATGTAAAATTCTGTTGACAGGAAAATGACAGAATTATTGGTATGTATGGGTGAGGCCACAGCCGGATGTAAAGCCACAGATGACGTGACTGAAGTATTCAATGCATTCAAAGACCAAGTTGGCTATGCTATTAGCCATTGTCCTATTCTACAGATGAATTTAGATATTTGTTATCCAGAGCTGAAGAAACCCTCTGTATGTCAGCCAGCTCTTGTGTATACCATGTGTATTCAACCACTCACAGATGATGGGTGCAGGTTAGTAATACACTTTGGCATGAGTTAAATGTGTCACATTATTTGGTCACTGATTGTCTGCGTAATATACATGAGTAGATTTTCAAATGTTTCTGTTGTTTTATCTTTTGATTTGTTATTTTGTCTTATTTATGAAATAACAGTGTTATTTTGTCTTATTAATTTTATATGGGAAAGGGGGGGGGGGGTTCAGACCCCCCTTGAAAACAAATAAGCACTGTTAAAGTCAATGTTTTGTTTGAATTGTGACTGTTAAAGTCTAGTTCAAATAGACTCCCCTTGAAAATTCCTGGCTACAGGCCTGTAAGGTTGTATATTTTTAAAGTACTTTTGAGAAATAAGGATTTAGTCTCCAAAAGGACAACTATCTGAAAGAATTCTAATAACGTTGAGTTAAACAATTTTATGTTACTAATCTTGTTTTGTATTGTTTTAATCAACTTTCTTTTTTTTTCTAACTATAGTGCTTTAGAAGATGATAAGAAAAGGCAAACAATGGTTAACTGTATCTCTGATCTGACAACAGGCTGCTCTCACATGCAAAATTTACCAGTCTACAACTCAATACACTTTGCAGTAACAGAATACCTAGTGGGTTGTGGAAACCATTCAGTAACAGAAGCTCTGATGACAAATAGGGCAACACGTGTAGATCATGCCATGGCTAGAATGGCAGCCTTAGTAATGACAAGGTCAATGATAATGAAGGTGGAAGAACCAACCAGTGAGATGGTTGTGTCCAGTATGTTCCATAAACTGTTAACTTTAAGGTTGAATGTTACTGGTGCAATGGGACCTTTAAGTAACATGAGCAGTAACATATACATGAAATCTAAGACACTCTTCAAAGAATTGACTGACAAAAGGTAGGCATAGTCATAGTCGGCTATTACTTCAAATTTGTGAAAAATATCAGACAATAAAATGGCTTTAGCTACAGGTTGTGACATTCGTTGATTGAAAAGATTGGTGTTTTTGAAATTTTTTCAAGCTTTTAAAAAAAAAATAGGTTCTTGATAAGTATTGAATTAAATTATAATGAAAGGTTACTTGTGATATTCAATTAAAAATCAGTCATCCTTTTATATTTTAAAAAAGGCTCCTTCAACTATGATAATTTGTTGAAAAACTGTATTTAAAACTTTTAATAAAAGAACTTTTAGAGTGATAAACAAGAAGAAGTCAGAAAATTTTGATTGTATTTTTAATTTCTCTCTTTGTAATGCCACAATAACTTTGGTTAATCTTTTCCTGAGTGTGCAAGTAATGTTACTGAAGAGGTTTACAATCATCATCTGTTAGAAGTTGTACAAGTAATAATATTTAAATGAACTTCTATTAAACATTCACTCTTGTGCATTGTGTGCTAAGGTGTTAAGCAAACAACAATCAATGACATTGAATATTTACAGAATGGGTATCCAGGACGACACAGGGGAGATAACCATGTGTGCTTTACAGTTTGAGACACAAGCAACAGTTGCCATGGCATTCCCATCCATGTTTGATGCTATTTATTGTGAAAGTCTTCATCAATTTGTAAAATGTCTGAGTAAATCTGAAGGTCAAACTGTTCCCATGATGTTTGCTATGTCTATGAAAGACCAGTTTGCTGGGTACATGGAAGGAGTATGCCATAACTATATGGATAAAATGGTAGACATTAGCCAGACTATTATGGGAACTCTTGGTTACAATGAAAATACAACACAGATGGATATGTCCATGATTTCTGATGGTCAGTGGAAAGAACTCCTTGGACATCTTCAGAAAGGTAGGACTTAATATAGAGGAATGAAGATGTTTTTGTATTATCTATCTATTTCCTCCTTATAACGAACCTTGCTCTTCAATTTGTAAATTATTTTTACAACTCAATTCTCCTTCTTTATCATTATGTCATACTGTTTTTCCTGTAACATGTAGGTAACAGAATTAAATCAAAAGTTTCCTCAAATAAAGATATGTAGGAATATCAAACACTAGTTACATTATTTTAATCTTTTTTGATTTGATACAAAAAAGATAATGGTCAATTTAGATTTGAAATTACAATTTATTTGACCACACCTGTTTTAACATTACAGAAGGTGACCAGTGTGACACATGGTACATTGCTGCTTATTTGTCTAATGTTGCTTCTTACGCTCTCTCTGGACCATTCAAGACTAAGGATACCTACGCTATAATGTGTTTGTAAGTATTGAGTATGACTGATAAACAAACTTATGTAAGGTGTAATAACTAATTATACTTTTTGACCCGTGACCTTTGTAATAAAGGTCACGGGCCAAAAAGTATAATTAGTTCATCTTTTGTATATCCAACAATGAAAAAAAATTGAGAATGGAAATGGGGAATGTGTCAAAGAGACAACCCGACCAAATAAAAAAACAACAGCTGTATGTATATACATTGTCAACACTCAGGTTGTGATTTTGAACCCTGCACTCATCTCCAATCTTAATTGACTGGAATTGTCAGTTTTCCTGGTTGAAGTCTGTGTTTCTCTGAGAGCACTCTGGATTCCTCCAACTATACAAAAATAACTGCTGCTATATACTTAATAGTGCAATAAATGGAGACTCTTGTGAATATAAATGGAAAGGATAATAGTTCACATTCCAGTAAGATTGAATTAGTTGAAATGCAAAATAATAAATACTTGATTATTTAAAAAAAAATTAAATTACCCATAACCAGCAATTACTGAAATATACATGTATTGTAAATTCAGATATTATTGCAATGTTTTTATTATTGCAAAAAAAGCAACAGGTTGTAAATGTAATAAATTAATCAATCATTTTAAAAATTTTAATATGAATTCAACAGGATTTTTCTCAATATCACAAAAATCAAAATCTCGTTTTAGTCCAAAATAACAAAATCGCAATATATGCAAGCAATAATTTCTAAATTTACAGTATCCAACTTCATAAAAACAACTACATTTCTATCAAAGGAAAAGAAGATAGATTTTTATGATAATTGATTTTATTATATTTACAGAATAATGGACAATCTTAATGCCACTTTGAAAGATAAGATTGACCAATGCTCTGAGGACCACAGAATGGTATATTATAGTATTATAGAAGGACTGAAAATGACCAATCCTGTCTGTCACAATCCTGTTATGAACATCACCAAACCAACAACATGTCAACTTGAAAGTGCAGGATATTGTGTAGCTTCTGCCATGCCATGGCTTTCATCACAGGCTACACCAGACTATCAGCTCTGCTGGTATGTATAGTCAAATCTGGTTGCAATCATAGATACATAGTTTAAAATTCTTTTAAATACATGTATATTAATAATGGAGATTATGATATAGAAATGCAATACTTTTTCTTTCTAATTTGAGCAACACCAGAATGTCAACATCAAATTATTGTAATAATCACAACTCTGTAGCCTTATTTATTGACATATCACACATTCATCATAATAATCCTATGTATTTGTATTATAGGCATCTGTCAAGAGCTGTTACATGTGTACAACACTCGACCGAGCACTGCTCTGATGGAGAAAAGACTTACTTTAACGGACTGTTGTCCTATATACAGACAATTGTTGGAAACAGGTGCCCCCTACTGACCTCTTTGGTGGCATGTGGTGACTCAACTTCTATGGTTGGAGCTAAGTGTAGTGTCAAGGATGTTCATATGTGTGTTGATGCCTGGGAATCTTGCAGGTAGGTAACCTTGATAGAAATCAAGCCTCGAAGGTCAAAAGAAATTTTTGAACATAAGAACTTCTCTGCTGAAGATCATTTTACTGTTCTTATTTTAAATATCAGGAGTATATACATGTCAATAGAAAAAAATCTATTATACAACCCTCCCTGTTGAATTTTAAAACCTGCCATCAGAAAAATTAAGAGTATATTCAATTTCTACTATTGTTTGTCTGGCTTATTGGTATATTTGTACCTTATGTGAAGAATTTAGATATTATGACATTGTTTGTAACAAAGTTTCCAGTGTAACTTTTGTTAGGTGGTACAAATACACATTGACAGATAAGGAAGTTACTAGATAGTGATTGTAAATTTCCATTGCTGATCTGCATATGAGCTGAACAAAGAGTCAGCAGTTAAGAAAAATATGTGTGTTCATGATTTTGTTCATTAATAATTATGTCTTTGTCTGTAATAATGATGTGATATATGTGTGTTCATGTTTGTATTTATTAATAATTTTGTCATGGTTTGTTTTAGTGATGTGATATATGTGTGTTCATGTTTGTATTTATTAATAATTTTGTCATGGTTTGTTTTAGTGATGTGAGAACCACAACTGAGTGTGTCAATAGAAATTCCTACAACTGTTCTGCCTATGAAATGAAGCAGATTACAGGTTTTATGGAGATGACTTGGATGAACGTATTAAAGGTGTGTCCAGAGAAAGATATTGTAGCAGAGGCTTACTCCAAGGGATCCTGCTCCGCACCTCCAACCTGTTCACTGACTGAAGCTTACAACTGCTCCTTGAGATATGACAGCTCTGATTGCAGGTTAGTGGCAAATTTTATTGATTTATTTATAGTTGATCTGACCAAGATAAATTCAGGTTTTAGTTTTAATTGATTATTTTGCGTTTTTTACCAACTAAATATTTGGTACTCAATATGAAAAATAAAATGTTACTGAATTTGTTTGATGAATTTTAAACCTGCATTCCTGTCTATTTTAACATCATTTGAACAATAAGTGCATGCAGTAATTCTTTATGCTTGAGTTTAATTTATATATTTAATTTGACTTGAGTGTGATGGCTGCTTCCATAATTTTATATTTGTCCAATATTTTTATTGACTATTTTAAGTTTTGTTTTTCTTGAATTAAACCAATTACATAATCTAACTCTATTTTGTAGTCATATGGCTAATATAAAAACATGCTTTGAACAACACACAAGAGGATGCAGTAATCTACAGTTCATGATGGGCAAGGCAACTCTGGATTTCTACCAGAGAACAAAATACCCACTATGCACTGCGATTACCCCAACAGTTCCTGCTTATGCTGGAGATGTAACTGATTTCAACCGTATTTACCAATGTGTAGACAAGTATGTGAAAGGTTCACCAGTTGCTATGATGTCAGACATGCCCTTCACAAATGGTTGTGATGCATTCTGGGAGTTCCTTACCTGCATGGGTACTGGTGTGACTGCAGATGAAGCTGCCTGGGCTGGAATATTTGCTGGTCAAGCATTTAACACCACTGTTGAGTTCATGATGAGATTCTGTGCTCTACCAATAATGGATGAAGCAGATGTCGCTGACCCAGGTAATAATCACGTAGTCACGGTTACATCTTTGATTTACAGCAGTTTCAAAGAAAATTATTTCTTTTAACTTGTTACCAAAACATTCATTTTAGTAAGATTTCAAAGATAGGATTTTTATTTGGAAAAAAAACAATGGTTTTATTTAATGTGAAATTTTTAAATTATTTTTAAAGAACATTGGGATACATTTAGTAATAATGTATACCAATTAATTGTCATTTAGAAATATTTTAAAATTGCATATGTGCACATGAAAAACTAAAATTATTTGTTAAATTATTAGTGATGATATTATAATACAAAAACTCTCTGATATACTTGTGTAATAAAATCATATTATATCTATTTGCAGCTGATAAATGTGACAGGAACATGGCTGGTCAGTGCTTGACCATGTCTAACTTACATCTTATGCTGTCCAGTGTAATGACCATTTCAGATAAGAAAGCTCTCTGTTCAAAGTAAGTATATTCTCCTGGTCAGTCAGTATTGCTCTGAAAATGTACAGTTTACATTTAAGGATGTACTTAGGTGAGTTTAGGTGAAAATTAATAAATCAAGAAGTTAAAATTGATACTTTAAACTGGTAGAGCATCAATTAAGAATAAAAAAAAAAGCTAAACATATTGATAGGTCATGGACCTCCTTTTCGAGATATTTGAGATTTAAAATATGGCGGGAAAAGGCTAACTCGGACTTTTACCTTATATTTGCCTTGGTATTATTAGGTCTTAAAACAAAAGAAAAAAAATTAAGAATCTTCTAAAATTTTGGTAAATGACTTCTCATGAGCTATTACGTTTCATATGAAAAAATAATTTGGTGTTATGGGGCAAAATATTCTACATTATATTGTATGGAAAAAGCACAGAGGAGTCCGAACATTTGACACAAATTCCCAAACCTCACCTAAGTACATCCTTAATGCTTTCCAGTGTTCATTTCATAACTTTAGAATAGTTGAAAATCTTGGATCAAAACATTGTGAAAAAAGTAATTTATTTTCGTTTATAGTGGTAATTGAAACAACAACAAAACTAGTACACTATTGTATTTCTTTTTCCAATATTGTCTTTATCTTTAATTTCATAAAAGATTTTTTTGGGGTGAGCTCCTTAATTTAATATCAAGATAAATTTCTAGATATAAAAAAAAAAAAATTTAAATATTGAGTTGACTATTTATTTTTCAGGTCCAACAGTCCAATGGTAAACTGTGCACCTACATTAATGGGTTGTGCAAATACTACAAGTAATGCTGTCAGATCAGCACATGCTATTCAGGACTATGTCAGAATGTTTTCTGGTGTCTGTTCAGATGAACTTTGGATATGTTCCCCTGAAGATGCAATGTTTTGTGGGACATACATGAATGAGAGAATTGCCATGATGGCTGAGATGTCACCTAGAGGAATGAATTCCACTATGAATTCCACAGACATGGTTGATGAAAAAATGCATGAGGAACTCTGCAGGTAAAAACAAAATTAGGTGTGAGATTCTTTGCAGGAATGCGCAAAGGTAAAACGTGGAACAAGTTTGCACAAATGTGTGGCACTAAAATAAACAAATAATGTGTATATAAGTTGTCACAGAGCTCAAACATGAGTAGTGAAACTTGAAATATCTTGTTGTAAATCATTAAAATTATTTCAAACACCTGAATAGTTTTAAAAATATTATTTGAAGAATAATTGATGGAACTGCATCTTTCATTTTGGTTTAAAGTGATGTATTTCAGTCATGAACAAGGTTGTCAGATTTGGAAGAGGAATGGCATCAAATCATTAATTGTAATAGAGTTTGGAATAACAACAAAAGAAACTACTAGGAAATTCCTTGTATTGCTTATGTTTAAACCATGACAAATTTGGAAGATAATTATTTCTATTTTGAAATTCAACAGTGTCAAAATATAAGTTCTGCTACTTTACTTTCGTTCATATTGCTTTAAACTTGCAACACAGTTTTCCATTTAATTATCAAATACAGTAATTTTGGTTTGCTTAAAATAAGTGTTGCAATTTTGAAGACTGGACATTAACCATTTGAGATTATTGAATGCAAAATTAGTAAAGGCTGCATGCAAACTCTAATAATTTTTTTTTAATGTGATGCTTATTCCATCGCAAAAATGTCTAAATTTACATTAATCAAAACATATGTATCCTAACAATTATGGTTGTTTATTTTCAGAATATTCGATGAAACTTTGCACTGTACACAGCGTTTTACATTTGCCTGCAGTTCAGAAGTGGCTTCACATGTAAAACAGAGTGTAGCAACCTCTGTTTGTCTTGGTTACGACCTTTTCAAATACTGCCCATCTGTAACAAAGGTAACATCAGTTGACCTTCCAAAGTGCATGAGTGAAGATAAGGAAATGGATGATGACAGAAAGGATGATATGAAAGAGACAGACATCACTAAAGCAGATGACAAAGATACTCACATGATGGAAATGGAAGACGACCATTCAATGTGTTCATTAGACAGAGCCATGGAATGCGTTGGAATGATGTATTATGAATTACTTGGTCCATTCTTGGATTGTAGCAGATTCCATAGGTACGTTAACATGCTTGAAAACATTCTCTCAGATGTCCCTCGACCCAAACACATTCTCCAAAATATCCCCCAACATTTGTTGTATGTTAGCCAATGCCTTTATGTCAAGCTCAAACTTATTTTTCTAGTAAGATTATCTAAGATTTAAATTTTACCAAGATTATCATACCTAAGCTGACTACCATTGATCTTGTTTCCACTATCCATGTGATAAAACATTTTTGTTTTTATTAATTTTGTAGAACCTATGTGAAGACCATGAAGTGTGTACATGAGAGTACAAAAGATTGTATGAAGATGAATCCATCAGCTGCCATGTTAGCCCATGCTATCAGTAACATGACCATACAACAAGTCTACATGAAGTGTCCCAATGTTGTCATGACACCCTGCAGGGAACCAGATAATTGTGCCTTTGAGAAAGCTGGTGCCTGTTACTGGAGGTTCCAGCAACACTTCAATAACACACAAATAGGAGGGGAAGAATTATGTTTGTAAGTAGACAGATAAATAAGGGAGAAAACTCATAAGGCATTGATATTGCAATCTTGAAGAAATTGATCTACAAATGTAAACTTTTCTGCTAGACTTTATATCATGTTTAACATATGTATGGAAAAATGGATAAATATTTGATTTATTACCGTATAGCGGGTTATTTTCGCGGGTGTAAAATTTCGCGATTTTCATTGAACAAGGTATACGAAATATTTTGGCGGTTATTATTTTGGCGGATTAAAAACTTTTATTAATACCTTTGTATGTACACTTTTAATTTGGCGGAATTTATTTTGGCGATTAAGTTCTGTCCGCGAAAATAAGCGAAAATTTGCACCCCGCGAAAATAACACGCTATACGGTATGTGTGTAATCAGTCACCAAAGCAATCAAGCAGCTATATATTTGAAATGAAAAAAAGGAACATATGGTATGGATGATATCCTAAGAACACAAAAATAATTCAGAAATCCCTATGGTAATGTATAGAATAATTAACATTTGGAAAGCTGGTTAAATGATATAGTTTTGTTTAGAAATAGTCAAATTCATTCATGCACAATTATTTTTCTTTTCAGATCTAGTGAAGTTGCCAAGTATTGTTCCATGGAACATACAAAACAGTGTTCTATTTTCTCTCAGAGTACATTCCCACAAATGATCGACGAACACTTAAAATCAAGACATATAGACTGTAGTCCAAGTGCTGAAACATGTCTACACAAATATCAAATCACAGCTATGGGAATTATCCATGGTGACCTTACAATGGCTGCCATGGCAAAGAAGAGGGAGCAGATGACCTTGAGAATTGCTGACATGATGATGAACAAAGACAATATGGGTGAAATGATGGACAATGCTACTAGAATGATGTCCATTGATGAGAAAACAATGGCAGAAGCTTTCTTTAACTTCAGCACACTGTCCAAATATGCAGACAATAAAACGCTTCAATTGATGAAGAGTCACATTGAAAGTCTTGCTAGTTTGTCAGAGATGGATGATCCAATGGCTATGTACACTAAAGTCAAGATGTTACAGTGTGTTTCCTTTAACGAGGCTTGGTCATGTTTAATGGACAAGGGTGACGAGGCTGGTTTGTCACCAGAGGTTGTACATGTGTTGAATGAAACCATGGGAATGTTTTACAATATGGTCAGTGGCATGTGTAGCAGAGTTTCTGTTCTATACTTGATGGAAGGTAAGTAGTGATGACAAAAACCCTAGGTGTGAAATAGCCATTTTAGGTCAAGTACATTAGTTTCAACATGACCTGATAGTGATATTAAATAATTGTATTATGATTTTCTCCTTTTATTTTTCTCAAAAGCTTTCAATTTGTAAAATAAGAATATATTTTAACTTGCAGAAAATAAATATTATATCAATTACATTTATTTCTAATACCATTCTGGTATCAAAATATCAATTATAAACTTTTATCCCAAAAAGATGATAATTGATAATCTGCAAAAGACCAAATGATATATCTTTTTAACAAGATTATTAGTTTGTATTACAAAGGATTTGTTTGTGATTGATGAAAATTTGAATTTTATGATATTTTAGAACCAGAAACTTGTCAGATCTTGCCTGCCGCCATGACATTCATGAATCAGATCCAAAAATTGACCATTCCAGACTATGGACTGCCTCTTTTCTGTTTGTAAGTATAACTGAATATCCTTGAAACTGAAAAATAATTCTAGAATAGATTCTTTAACTGTTCTATCCACAATTGTGATTTCTTTTGTTTGAAAGGATAGAATATCCTGGGGTTAGGTTTGATTTTCTTTTATAACCAGGATGTGGGGAATTTGAATATGGGTCCTAGTGGATGGATTAATACAAAAAAAAATTATCAATGATTTTATGAGTTTTGTATGCTTTAATGTTCTGCTGTCAGGGTTTGGGATACCTTTACTTTTACAAAGATTCTTATATCTTTGACATACTGTAAATTCAGAAGTTATTGTGTGCATTTATTATTGCGATTTTGTCATTTTAGACTCATTATGCAATTTTAATTTTTACGATTTTGAGAAAAATCCTGTTTAATTCATATAAAATATTTCAAAATGCGAGTATAAATTATTGAGTTTACAACTCTGTCGCATTTTGCAATAATAAAAACCTCACAATAACTTCTGAATTTACAGTATTGAATATTATTCTACAATATAAGAATAAGATGTAATGTAATTATCAACCAGACATCTTTCCCCCAGAGACCAAGCGATGTGAAAGTTTTAAACTATAGGTCACAGTACCTTCAGTAATGATCAAAACCAGTATAACATATCAAGCTTTATAAGATTAAAACCCCATCTTCACCCATACTCATAATCAGAACTTATTCTACAGACTTAAAATTGTCAACATTAAGATTTTCTGTTTTCAGAACCAATGAATTGTCAGCAGCTATAGATAAAGTGAAGGAATACTCAGGTTCATGCTCTGAAGGGATTAGAGGACAATTTGATAAATTGAACGCTGATGTTGAAGTTGCCAGGGACACACTTTGTAGAGCCAAAGGAGACTGTATGTCTAGCCAAGCTCAGCAATGTGTTAACACATTGAAATCACAAACAGATTGCAGGTACAGGACATCATTTTGTATTGTATTAGACCCGGTAGATATAATGTCCTCTGACAGGAATTTTAATCTTTCTTAAGAAAAAATGAAATCTTTTGGAAAAATTCAAATGTTGCATTTATATTGTAGTCAGCATTTCTGTACACTAAATGGTTTCCTACTATAAAATTTGTTCTAATATATCAGTTTCTATAAAATTTGTTCTAATATATCAGTTTCTATAAAATTTGTTCTAATATATCAGTTTCTATAAAATTTGTTCTAATATATCAGTTTCTATAAAATTTGTTCTAATATATCAGTTTCTATAAAATTTGTTCTAATATATCAGTTTCTATAAAATTTTAACACATTCTTAAGAAATGAAGTGGTGTTTTATTATTTATTTGGAAATAGTAAGTTTTGTAAGTCTGTTTACCATCTTTAACTAAATAAACCTCACTCTTTAAAAGGATCTATAAAGAATCAAATCATTTTGTTTTTGTATATTTCAGTACATATGAGACAACCCATGCTTGTGTTGAAGTAGAGCTGAAGTTTTGTAATGCTAGTGTTTCTGATCCAATAAGACAAGAACTCCAGCAGTTGTATACAACACTGTCCTGTGAGAAACTCCCAGCTATCAAGGTTGGTCTTAAAGAAGTATACTTACTCTTTCTGACATAATAAATGTACTACATGTATTTTTGTTATATATTTATGTTGGATAATTTTGAATAATCCAGAAATATAGGTTGTTCTGTTAAGTGTATCTCTCTTGGTAATTGACAATATATTTTTTTACCCCCGCTTTAAAAAAGTGAGGGTATACTGTTTTTTACTTCAGAATAGAATTTATGTAAAAAAAGTATTGCGTTTTAACTCATTTATTTGTAATTTGTTACTCCTAAATGGAATCTAATTATATTTTGTAATAGATTAATTGTAAGGGTATGAATTGCATGCTGAATGAAAAGTGTTTAGATATCCATACTGAAGGGGATTTACATTTATAAAGGAAAATCTTATGATAAACCTGGGAACAATAAATATATTTTTTCCTCAATAAACTGAACTGCCCCCCCCCCCCCCCTTTTTTTTAAACTTATTTGCAGGTGTTAATCATTATGGTTTTTTTTTCAGGTACCAACAACAGTATTACGTTTATTAGAAGGAGGAGCACCAACAACCTTAGATATTACTGTAGAAGAAGATCCAGCACTTTGGTGTGCTAATGGACAGACATGTGAAATTAAGTTTGACCTTGACATTGAGTCTGGCAATGACAAGTAAGTCATCATACAGGCATACAGTGTTCATCAACATGCATATTATTCTTTATTTCAAATGGGTTTTTTTATTCTTTGAATTTGGGCTACATATGAAGATTGATCTTATAAGCTACTGACAAAATTGTGTAGACAAATTTTGCAGAATAATCATGTAGAAGGCCTCAAACTTTTATATCATGATACATCATAAACTTTTTTAGAGAATTATGGTTGAATACCATAGTCATCTAGTTTTTTTTCTGTGACATAATGTTATCTTCATTTGATTTTTTTCTTAATCGTATGCAAACATATATTTTAGAGGAAAAAAAATTTATAGTTTTTTTTTAATTGAGGCTCTAATACACTTCAAACCTTCTTTTAGCAAGGTAATTTTCATCTTGTATTTTTACAGATGTAAAGATGGCAGCAACATACCACAGATAGTGGTAGCAGACGACACTGGATCATGTCAGAGAACTATCACCACTCAGAACTGGAACACACCAGTATCATACACACTGTTTGCTAGAGTAGATAATAGATATGACGACTCACATAACCTGAACATCAACATAACTGCTCACAAGTTTGTTGATGGAACTAAAGTGTTGACCAGAATTATCTCACGATTAGAGGTAAAAAAAATGTTCAATTTATAAGAAATTAAAGGAGGAAAACTTAGAAATAATTGTATGAAAATCAGATTCCAGTTTTGATTAAATCTTTCTTATGAACTTCAAGTGTTTTAAAGCTTTCTTTTCAAGGATTTTTATATAAAACTGATTTTTGTACATATGCAAAGACTAATAGAATTCAATTGTTTTGTGTTCTGAAAATAAAAATGTTCTTTGTGGACATATGTGTAATAAATAACTTATGATTGTTTAAAGGTTCAGCTGTTATTCTAAATCATATTGATGTTAAGAGACAAAGTTTGAAAAAAATCATAAAGGATTTATTAAAGTTATAGTCAAATTTATAAAATATAAATGGATGACCTGAACATATAGAAAGTTGTATGTATTTTGTAGGTTGTTGTTGTAAACACTGACCAACAAGCTATGTGTACTTCCATGGGTGGAAATCAGCTGTCATCATTTGATGGACTGTAAGTATAAACAATCAAATACACAGGATAAGGTTTTAGAAAAAGACATGACATCTCATTTCTTTATAACAATTATGAGGTTTGGTCCTCCAAAGTCTTAAGAGAAGAGGATGTTAGCAATTATAGTCCACCATACGACCTTCATAAATAAGTACATTCTATGATGTGTACAAAAAAGTATGTAGTAAGGGCATTTTCATTCATGACATATTGGTTTGTAAGAATCAAGTAAGCAATTAAAGGCAAACTTACCATACCTCTTTTAAAATATGATGGGGGATGCTTATTTAAGAACGATATCATGAAAAATTATAGGATATAATCAAATGAAAAATATAATGCATGATTGGATAGAATAAAAAGTGCCTTTCAACAACAACCCTTACATTTATTGTCTTGAAAATTCATGAAATATTTTCCACAGGATGTTAAACAACCAACAATCAATCAAACATCATTTATTTCTGAATCTGCCCTCAGCCAAGCAGTGTAGTTTCCTAACAGTTGTAACTACATTTTATTTTTTATATTTACAGGTTTGAGACTGTCAGATACCAGGGAGAATTTATTGTATACAAAAACAAGGAATTCCCACAAGAGGTAAATTTTTAGGGAGAATATTAAAACAGTACAGCTTGCAGTCAATGTTCTCTTAGGAAATGATATTTTATGCCTTGGAAATAATTATGTATATAAGAAAAATATATTAAACTAAGAAAATGTATGTTAGTATAAACAGAGTTCAGTCCCAATAAGGGCAGGGATATGACAACTTAGCTAATTAACATATTCATACACATGAGATCGCTATTTTTCAAGTTTTTAATGCAAGGTTTACCAAACATCTTGCTATTGTGAAATGATAAATAGTCAACAGCTGGGTAAAGAAGAATTTGTTACTCAAATGATATTTTGAAAAATTTAATTTTATTTTCTTTGCCTATATATATTTAATTTTGAATACAAATTGTGTTTGTAATTGTGCCGTAATAATGAGATTGGTTGACGAAACTCTCAACATTTATCTTTTAGGTTCACACATTGTACCAGACTTGTTCACCATCTGATTCTAACTTGTGTATATGTGCTGTAATGGTGAGAGTTGGTGACGATTCTCTCACCATTGACAAGTGTAGACGATCGGGTCAGACAGGTGCTGTAGCTCCATCTGCCTTATTCTACAAATCAGGACAAATAGCAGAAGGATTCAGGATCTATGTGGCCAATGATGGACAAATTGTCAGAGTAAGCACATTTGACATTTTATTTCCTATTTCTATAAAAGTTGCATATGCTATTGGTGCCTCTTTAAAAAATATCAGAGAACTTTAGTTTCAATTTCAAGTATTTATTATTATGCAATGTTTGAGTGAATGTCAGTTATGAAAAAAAAAAATAAAAAAAAAAAATTGTAGAACAGAATTTAAAGAAGATTCAGAGTTCAACCATTGTTGTTTTATATATAGAATTTGTTTACATAATAAGATATTTTCTTTTCAGCTTATGTTGCCAACAGGAACTATTGTTAGTGTTGACATTAGCGACATGCAGCTATCTATTTTACCTTCTTCATTAGATTGGCTCAGATCAGAAGGTAATAGTTTAACCTTAACATTACTTTTACAACAAGATAGATGATGTTGTAACCAACTATTTAATTTGTAATGCAAAAATTATTGAGCTTTCAACTCTTGATTGAATTTTATGGAAATTATTTTTTGAAAGAAAAAAATGAAATCCTAATTATCTTATAATAAAAGAGCATATTAAATATGTTGATCAGTACCAGACACTGTATCTGTCAATTTTAGAGCTTAGAATAATTGCAGGGACAATATTGTATAACATGATAAAAGAAAATATTTGATCAGATATTATGGGCTAAAATTTCAGCGAACTCAAGATGAAGAGTAACTCTCTTATGCAATATTCTAAAACATGACTGCATTTTACTGTAATTTTAACATTTTACAGGTTTGTGTGGAAGTTATGATGCCAATAAATTTAACGATGCCATGTCTAAAGACGGAACTATTATGAGTCTGGTTGATAATGCTGCTCCCGACCAATTTGCTTCATCTTGGAGGTAATATATATATATGTGACAAAATTGGTATTTACTTCTGTCGATGAATCTTAAGTTTTAAAATTTCTTTCCTGAATTGATGAATGTCATGTACAGATTAATATGAAGATTCAATTTAGTTGTAATTATCTTAAAATTTAGATTTCAAGATAAATTAATGTATCAATTTGGTAATACATGTACCATAAACTTTTTTTGTCTTTTGATTTCTTTTTAACTTGATGAATACCTAGCTGCCACATACATTTTCTTTTCATAAATGTAAAACAAGAGTTACAAGCATGATATATACATTTATGATGTTGTTTTGAATATACACATTTGCTTCAACAGAGTTTCAGTATATGAAAGTTTGTTTTCTGGAGTAAGAACTGTTTCTACATCAGCCTACAAGAGTTACTGCACCTGCCCAGCAGATAGTTCTGCACCTGTTTGTAAAGAAATGAGGATAGTTGAGTCATGTGACCTGGTCTCAGGTATGTATCTTATTCTGCAGAACATTTAAGAATAAGATTCACATTATTTGAATCTGTGAACAAAAGCAGGAAAAGTTGTCATAGCGGCAATGCTATTTAGGACAGTGTAATTATTTTTGTATGTCTATGAACAGAAGCTGGAATTCTTGTCCCTAAGTGGCACTGTCATTTAGGTGAATTGTAACAGTTTGTCTATTTGTCTGTGAAACCTAAATGCATTGTGAACACAGTGCTATTCTGAGACCATTTGTCCAAGTGTTTTCTTACTCCATTGTTGACCATGCTATACTGCCATAATTGGTGATCTATATGAGTGGCATACATAGAGAATATTGAACATTCTTTTGTCATTGTATGTTGTTTAGTACAATGTGGTGGAAAAACTTAAAACCTCTCAAAAAGTACAAGACGTTCACTTTGAAATATAAAATCACTATACAAATGAAAGATACTAGAAATTATAAGAAAGAAATAGTTGAATCAACAAAAGGACATGAATACGTAATTCTTAACACCTGACTGCAAGACCCTAATGGTTAGTCAAGGTGGTTAAAAACCACCATTACAAGACCCTCATGCGTAGTCAAGGTTGTTAAAAACCACTCTTGCAAGACCCTCATGCGTAGTCAAGGTTGTTAAAAACCACCCTTGCAAGACCCTAATGGTTAGTCAAGGTCGTTAAAAACCACCCTTGTCATCATTAACATAAACAGATCTATGTTTAATATAAAATATTGAATATTTCAGGAGTGGATGTTACATCAACCATTGAAGGAACAGCTGTCAATCAAGACAACTCTCAGACAAGGAAGAAGAGACAAACTGTTGACCCGTTGTCAGGTCTAGATGTTGATTATACTTACATCGTACCAGAGGTTTGTATCTAAAGTTTATAGTTATATCTATAAGACAAGGAAGAAGAGACAAACTGTTGACCCGTTGTCAGGTCTAGATGTTGATTATACTTACATCGTACCAGAGGTTTGTATCTAAAGTTTATAGTTATATCTATAAGACAAGGAAGAAGAGACAAACTGTTGACCCGTTGTCAGGTCTAGATGTTGATTATACTTACATCGTACCAGAGGTTTGTATCTAAAGTTTATAGTTATATCTATAAGACAAGGAAGAAGAGACAAACTGTTGACCCGTTGTCAGGTCTGGATGTCGATTATACTTACATCGTACCAGAGGTTTGTATCTAAAGTTTATAGTTATATCTATAAGACAAGGAAGAAGAGACAAACTGTCGACCCGTTGTCAGGTCTAGATGTTGATTATACTTACATCGTACCAGAGGTTTGTATCTAAAGTTTATAGTTATATCTATAAGACAAGGAAGAAGAGACAAACTGTTGACCCGTTGTCAGGTCTAGATGTTGATTATACTTACATCGTACCAGAGGTTTGTATCTAAAGTTTATAGTTATATCTATAAGACAAGGAAGAAGAGACAAACTGTTGACCCGTTGTCAGGTCTAGATGTTGATTATACTTACATCGTACCAGAGGTTTGTATCTAAAGTTTATAGTTATATCTATAAGACAAGGAAGAAGAGACAAACTGTTGACCCGTTGTCAGGTCTAGATGTTGATTATACTTACATCGTACCAGAGGTTTGTATTTAAAGTTTATAGTTATATCTATACGACAAGGAAGAAAAGACAAACTGTTGACCCGTTGTCAGGTCTGGATGTCGATTATACTTACATCGTACCAGAGGTTTGTATCTAAAGTTTATAGTTATATCTATAAGACAAGGAAGAAGAGACAAACTGTTGACCCGTTGTCAGGTCTAGATGTTGATTATACTTACATCGTACCAGAGGTTTGTATCTAAAGTTTATAGTTATATCTATAAGACAAGGAAGAAGAGACAAACTGTTGACCCGTTGTCAGGTCTAGATGTTGATTATACTTACATCGTACCAGAGGTTTGTATCTAAAGTTTATAGTTATATCTATAAGACAAGGAAGAAGAGACAAACTGTTGACCCGTTGTCAGGTCTAGATGTTGATTATACTTACATCGTACCAGAGGTTTGTATCTAAAGTTTATAGTTATATCTATAAGACAAGGAAGAAGAGACAAACTGTTGACCCGTTGTCAGGTCTAGATGTTGATTATACTTACATCGTACCAGAGGTTTGTATCTAAAGTTTATAGTTATATCTATAAGACAAGGAAGAAGAGACAAACTGTTGACCCGTTGTCAGGTCTAGATGTTGATTATACTTACATCGTACCAGAGGTTTGTATCTAAAGTTTATAGTTATATCTATAAGACAAGGAAGAAGAGACAAACTGTTGACCCGTTGTCAGGTCTAGATGTTGATTATACTTACATCGTACCAGAGGTTTGTATCTAAAGTTTATAGTTATATCTATAAGACAAGGAAGAAGAGACAAACTGTTGACCCGTTGTCAGGTCTAGATGTTGATTATACTTACATCGTACCAGAGGTTTGTATCTAAAGTTTATAGTTATATCTATAAGACAAGGAAGAAGAGACAAACTGTTGACCCGTTGTCAGGTCTAGATGTTGATTATACTTACATCGTACCAGAGGTTTGTATCTAAAGTTTATAGTTATATCTATAAGACAAGGAAGAAGAGACAAACTGTTGACCCGTTGTCAGGTCTAGATGTTGATTATACTTACATCGTACCAGAGGTAAGTATCTAAAGTTTATAGTTATATCTATAAGACAAGGAAGAAGAGACAAACTGTTGACCCGTTGTCAGGTCTGGATGTCGATTATACTTACATCGTACCAGAGGTTTGTATTTAAAGTTTATAATGATATCTTTATCATCCGCTTAATTCAAAAGACAATTTATAAGTTTGATGCATTTCTGTCAAAAACTCATACCAGAGGTTTGTATTTAAAGTTTATAATGATATCTTTATCATCCCCTTAATTCAAAAGACAACTTATAAGTTTGATGCATTTCTGTCAAAAACTCTTGTTCTAGTGAACATCTCTATGTGTTTAGGGGTGTCGTCACTTCCTTTCCAATGTTGAGCTAATGGTTGGAAAACTATAATGCTATATTGAAAGAAACATTCAGCAAATTAAATTCTAATAATTGACAATCAGCACTGCTGTCATTAGGGAATTGTGATTAAGTACTTACAAAACAAACATTATTTCTATTTCATCCTTCACAATGACGATCACTAAGATGCTTGATGAACTTTAATAGTGCAGGGATACAGGCCATCCCCTCCATCTGGTTAATGACGTCATAAAGGCAGGCATAATTGAGTTTTTTTCCCCTGTAATGGATGAACTTGAAAGTGGTCTATTAAAATTTCTTACATAGTTGGTTAGTCACATCATTGATAGAGTGAATATTATGATTGTAATGCCTTTTGAACTAAAAAGACGAGTGTATATTCTATCTAACATACTCTCATGCACTATAAAATAGTCTAAATAACTGTTGAAAATACCTTCCACAAAATATTTGAAGACATATATTCCACATACAAGGTTATAAGTATAGAATCAAAATTTAATCTATTTTTAGGCTACATGGTCTAACAACTGGAATGAGACTTCAGCCAGACAGCATTGTGCCAACCTATTGACCGGGTCAGATCTTGGACAGCTCTGTACTGCTGCCACAGGATACACCTTCCAAGCTGAAGTTGAGGCTTGTATTCAAAATATCAAGGTAATATTCTATTCATATGTAACTGAAAGTACAGTTAGAGTGATATATTTTCAAAAGTATTATTTTTGCTCTTTTAAGGTATTAATGATAGAAAAGAAAAGTAAGCAATATTTTAAAAAAGAAAGATGAGAACATAACTGCAAAAACTATTTGCCAAAAATTGAATACTTTTAAACAGTCAATTTTTTTTTCTTTCTCAAATTATTTCCTTAATTTGACAGATGATGTATAGTAATGTATAATTATTTACAGATAAATGGCCACACCAATTCCTTAGGGTCATATGTAGAAGCCATGAAATCTAAATGTGTAGCTGAGGTTGCTAAGAACCTACCAAGTCTGTCAACAGATCCATCACTACTAGCTACAATTCTCAGAAATACCTGTCCAAATGATTGTTCAACTCAAGGAACATGTTCAGACCAAGGTATGTTGTTATAGAGGGAGGGTAACTAGGATGGGAATGTTTTAAAACTAGCTATTCTGGCCTCATTGTCAGTTGAACCTGTCAAAATGGAAAATGATGTTCATTACATTGTCTTAAATAAATTTGGTATTCCAAAAAAGAAATCATTATGCAATTATTCTTGATTACGGTACATTTTTTTAAAAATTATTTAGATAAAAACAGAATTTGGAGAATACATAACTCAAGTTGAAACTATATTGATAAAACATTCTAACTTCAAATTCTTTCTCTTTAGAAACTTTTATACATGCTACGTTGACTGTTTAGTTAATAGAAATGCTAAATCATGAGTTTTCTCCCTTTATCTTTTTAGGAACTTGTAACTGCTACGGTGATTGGGTATCAGCAGATTGTTCAGTCAGTAGATATGCTGAACCAACACTTATCTCCCTAAGAGATGGTGATGTGTGTGATTCCAATTCTTGCAACAGTGTATTTGTACTGGGACAGAACTTCATCGAGCAGACTACACTGTCTTGTCATTACCAGGTATGATTATCTCCCTTTGTATTTTTTTTTATTTATTTGAAATAAGTATAGAAAATGGTTTTGGTAACTTAAGGATAGAATTTCACTGAATATGCTACATTTTTGTGTTAAAAGTATTTACAATTAAAACCAATAGAGGAGTAATGCTAAATTTAAGTCTTAAAAAAAAAATTAAACAAGAAAAATTTGACAACCAGAAGTAACCTACACTAGATGGTTTATCCACCGTTGTGTGGATTTTTTGGGAAAGATTGTATTATTTATAAAAAACTCATTTGAGGAACAAAATTTATATTACATTAAATATATGACCATTCTCAAAGAATGAGTTAAGATGAAAGCAGCAATGAATGTTAGAAAAGGAATATAAGATCCTGAAGTCAACAGCAATATACTTTTTTGTACCTATAAAACTAATAATCAAATTAAAAATGAGTAGAGATTAAACATATTTATTAGGCAGACCTTTTCCTTCTTAGCAACTGACAAGGTATATCAAACTAAACAAAGGTTTCTATTAAAAAGATGAAAATTTCCACAACAATCATGTATAGAAGGAATTTCAACTTATATTAATGCAGGTGTGTAGAAATCAGAAATCTTTAAGCTATTTTAACCACATCTTCTGTTTTACATATCTTTAGCATAGAATTAAATTAAAATATCTTTTTCATTTTGCTTTCAGTCCCAAGGTGATCAACCAATAAAAGTTTCTGCCCAGTTTATAACCAGTTCTATGGTACAGTGTCAAGCTTTGCCAGTAGTGTCAGCATACAAACAAATGACCATCTCTGTAACCAACAGTGGAAACCTCCAGAAAGCTACTGGTACCCTTGGACTAGCTGTGTATCATCCTGGATGTTACAGCTGTGCTAGCTATTCAACTTGTCAACAATTGGTAAGTTTCTGCTCACCTTGACACAGGGTATTTAAAGGAGCTCGTTCATCCTTGTAATGGTCACTTTTTTGCTGGAATGGACACTTACTATACATTTATATATTTTTGTTGTTCCTATTTATAAAAATCTAAAAGAAAGAAAAAAAAATCTACTTTTTTACTGAATTTTCTTAAAAGCTTGATTGATTTGAATAAATGAAAATATCAGAATAGTGATATGTGAAGAGAAGTCAGATAGCTCTAGCTCTGATGAAGAAATTAAACAATGTTTTATAACTTATTGTAAATCTATGTTGGAAAATACATTTGAAGGTAATTTTGGCAATGATGAGATGAAAATGACAAAGCAGATTTGTTTGTCCAAAAGATAATTATTGATTTTGACCCCAAACTCTGCAGCTTTTGTCTCCAGTAAAACAACATGTTGGTTCAGGGGGGGAAGTTCATGAACTACTCCTGAAAACAAAATTACCAGCCCTTTGATTGATTAAAGTAATTTATATTATTTGAATTTGCAGACTACTGGTTGTATGTTAGGTGGTGTATGTTACCATGGAAATTCTGTGAATCCAGGCAACTCTTGTCAGAGATGTATACCAGAAATATCTGTTAATGCTTGGACAAATGTTATAGGTAAATTTCATACATTTAAGACTTTTGTCAACTTCTCTGTTTAAGTTTCCTGAACAATAAGAAGAAAAGAATTATTTAGGACATTAATTGGGAATATGTATACTTTGAGTTTATTGAAAGGAGATAATTTCTTATAATATAGGTGTCATGGTTTATTTTATAATAGACATTTAACATTTACAGTGGATACATTATTATTCGTATGGTATCAATTTTTTACCTAGTTTTTGGGTGTAAAGAAAAACCGCAAATTTACAAGTTTAAGGAATATAAATTTTCTTTAAGCTTGTATATAGATATGTGCAAAACCATGACATCATATATCCACAAAAAATTACATTTTCCTCATACCATTAAAATTGGTACCCACGAAAATAAATGAATCCACAGTACATAATGAATGATTACAATAAAAGTAAAGACTTTGATTTCCGTATACAATGTTTGTTATTTTTTTGGAAAAGACACAGATAATTGCTATTAAATCAGTGTTATGATATTAAAATTTTACAATATACATCTACATCAAAATGTGACCAATTGCAAGGACTTGATGTTGACCATTTGATTTCTTTGCTTGTTTTTGTTTGTGGGTTGCTATCTCATTATTTATGCCTTTTATCTCTATTTAGGAGATAACTGTATTGTATTTTAAGCCCCGACGGCATCAATTGGGTATTTGATGGTCGCAAATTAAGTTTACTGGCGACGCGTTAGCCGAGACAGTAAACAGGTATTTGCGACCATCAAATCCCCAATTGATGCCGTCGGAGCTTAAAATACAATATTGTTATCTCCATTCTAATGAAACTGACAGAAAACAACGTTAAAACATGTATTTAAAATCTGTCATATGTCGTCTGCGCTTGCGCGTACGTCCCATAACATCAATTGTCGATTGATGCCTTGTAAGAAAGTGACGTTATCTAATCAAAATGAACGTTACAAACGTTGTTGCATTAGAATTACTAAGGTTCTATTCCTGTATGTTCAGACAAACTTCTGATGATGAGTTTTAAAGGTAGACAAAACTTTAGTATGTAGGGTCAAACACTGACCTGTTGCAAGTAACTGACAGACAGTATTTATAATCATTGTATATTGTAGGTGGTAGCTGTGTAGGTTACTTAAGTACACCAGAACCCCCAACTACACCTCCCACTACACCCTCATCTGGAGGTATTACCCAGGCCCCTGCAGGTAATAAGGAGGAAGATACAGCTGATGATGAGAATGACAGAGTGGTATACATCGTACTTGGTTGTCTGGCTGGAGGATTTGCTCTCATCTCACTGTTCTTGGCCTGTAAAGTCTGTACCGCAAAAGAGTAAGTATTACAACTTCTCGTTACAAAACTTCCATTTTCAGATTATAGATCAGAGTCAGAGCTATGAATCAGGATGTTTCTTCTACATTTTTTCCTTTCATTTTGGCTGTAAGCATTGGATTAATCATTGTTTAATTTCTGATCATGTGGAGGACTACAAATGTAATATTTTTTTCACAATTTTTCTCACAATTTAGTATATAAAATTGAGAATGGAAATGGGGAATGTGTCAAAAGACAACACCCTAAGGCCACCAATGGGTTTTCAAAGCAGCAAGAAACTCCTGCACCCGGAGGAGTCCTTTGGCTGGCCCTAAACAAATATGTTACTAGTTCAGAGATAAAGGATGTCATACTAAACCCCTTAATTATATTTGTTTTTAATAAGTTACCGAAAAAAGATTAACTTAATGTACTGAAAAGATATGTTTTGCCAACCATCAGCTAATATTGTCAATATTTTGGTATGGGAAACCCCCAGTATCACATAAAAGAAAAATTGAAATTTGCAGGTGTGCATCTTCATGTCTTGTTGAGTTATCATTGTAAGTTTGGTTGATAGCTGTTTTCAAGAAGTTTCAAATGAACAAACAGAAATTGCTTTGTCCATGCTTAGTATGGGAATCTTTAATCTACTAACCCTTGATCAAATGTTGCTTAAATAAATCGGTGTTGGGAGTACTCGTACAAAATTGTGGAAGATAGCTCCCTTTAGTGATTGCTGTTTAACATTTGTTCAAATTGAGTCATATTTATGTATAGAAGACACGCCACCCATACAGGCCCTTTGAAAACTATGGTTGAAGTAATTCAAATCAAATAAATAGTTATATCAAAAGTATAGTCTTTTTTACTGAGTCATGATTTTAAGGTAAGGTAACACACAAATATATTGCAATTATATTATTATGTTGTTATGCATGACTTGAAATATTTATAAAATGTATGTATAGTCAAATATCTTATCTATATGATTTAATACAATATACCACTGTTTATCTTCATTACATCTTGGATAGACATATAATTTATGTATATAAAGAAGGAGATGTATTTTGATTGCAAAATCCCCCTTTCAGAATCTAACGCATTCTTGGTAATGTTTTCAAAAGCGAACATAAGATTTTTTTAAAATGTCACAACATATTTTTCATTTTGGTGTTAGAACAATGAGATTACACACATTTCTGTAGATTCTGAAAATGCGAATTAGACTACTATCCACAAAAGAAAGAAAGACCATACGATAGAGCACCATACTGCCATATAAAAAAACTAAAATTGTCTGCCACACCATTTATATGTAATGGAGATGATAACTAAACTTTGATCAATATTAGAGAACAGGATGATAGTCATAGTTTATTGACAAATACAATTATTTACCATATGACATAAAAATTGTCATAGTGAATAGAAAATATCGAAGTAGCAAAGGATACTTTTCAGAGCAAAGAGAAAATTGCCTGTTTTAGAAACTAAATTAGGACAACAGAAACTTGAACATGCACACACACATTCTTTAAAACAGACTATTATGAAATTCTAGTTTTATCAAGAATATTGATATTGATAAGATTTATGATACTTTTTAAATGTTTGTATGAATATTTTAAAATATGTTGTATATATATTTATAGAATTGCATGATAAAACAAACAATATTTGATTAAAATTGCATGAATGGTGAATGATATTAACATACATTACATAGTTTTTTTTTATTTTCACATTACATTAACATATAGCAGACAATCATTGCATTATTTATTTATAGCAGAACAAATTTTTGTCATATTTATACTGCAAAAAATCAAATGTATCAATAGTCAGCACAAACAGAGCATTTTGGTGAGGGATCCATGCAGTCATATCACATACATATGTAAATGTACATTGCCATTTTACTTGACAGAAATTTGTGAGGCCTAATTTGTTTTTCTAGGAGCTTATTTGGATTTCCTTTTATGAAATTAATTTTGATAAAGATCTGATCAATCACAGTTATCTCCCCTGTTTGTATTTGCCGAATATGAGATCTTAAATTAATTCTCAGTTCAATTAAAATTTGCCGTATAATCACCCCCCCCCCCTTGTCTAAAAAATATTTTCAAAGAAACAGATGTCTATTTTTTTCGGAAAAGTTCTTGGTTGTCTAAAAACACACATAGTACCCTAGGATAAACTTATGCAAGTAAATTTGCTTTGATAACAAAACTATATAAAACTTCTGCTAGTTAGTATATCTGCTTTGGTAATAAAACAATATGCTGAAAAATTGCTTTTTAATAGTTTAAAAGAATGTAGGTGCACTTAGTGTCTTTTTTCCCAAAGATTTGAAATGTTACTTAATCATGTAATGGTTTTCAAATTTATCATTTATGGGCAGAGCTTTAATAATATTATAATAGTAAAATGGCATGTCATACATGTGTGCTTCATTATCTCTATACCCTCTATATCTTTGCGTGCTTCACTTCATATGTATTATATTACTTTTTATTATTTCAAAATTGCGCCTTTTTCTGTATTATCTTATTTTTTTCTAGATCAGAAATTAAGAGAAAATCTCCGAGCTACTCACCTTCTGCCTCCGATTCTGCTAGTAACAAAGACTATGACAATGCTCGTGCTTTTGATAACCTGGGGTACAGTTACTCTCAGTCTTACGCTGAGAAACAACCAGCAGTAGATGATTTACCGCCACCCACTAATATCATTGTCGATGAAGAACGGTCACATTTATAAAATGTAAATAAATCATTACATCTTATATTCTTATATTCCAAAATCAAGTATTTATTTCCGATCCTTTATTTGATGTCTTTCCACAAACAAAAAACTAGTTTCAGTGCACATGAAAAAATAATCTGGACCTAAAGCAACCTAGTATCTTACTATCATTTCATACATGCATATGATAACAAGTATAAGTTGTTTTCCTTTTATTTTTAAGTTGAAATATTGAAATCAAATTATTAAGATAAAACATTATAATAAATTTCAAGAGAACCTGTCCAGTGCTATGCAGAAAAGTCAGGATATAATTTTAATATCTAAGTTCTTCCCCTCGGATGTGGTTTTAGCAAGTCAAAATGTGATATTTGATTGGAACTGTAAAACCTTGAAAGATCTGTTTTCTGTAAATATACTTGATTTTGGGTGTAGGTTTAATCGTAGACTACATATATATTTGTATCAAAATTTAGAAATATTACAGACTGTTCTATTGTTTTATTGGAAAATAATGTAAAATAAATAAATACAATATATCTTAAATAGAAAAAAAAACATCTTTAAAACAAAACCCAGAAAATTCTGCTTTCCCTCTTATTGTATTACTGCCACTTTGTTTTAGTATTCACTGTAGAACTTTGTTCACTATTTATATATGCCTGAACACTCTCAATAGTTGTGCACTCCCCATCATTGCTCATTGGTGTAATAATGGACCCTTATGTTAATGTTGTACTATATATTACACACACCTACATTTCTCATCATTATATTACCATGGACCATTTTTAAGATTTTGTACATAGATGGAGCCACTGATTCACCATTTGCATGAATTTTAATGTTTCACAACCTATTTGTAGTTTGACACCAAGTAACATACACACCAAGGTAATAGAAAAATTAACATCTAAAAAAGCTGAAATTGAAAAATTAAATTTACAGAAAACATGCTTTTTTGGACAAAATAGAGTTGTATATGCATGAAATGCAGACATCATGTAATTTGTATATTTTTTTCGACCAAATTCATTTATTGTTGTTTTTGTAGAAATTCCGACATCAACAGTTTAACAAAATCAAACAGATCAAGTGATTCATATCCAACTTCTACATCTAAATATGGAGACGATGACTATACATTTGTTGATCCCGCCGCCAAACGTGTGGACAGACTGGATCAGGCTTTCTCTCCTACAGATATAAATCAAGGAGCTGCTGTCAAGGACACGACCTTCACAGGAGAGAATGTCAAATCTTCTGACCTAAAAACAGTTGATGTCAACAAAGATGTTTCCATAGCGATAGATGATACTAAACCAGAATCTACTAAATAATTGTATATACAAGAAAATGAATACTTTTCCATATTTTCCAGTGTTTAATTGATGTTCATTATTTATATTTTTTTGTTGATTTACAAACATGTTGTGGATTGCTATTCCATAATTGCTGACTATTTACGCATTTAAATGAATGACTTATTTGATGAAATTTAGCCAATTCAATTAAAAATTTTATCTGTACAGTAGACCTTATGTTTGCCATTGAAGCAAGTGATTTTGTTATTAAATTCCTTGTAAAACAATAATTATGAAAATATGTTTGATAAATGACGATATTTTAAGTGACATCAATTAAGGCATAGAAATTTTTAAGCTTGATTTCAATAAAGATTTGATTTTATAATTATATTAATTGAAATAATTACAGTTTTAAGCATTTGTAAAACTAACAGTATTTGTAAATCAACAAAAAAATATGTTATTAACGAGTTAGGTAAATATTTGTATATTTTGTTAAACTGTTAAGTTTTGTATAAATGACTTGATATTATATTTTTACTAGAAAATGAAAAACGAGAAATCCCTAATGAAAATTACAAATCAAAACACCTAAGAAAAATATTCATTTTCCATAATGCTTTATATGTACCATAGAATTATATATTCATGCATAACACTATTATATTCATGTTCATTTTACCAAATTTCAAAACATTTACATTCCTCCTGCTGAGCAGGATTTGTCTCCCCTTACAAGACATTTGTTTACATAAGTAATGTCTCTAAGTTGTAATCCCTGAAAAATAATTTCTGTGCTTCAATCCTCAGGTCAGCTTATGTATCACATCATTTTTTACTTGCTTTCTTTATATGGAATTAAAAATTAGAAAAAGGTTATGAAATTGTAAAATGTAAAATTTTCAATAAACTTCGTATATCATATATTTGTACTTCAAATTGGTGCTTTCTAATTAAAGTTGGGTTGGTTTTTATGAAAAAGGGTAAATATTGTTGCAAACTTTCTTATTTTATAAAATGTATTTTGTTTTTTTCTTTTGAAGAAAAATGATATATAGTAATTTTATGTTTTATTAATCTTGCAGTCATGTGGAATTTACACATTTAAACAGGGTCTGTTTTATAGTTGTTTTTTATATCTGTTTTCATACTTTTATATTTATATATCTACACTCATTAATAAAAGAACATCATTAGATGTTGTTTTCCTTCTTCCACTGTAATTACTAACAGTATGCATTACTACAAGTACCACAAAAACTTAACATGATCCAAGAAAATTCAGTCAACATCAGTTTTAACCAAACAAGAAATATATGTACAATCATTCAATACACTAAATATATTTGGCCTATTGCTTATAGTAACTAAGAAACAAAGTTAACCATGAAAACGTAAGATTGGCCAATCAACCATGAAAATGAGGTCACAGTTAGATGATACCTGCCAGACAGACATTTACACCTAGCAATCCTTCTATACAACATATATAGTTAACCTATTGCTTACAGTTTGAGAAAACAGACAAAACACAAAAACTTACACTGAGCCAGGAACCGTAAAAATAGGGTCCAGGTCAAATAAAACCTGTGAGACTAACATGTACATCATAAATATATCCATACACCAAATATAGATGACCTATTGCATATAGTATTTAACCTGGATATTTCAGTCCCTACTCTTAATCAATCTCTCCTACTTATGAGCGCCTGAATTCCATACACTATAAAAACTCTTCACAAATCCTGTATTTTGATTGGTGCCCTATAGAAGAGGTGACCAATTAGCAATTAGATCAATTTCATTCGGAATAATTGATTTGACAATTTAGCATTGCCATTGCATTTAGGTGGAGAAATCGTAAATCAGCACAATATAGCAAATGAATTATTCAGGTTATAGTATTAGAAAAAAAGACCAAAACACCAAAACTTAACTTTGACCACTGAACCATGAAAATGAGGTCAAGGTCAGATGACACCTGCAAGATGGCCATGTACACCTTACAATAATTCCATACACCTATTGCTTATAGTATCTGATATAGGGATGTTGGATGCGTACGGATTAATAGTTTAGTCTTATAGGCATGATTTTTTTATTAGTTGTTAGTGGCTTTGAACTAGCTGTCAGATAACTGTGAGTACTCTCAGATCTGTTAATTGTGTATTTTTGTGTCGGGGATGTATAAGTACCAGCCACGTCCACTTGTATTTTTGTCCATCTGATGAGTTAAACCTTTTTCAACTGATTTTTATAGTTCATTTTTATGTTGTACTGTTATACCACTGTCCCATGTTAGGGGAGGGATGGGATCCGGCTAACATGTTAACCCGCCACATTATTTATGTATGTGCCTGTCCTAAGTCAGGAGCCTGTAATTCAGTGGTTGTCGTTTGTTTATGTGTTACATATTTGTTTTTCATTAATTTTTTTATATAAATAAGGCCGTTAGTTTTCTTGTTTGAATTGTTTTACATTGTCTTATCATGGCCTATATAGTTATCCTATTATTCATAATAAGAAAAGAATTAACACTACAAAGAATCTTTACTTTTTTTCAAAGTAGTCATTGAACCATGAAAATGAGGTTAAGGACAAAGGAAATATGACAGGGACAGAAACTTCATACCGTAAGTCATCTATATACAAAGTATGAAGCATGCAGGTCTTCCGCTTTCTAAAATAGAAAGCTTTTAAGATTTTAGCTAACACAGCCACCTGATCACTTTCCCTATGTCGAACTTTCAAAAGTCTCAGGCTTGACAAAAACTAGTTTAAAGGCTGTACCAGGAGCACACGAGTAATCATTTTAATGGATAAGAAATTATTGTAGATTAAAATGAAACTTGAAGAAGGTTTTTGATCAGAATCAAATAAATAAAATGGTCCTTCAAAAAAAAAATACATTCCTAATATATGGCTTATAAAATTCCGAAAGGATTAGAGACATTTAGACCTGATTTTTTCCAAAACTAACTTGCTGTAGACAATTGAAGCAACTGTGTAAAGGAAACCTTCAAGTTCCTAACTTTTAACAATTCATACTCTCAAGTTAGTGAACATCATGTGAAAAATGAATATAAATCTGACTGATAAAGTCTTTGTAACTATAAAAAGACAAACAAAACAAAAAGGTTGAAATCAGGAGGCAGCAGTTTGACAAATTTGTATAGAGTCCAATGTGAAGAATTTACTGATAAAAATTTTGTGTTGAAGAATACCTCAGGCTTCATATCATATTACTTTATTTTTAGTGGACTTTGATGTGCATGTAGAGTAGTTTTTTTGTGTCATGATCAATACACTGTATCCTTTCTTTTCCACTTCCTAAACAGTGATGAATCAAGAAATTTTCATAAGTGGTGGCCCACAGACTGCCTAAGAGGGGGCCCGCTAAGGTCATGCTTCAAAGATTTCCAATATAATCAACCATTTTTTTCCCCCAGAAAAGTAGGGGCTTCTGCCCCTAAATCAGCTTGTGCTAAATATAAGCAGTTCCATGCATTTAGCACTGATGTGAAATTTTATGGATAATAAAGTTTGGCTGACATTTCTATAGTGGTTTCGCGGAAGATTGTGTAAAAGTTTTATGTTGACAAACATCAGTATTGTTACTTTTTTTAAAGATGGATATACCTTAAATAACAGGAGAGCTAGTAATAAACATATAACTGTCAAATTTTATCATCACATTTTCGTCCAAACAAAAGAATAACAAAATGTACAAGTTTTATTTAATATTTATAATGACTATATAGTATTATTTATCATATCTTCGTGGTCTAAATTTAGCTGTTTGATTTCCTTTTAGAACATTGCCACTGCGATCTAAAGAAAATTCATAGTCCATTCGCACATCTAATATTTTTTCTATTTCTTCATCAAGATTCTCCATTGTTATAAATGTCTGTTTCTGTAATGACAAAATAAAAATACTACAGTAAAACCCTGAGTAACAGGAAAATAGTGTATAATTGAAATAACATGACAAAATAGAAATAGTTTTAACACTACAGTAAAACCCGGAGTAACAGGAAAATAGTGTATAATTCAAATAACATGACAAAATAGAAATAGTATTACACTACAGTAAAACCTGGAGTAACAGGAAAATAGTGTGTAATTCAAATAACATGACAAAATAGAAATAGTAATATACTACAGTTAAACCCTGAGTAAAAGAAAAATAGTGTATGATTAAAAATATCACATCACATGACAAAGAGAGAATTAATTCAAACTTACTTTCATTTCAAAACTTTTTAGAAAATAATAGAGAATCAACAGGTTTTTCTGTACTTTGTTTAAGTATGTAGAATTTAATGTTCAATAAAAATTAGAACTTTTGGTTAAAAATGTAATTCTTTGATTAGATCTATACAGCAATTACACAATACCAGTATATACTTAATTGTAAAAAAAACCAGCCTACAAATAAGTATATAAATGATTAATCTCTAAAAAAATACTTTTCTGTTAAATATTCTTTTGAGAAACATCTTTTATGCTAGAATTTCAACATGTTCAATCTAATATTACAAAAAAAAAACCCATAAAGAACCTTCCTTTAATTAATAGAAATTAACCCATGGTATCCAAGTTTTGAATATCAGTTAAGGCAATCTTGACTTGTTCTAGGATATTAAAGTGTTGGACTTACAGACATACTGATTATCTTTAGGCACTAGAACACACCCGCGAAATCGCGGGCATTCAGAGCGTAGTTTAAAGTATGTAAAGTGTTTTTGGAAGAATTTTGTAAAATATTGAATGACTGGAAAATTTCAGCAAAAGTATCATAAGTCATAGGTTATTGGGGACAGGAAAATGTTGTTTTTTTTTTTTTATCCCTCCTCCTTTATTTCCAATATTCCCATTTTTTGGTTCTCTATCAATTTCAATATGAACATACATTTAGTATGTTATGAACATTCAAGTAAGGAGCCTGTAATTCAGTGGTTGTTGTTTGTTTATGTGTTACATATTTGTTTTTCGTTCATTTTTTTGTACATAAATAAGGCCGCTTGTTTTCTGGTTTGAATTGTTTTACATTGTCAGTTCGGGGCCTTTTAAAACTGAGTATGCAGTATGGGCTTTGCTCGTTGTTGAAGGTCGTACGGTAGCCTATAGTTGTTAATATCTGTGTCATATTGGTCTCTTGTGGAGAGTTGTCTCAACATGGCAATCATACCACATCTTCTTTTTTTTGTAATCAATGAATTTTGTAAAATTTTCAGAAAAGGTATCAAAAGTTCACATGAATAATTGTAGCGCTTATCTGTATATTATGAACATTCATTACTATATAAATATAGTGTATTTACTTTCAATTCGAAGTTTACTAATCGATCCATAGTGGTCATTGATAAAGTATACAGACCCTCTCTATTTAATAACCTCTGTGAATGCCGTGGATAGTTAACTTGAAAATGATAGCAGATAGAATTTTGAAAATACACTTTATTCTTTGTATATGTATGTTCAAAGTATACAGAAAAGTATACAGACCCTCTCTATTTAATAAACTCTGTGACTGCCGTGGATAGTTAACTTGAAAATGATAGCAGATAGAATTTTGAAAATACACTTTATTCTTTGTATATTTTCGAAGTTTACAAATCGATCCATAGTGGTCATTGATAAAGTATACAGACCCTCTCTATTTAATAAACTCTGTGAATGCCGTGGATAGTTAACTTGAAAATGATAGCAGGTAGAATTTTGAAAATACACTTTATTCTTTGTATATTTTTGAAGTTTACAAATCGATCCATAGTGGTCATTGATAAAGTATACAGACCCTCTCTATTTAATAAACTCTGTGAATGCCGTGGATAGTTAACTTGAAAATGATAGCAGATAGAATTTTGAAAATACACTTTATTCTTTGTATATGTATGTTCAAAGTATACAGAAAAGTATACAGACCCTCTCTATTTAATAAACTCTGTGACTGCCGTGGATAGTTAACTTGAAAATGATAGCAGATAGAATTTTGAAAATACACTTTATTCTTTGTATATTTTCGAAGTTTACAAATCGATCCATAGTGGTCATTGATAAAGTATACAGACCCTCTCTATTTAATAAACTCTGTGAATGCCGTGGATAGTTAACTTGAAAATGATAGCAGGTAGAATTTTGAAAATACACTTTATTCTTTGTATATTTTTGAAGTTTACAAATCGATCCATAGTGGTCATTGATAAAGTATACAGACCCTCTCTATTTAATAAACTCTGTGAATGCCGTGGATAGTTAACTTGAAAATGATAGCAGATAGAATTTTGAAAATACACTTTATTCTTTGTATATGTATGTTCAAAGTATACAGAAAAGTATACAGACCCTCTCTATTTAATAAACTCTGTGACTGCCGTGGATAGTTAACTTGAAAATGATAGCAGATAGAATTTTGAAAATACACTTTATTCTTTGTATATTTTCGAAGTTTACAAATCGATCCATAGTGGTCATTGATAAAGTATACAGACCCTCTCTATTTAATAAACTCTGTGAATGCCGTGGATAGTTAACTTGAAAATGATAGCAGGTAGAATTTTGAAAATACACTTTATTCTGTGTATATGTATTTTCAAAGTATACAGAAAAGTATACAGACACTCTCTATTTAATAAACTCTGTGACTGCCGTGGATAGTTAACTTAAAAGAAAATGATAGCAGATAGAATTTTGAAAATACACTTTATTCTTTGTATGTATGTTCAAAACGCAAACCGGAAGTCTAATCTTACTTAAAATTCGCCCAATGACGGAACAATATCCGGATGCCTTTTTTCTCGTTTTTCTCCAAAAATAACTCAATCTGAATAATCATATGAATGGATGACAAATTCCACTATGCACTGTACCTATAGGACACAGAGGCGTGTTGATTAATTTATTGTGGAAAGAGGAGAAGCGACACCAAAATTGAGGTCTTCTCGTTTAATAGTATAGATACTTATAAGAAAATACAAGGGGACAAGTCAACTGAATATTTTAAAATTGTAGTATTTTATCAAACCTTTTCAAACTGTAGTCTCTCTTCTGCTTTTGACAGCATTTTCATCATTTCTTCTTCTTTTTCCTTATCTAATTGTTGTTGGGTTTCTAACTCTATCAAATCTTCTTCAGCCTGACGTTTTTCTCTGCAGATTAAGATTTTAAATAACATAATGAAAACCAAGAATACATTCTACGGCAGAATTGTGCATTGTGTTACATGTATAAGCCTTTAATACAATCAATGAAATATGTGGAAAAGCATCTACGGCAGAACTGTGCATTGTGCTAACAAGCCTTAAGATAACTTTCTTTATTAAATGTATCAAAAAGGTTAATAGCAATATGTGTAAAAACTCTTGCGTCATTTAAAAAACCTCAAGATTATGTTTTAGTGTACCACAGTGAGTAACTAAGTATGAGTCAGGAACCTGATGTTCAGTGGTTGACATTTGCTGATATGGTTCATAAGTGTTTCTTGTCTTTATGCCACACCTAAGATTGTTATGCTACACCTACAATAGTGGAGGGGCATTATGTTTTCTGGTCTGTTGGTCCGTTTGTTTGTTGTACCATCTATTTGTCCGTTTGTTCATTGTTCAGGTTAAAGTTTTTGGTCAAGGTATACGTAGTTTTTGATGAATTTGAAGTCCAATCAACTAGAAACTTAGTACACATGTTTCCTTTGATATTATCTTTCTAATTTAGATTTTTCCACTGAACTCAGATAATGATAGTGCAAGTGGGGCATGCATGTACTTGGGACACATTCTTGTTTATATATGGATTACTTTTCCTGTTTGAATGGTTTCACACTAGTCGTTTTCGGGGTCCTTTATAGCTTGCTGTTCAGTGTGAACAAAGGCTCTATGTTGAAGACCCTACTTTAACCTATAATGGTTTACTTTTACAAATTGTGACATGGATGGAGAGTTGTCTCAAATGCACTCATACCACATCTTCCTATAACTACTAGATTTTTAAAATGAAAGTTAGTTAGTAGATAAACTCAAGAGTATGTGATCATGAGTTTCCAAAAACAAACAAAAAACAAAAAAAACCAAAAAAAATCATGAGTTTCCATCTCTTAACTGGTAATGAATACTGGTTTATAAGTTTTATTTTGATGTGAGAAAGACAGGACTAAGGTGTAAATTGTACATTGTATTCCATTTACCGATTACATTTTTTCAAATCTTCAACCAACTAACAGATCTTTATAATGATGAGCAGTATAGAGTTGTAGGTCAAGCTCCAAGCTGCAACAGTCTGAATAAAGTTGTCATTTGCATGAATTACTATGAAAACAATAAAAATGGTGGAATTTATCACTAGTTGTACAAATGCAATATCAATACTGTTACCTTTTAACAGCTGTCTCTTTATTCCACTCTTCTGTCAATTTAACCATCGTTTCCCATCCTTCTTCTGTGTCTACTTGTTTAGACATTTCTACAGCTTCTTTCTTGTCAATCTCAGCTGCCAAGTGCATTCTAAAATATGTACAATAAAATTGAGAATGGAAATGGGGAATGTGTCAAAGAGATAACAACCCGATCGTAGAAAAAACAACAGCAGAAGGTCACCAATGGGTCTTCAATGTAGCGAGAAATTCCCACACCTGGAGGCGTCCTTCAGCTGGCCCCTTAACAAATATATACTAGTTCAATGATAATGAACGCCATACTAATTTCCAAATTGTACACAAGAAACTAAAATTAAAATAATACAAGACTAACAAAGGCCAGAGGCTCCTGACTTAGGACAGGCATAATCAAAGTGATGGATATCACTCATGGAAAGATTAGAACAGTAGTTTGAATTATTTCATATTAAGGTATGGTGGGGAAAATGAATATGTATAAAACACTATTGCTGAAAATTGCATTTAGGTCTTTAGAAAGAAACTTGCTTTTCCAGTATGAGGATAAATGAGCTCAAATCAAATAATATGGTTCTCTATTAAATTTGCACCATTTTACTTCAGTTTATATTACTTTATATTAATTATGTTGCTGGTTCTGAACATGTTTCAAAAAAACAAAAAAATGCCAAAATTCTTCTTGTAATAATTCTTTATTCCGTAAGCAAATATACAGCTCATAGGATTAAATACATACACAAATTATACAGTTTACATAAACATATACATAAACATATACAGCATTACTATATAGCGGAGTTTGGCATATAATTTACATTGGTAATAAAGGTACAAAACAAAAATCAAGTGTTACGAATTTTCTCTGCCTCGTACAGATATTTACCCAGATTATTTAATTCTTTAATATTTCTTACAGATAGTAATTGAACTTATTTGAAGGTAGATGGGTTTCTGTAATAATATATCTTAATAAATTTACTTCTGACATTTACATATTTATCACACTCTAATATAAAATGATATTCGTCTTCGATGACTTTCTTATTACACATATTACAAACACGCTCATTTCTGGAAATATTAAAGTATCTTCCAGTTTCTACATTAAGTGAATGTGAATTTATTCTATATTTAGTTACATATGACTGATATAAACTGTTCAATGGTCGATTCAAATAAAATTGCAAAGTATGTCCATCATGTATATATTGATATAAATAACATTCTGAAGTGTTTTCAAAAAATGACAAGGCTTCGGCTATATAATTATCAACAATTCTTTTTTTAAATTCATGCACATGTTACCAAATATCCTTGTAAGACATTAATTTAGACCAACAGCTAAAAGCTTTAAAGTGCCAACAAAAATAATCTAAAAATGTTGTTTTGGGGCATTTTGTTAGTTGAAACAGAGGTTATATAGCATTGAAAATTAAAAGTTTTAGAATGCCTTTTGATCAAATTTGCATGTATTTTTCAACAGGGCATTTTCAATTTTATTTTTCAACATAAACTAATCAAAAAAACTAATTTTATTAAAATGTGGAATCTTTCTTGATTGCAAAAATATATATATTTACTTCTAATAAAAATTCAAATGACTTAAATAGACATAATGATTGATGGAAAATAAATAAACTAATGAACAATGGTTTGTTATAATTAAACGTTTATGAATTTTAAAACTGTTTCAAGCCAATTCCTGATAAAAAAAAGTGAAATAATCTAAATCGTTGATCAATTACAGGGCCAGTGTCAACGAAGCTGTCCTAGGACTAAGACATATCTTAGGATGATCTTAGGACACGTCTTAGTCCTAAGTCGGGTTAACGAAAGTCTCCTAAAATAAGATACGTCCTAAGTTTGGTCCTAAAGTTAGGATATACAATTAGGTGTCTTAGGATAGTCCTAAGGGTTACATCGTCCTAAAAAGTAATAAAAACAACAAATATAGCATAAATTCAAAACTAAAAACACTAATACAATATTAAACTATCATATTAGATAAAATTAATAACAAAAAATAGTGTTTAATGTTTGTTAAATATTTAATTTTATTATAATAAATTATTTCGTGCTGCCTTTTTCTAAGCCTTAACAATACTATCAGCATAAGCAACACTGATATTTTAAATATAAATGTAAATATGGGGAAAGGTTTACTTCTTTTTTTAATACCTAATTCTGATTCGATACATGTAATGAAATCGAGTGGACCTAAGGACAAAACTAGTTTATGTACTAAAATTGCAGCACGAATATCACAAATTTTTGTGATCATTTACTTTTGTTCACTTATATCTTTTATCATATTTAAAAACGTATTTATTAGTATTCCGTAAAAAGTAACTTCTATTTTGTGTAAATTGTTTTCTATATAAGAGTCATTCTCCCTCTCTTTACATATAGGTTCTAAAATACAATTTAATCTATGTATTACAAATCTCTACATATATTTTCAATAAAATAAATGTGTTAGGATGGTCCTAGGACCATCGTAGTTAGGACTGTCATAAGACAGCTTTGTTTTACATCCTAAGACATGTCTCAGACACGTCCTAAGACCATCCTAAATAATGTCCTAAGACCTATCTTAGGACATATCCTAGGATACTTTCATTGACACGGCCCCAGATGATTATTGGAAATTTATCAAGTAAATTATAGGCCATACTTGAATACCTTTTATATATTCATATTTATATTCACATTTATATTCATATTTCATTTTTTTAAGATCAAGTTAATCCATTAATCATTTATCTTTCAGATATAATTTACAGAATTACTTTATGTAATGTAGATCAAAAGTAACTGGCAATTAATAAATCTATCATCCTTATAAATACCAAACAAATAATACACACATTTGTGTAATCAATTATGAGGTCAAATACTTGTGTATTAAGAATTAGATGCATATTGGAATGATCTGTATAATTATGTAAGACTGAGGTTGATAGGTAATGTGGTCAATTTGATTGGCATCTTAGGAGGTGGGGCGTTGTAATTAAAGATCCATTGTTTAGTGAAAATGACAGTTGTCAATCATACTAGTTGAATCAATACCCACTTACCTAATCAAAATGTTTTTAAAAAAGCTTGCACATCAACACACCTTAATGACATACATTCTTAAATGAACTGCTCCAATAATGTACCCAGTTTTTTCAGTTTATTTGTGTATTATGTGCACATACATGAGAACTATAGGGAACTATATTTTAGTGTGAATACATTTAGTAACAGTAGCTAACCTGTCCTGTTGTTGGGGAGGGTGGTGCCTAAGTAAAGATTTAGAACAAGTTCTAATCTTTCCAAAAATGTGGCGGGGTTAAACATGTTTATGAGATCTCAACCCTCCCCCTTTACCTCTAGCCAATGTAGAAAAGTAAATGTATAACAATATGCACATTTAAAATTCAGTTCAAGATACTAGAGAAGTCCAAGTCTGATGTCAGAAGATGTAATCAAAGAAAATAAACAAAATGACAATAATACATAAATAACAACAGACTACTAGCAGTTAACTGACATTCCAGCTCCAGACTTCAATTAAAATAATTGAAAGATAATGATTTCATCACATGAATATCATGCACAATCCTTCCCGTTAGGGGTCTAGTATCATACCATCATAACATATATGAGAAGAACATAACCCGTGTCATGCCAACAACTGGTTTTTTAATAAATGTGTTTAGCATGTTTAGTCCTGATGCAAAGACCCTATAAGGAATCAATATTAACGCCAAAATATGCAATCTTTAATGACCTGACAACAGTATCGTAACTATATCCCCGTTTTAATAAGTCTATTGAAAGGTTTTGTTAGTTTCTGATGTGAATTCTGACATTTTTGTGCTTTATAAAGAATACATTTGTATTTCCATAAAAAATTTGATGTAAAGTACCTGAACGTATAAGAAGTCTGCATGTTGAGCTATATTTACGAATAATGTCCTTATAATGATGATAAAATTTAGTAAATGTAGGTGTTTAATCTAAGAATTTCTTTTTTAAACTTATATATTTGTTTTATACTCAATTGGTAGTATATGAAGCTACAAATATTTTAATCACAAGAGTGAAATGTCTCGCCTTCTTTACTAATCCTTGATAGACCTAAATATAAAGCTTTATTACAACTGTCACATACAATGTAAACTCAACATTAACCAAGAAAATGAAACATTGATGAATGAATCATGAAAATGAGGTCAAGGTCAGATGAACCATGCCAGGCAGACATGTACAGCTAACAATTCTTCAATACAACAAATATAGTTGACTTATTGCTTATAAATAAAGAAAAACAGACCAAAACACAAACTCTTAAAACTTAGCAATGGACCGTGAAAATGAGGTCAAGGTCAAATAAAACCTGCGTAACAGACATAGAGTTCATAAAATATTTCCATACACCAAATATAGTTGACCTAATGCATAAAGTATTAGAAAAATAGACCAAAACTCTAAAACTTAACTTTGACCACTGTAACCATGAAAATGAGGTCAAGGTCAGATGACACCTGTCAGCTAGACATGTACACCTTACAATCATTCCATACACCAAATATAATAGACCTATTGCATATAGTATAAAAAAAATAGACCAAAACACAAAAACTTAACTATAACCACTGAACCATGAAAATGAGGTCAAGGTCATATGACACCTGCCAGTTGGACATGTACACCTTACAGTCCTTCCATACACCGAATATACTAGACCTATTGCTTATAGTATCTGAGATATATGGACTTGACCACGAAAACTTAACCTTGTTCACTGATCCATGAAATGAGGTCGAGGTCAAGTGAAAACTGTCTGACAGACATGAGGACCTTGCAAGGTACGCACATACCAAATATAATTATCCAATTACTTATAATAAGAGAGAATTTAACATTACAAAAAATTTAATTTTTTTTCAAGGAGTCACTGAACCATGAAAATGAGGTCAAGGACATTGGACATGTGACTGAAGGAAAGTTCGTAACATGAGGCATCTATATACAAAGTATGAAGCATCCAGGTCTTCTACTTTCTAAAATATAAAGCTTTTAAGAAGTGAGCTAACACTGCTGCCGCCGCCGTCGGATCACTATCCCTATGTCAAATGTATGTCGAGCTTTCTGCGCAGGCTCGACAAAAAACCATGAAAACCCTGGTGTAATAACTTTTCAGTAATATTAATACATAAATTTCTCTCGATAAAATCTAAAAGTAGTCAAGACATGGTAATAATTGTGGTAATAAAATAGCAAAGAGGCCCAATCCATGGTAATTCATGATCACCAAACATATGTACACAATGTAATAGATAGTCTCAAGGTGATGGTGTGCCATCTTATAAAACAGGCCATGGAAATTCCAGTCTGCACCCACAACCTTCTGTATATGAGGCAAACACAGTGCCATGAGACCACTTGCAAGAAAAATATGGGGGGTTCCACAGATGAATAATAAGTTAATTGATGTTTACTTAATTTTTTATGTCCAGTGACAAATGTTTCATGCATGTTCCGACAGGACAATCTCAAAGATAAAAGACAATGAAAGAAAATAAAATAACCTTATCGCTTCAACAGTGTTTCTATATTCTTGGTATCTCCATTTCAATTCTTCGTATTCAACGGGATCTATGGGCGTTGGTTCTCTAACATAAAACTCTTTGCTAGGTGCTTTCGGTACCCATCTTGGTTTTCTAAAACGAACTGAATTCAAACATGGTAGAACACTTGCTGTTGGTTTTATAGTCATCAGCTTAAGTATTTGAGACTGAGCAAGCTTTAACACTGCCATTTTTTGCTTTTCAAAGGTTAAAAAGATTTTTTTCACATTTCCATGGGGGCGGCCATTAATTGTATATTACAAATTAAAGAGCACAATCCCGTGTATGTCTAGGAGAAATCCGCGGTATATATATGGTCATATATCCTCCTAAAATATTCTGATGAGATCTATTCTGAGGGGAGGACAGGAGTAAGGGAGACAGGGAGAAAGGGGGTAGGAGAAAGGAGAAAGGGGTGGGAGAAAGGAGAAAGTGGGTAGGAGAAAAGAGAGGAAGGTTGGGAGAAAGGAGAAAAAGTTGGAGAAAAAAATAAAATATGAAAAAATAAAATATCTCTTTTTTCCGGTAAATTAAAAAAAATAATAAAGAGAAGAGGGGTAGGAGAAAGGAGAAGAGGGTTGGGAGAAGGGAGAAGGGTACCCCCTGTCCTCCCTCTCTATTCTGAAATTCAAATAATTGTCTTTTTCATAGATTAATTGATATAAAAATTTACAACACTAAGAGATCCCTATTGTTAATGTTCCTTTCAAATGAAGTTTAATTTATACTTTCTTTTTTTTTTACATAATATTCCCTTTTCAGTTTAGGAATCAGTTCATACACTTTGCCAAATGTAAAATTATCAAATGTTGACCGTACATAGGATATATTTCTTGGCACCTTGAAGCCATCGTGTTTAAGTAGCCCGACAGCCACTTTGACAAATAGTTTTCTTAACAAATACTCAGTTGATTGTCACTTTTGTTTGTTTAATACAATTTACTTAAACAGTTTCTTTGTGTATGATAAGTACAAGAAAAATACAAAAAAATATGTGTTATTTTTAAATAAGTGGTTTCTTATTGAAAGAGAAATCATCTCATAAGTAGACTGAATTTGGTTTCTATTTGTCATGTGAGTTCAATATAAAAAAAGAAGAGGCCGTACATTGACATATGATGGTTTACTTTTTTTAAAATTGTTATTTGAATGGGGCATTGCCAAGAATCTGTCCGGTTTAAGGGAGATAACTCAATTTGATAACAATTATTTGTATCGACAAGAACGATAATCCATCCTCGCTCCACATGGGGTCACTAGATAATTTGACATGTGGGATAAGACGCAAAATTAAGGGGTTGAACACCCGCTGGTCTGTAAAGATAACTTCAGTGAAAACCAATACCAGATGTTATCGCTAAAATAATTTTGATTCATGTTTTCTGTATTTTGGTGCAATTTGTAAAATTAATTGAAGGCCGGAGTTCCGATCTTTGTTGAAACCGGGGACTACTGAATTAGTGTATTAGTCCTAGTTAAAACATTAAAACGACGCAAGATATTTGACACAACTTGGTAAATGAAAAATGCATATACATAAATTAAATTTTCTTATTCAAAATGGATTGATCATCAAACTGACTGAAATGTATTTGAAATTTTAGTTCAACTAACTAAATTGGCCGAAAGGTCGTCGTCTTACGATTCTTTTTATTTTTATTTTCATGTGTATATATGTAAACGGGTACCTCGAGAATTCGGAATGTCTGTCGTTTTATTTTGATTCAATTTTAAAATTCATTGACAGTTAATAATTATTAAATTTACATTCACTTTGAGTGAGAATAACAGCACAATTCCGCAAGTTCTGATATGTTTTTCGTAAATTCTTTTGTTATAAATGAGGCCGTTAGTTTTCTCAATTGAATAATTCCATATTTTTTTAATGTTGGGGCCTTTTATATCAGACCATACGTACGGTATGTTTTTTCCCTCAATGTCGAAGACCGTACGGTTGTCTGTAGTTTGATACGACCACCTATACCAAGTCAGGAATATGACACAAAAACTTTGTTATTCTTATGTGTGTGTCGGGTTTTTTTTTTTCAATTTTGGGTTATTTATATGTTACGAAGTTTTGTGTGACATTATTGTATTGAATATATCCCCCCTTCTTTTGCGTTAAAGACCCATTGATGACTAGGGGTTGTTTTCTGCTCTTTTGTCGGATTGTTGTCTCTTTTTATAGTACTGTTACAGGCGGGCGAGTAGGGGTCGAGTGTACTTTTAATTCTGTATGATTGCTTATTGATAGTGTTCCGTTACTTTGTCTTGTTTTGAGTGTAGTTTGTTGACTCCAGCATAATCATATATAAATGAAGAATGCAGCGTAAAAGAGTGACTTTTATTCTTGTCCAGTAGGCATGTATATCTCAATAAATAACGCATGCAAATATCAGTGGCAAATATCAGCAATAACATAGTATAACCATAAATTGTAATAGTAAGATGCTGGCCTTCCGAACCCCAGTTATAACTTATAAATACAGATTTACAAGACTTTATCCTATCAATGAATACAATAATGAGAGAATGAAATATACGTATTTCATTAAACTACGATATAAGAAAGTTGTCAACGTGGTGGGACATCTTTTCTTTACATCTTTAATAATTTGTGTAATTTGCCAAAAACTGCTATTAGAAATTGTAAACATTGAACTGGTTCCTCATCTTGTCTTAATATGAAGCCACTTCCTGTTGAAGACCTGCTTAAGCGGGAATATTTATAAAACGGTATTTTGGTTCCTAGACGTCCTTATGTGAGCTTTTAGTTAAATATTCCAAAAGATGTAAAAAGATAAATAAAGGCTTGAAATGCTATCGCATAGCTTTTAAGGCGAAATAGCTGTATATCGAAATGTATCATGTACCTAAATAGCTTGCTTGACTTTAAGGGTTTGTTTGGTTTATTGTACTGCTCTGCTTGATCGCCAGATACGATATGCCAAAGTGCTAGTGCGACGCCGTATTTATACTTGACCGTGAAATACATCCGCGACTCACAGAACTGAAAATCTACTATAACTTTGAAATACTAAGGCAGTAAGGAAAACTCTGGCTCATGTACCGAAATGTCGTTATAAATACATAAAATCGCGAAAGTTTGCCTTTAAGGGCATCCGATACAGTTTCAAGGGAGTTAACTCTTGGCGCGACGTTAAGCGTTTGAATTCCCGCAAAACGTCACTTTTTGCGGGACGTAATGCGTGTAATGTTCCGTAATAAGAAACGTAATGTGGAATTTTTATGCTCCAATATATGTTTCTCCCGCATGCTAACTTCTACGCCATTAATATTAGTGCATTCGATTTTAACAGGATAACAGTCTAATAACATTATAAGTAACAAAACAAATTACTGTTTCTTTGAGATCTTCAACAAAATATCGTATAGTGAGCAATCTCAAGAAGACTGACCCTTTTGTTGCATGTCAATTATCATTTTTATTATCATTCATCATCCATGATTGACACTTTATTACATCACAAGAAACCAATGATATTTTAAAACTAACTACTAAAACTAAGTGTTGTAGGCAGAATTTTGTAAAAGATTTATAATGACTTCACAATTTCAGGAAAAGTATCAAAAGTCATAGGTACTTGGGGACAGGAAAATGATTTTTTATTAACCCTCCTCCTTTATTTCCAAAATCCCTTTTTTTTGTTTTCTAGTGTCATTATTAACATACATTTAGTGTACATGTATTATGAACATTCCAGTCAGGAGCCTGTAATTCAGTGGTTCAGTGATATTTGTTTTTCGTTCATTTTTTGTACATAAATAAGGCTGTTAATTTTCTCATTTGAATTGTTTTACATTGTCATTTCGGGGCCTTATATATCAGACTATGCAGTATCGGCTTTTGGTTATTGTTGAAGGCCGTAAGGTGACTTTTAAATGTTTATTTGTGACATTTTGGTCTCTTGTGGAGAGCTGTCTCATTGGCATTCATAATACCACATCTTCTCTTTTTGTAAAACATTTAGCGACTTGAGAATTTCAGAAAAGGTACCAAAAGTCATAGGTAACTTGGGACAGGATAATTGTTTTTCTAGCCCGGTTCCTCCTTCTTCCACAATTTTTTTTTTTTGTTCTTTATTAATTTTAATGACACATGAATAATTTTAGCGCTTATCTGTATATTATGAACATTCATTAAAAGGGGGATCGGGGCAGAGGCGGATTTAGGGAGCCCGCCCCCCCCCCTTTTCTGAAAAATAATTGGTTGCTTATATAGGGAATCACTGAAGCATGACAGGAGCGGACCCCTTCTTAGGCAGTCAACGGGCCCCTGCGTATGAACATTTCTGGATCCGCCACTTCGGAGGGACCCTGATCCCAATATCCCGGGCTCAAAAACATGAAATCCCGAGGTTCTGAATTTATTATACAAATTAGATATCTCGTCATCCCGAAATTCGAAAAAAGAAATCCAGATCCCGAAATGGTCAGTCCTGAAATTTCGATCTTAAAAGCACCCGCTCCAGACGTCCTGAAAGTGTATTTTCTTTTTACAGTCAATTCTCAGTTTAATAATTGATGCACAGCGGTCATTGATATATTATTCAGACCCTCCCTATTAAATACAAATTGTGACTGCCATGGATAATAAACTTGAAAACACTTTATTCGTAGTATATGTATTTGTTTCAAAGTAAAAAGAAAAACGCAAACCGGAGGTCTAATCTGACTTAAATTTCGTCCAATGACGGATATAAGACAGAAAATACACTGTATTCGTAGTATTAATGTATGTTCAAAGTATACAGAAAAACGCAAACCGAAAGTCTAATCTGACTTAAAATTTCGCCCAATGACGGAAACATATCCGGACGTCTTTTTTCTCGTTTTTCACCCAAAATAACTCAATCTGAATAATCAATAAAAATGGATGACAAATGCGATTATGCACTGAACACATAGGACACAGAGGCATGATGATTAATTTATTGTGGAAAGAATAGAAGCGACACCCAAAATGAGGTCTTCTCGTTTAATAGTATAGATACGGAAAATGTAGATAAACGCCGCTAATATAGACAATGACACAACTTTTATCAAAGAACAAATTTCTTATTTCTTCCACGTTGCACGTATTCTATCTAACAAAAGGCAATAGCCAACAATATGTTAATACATCCGTAAATTTTTTTACGGGACATATTATGGTATACAAATGCCCGCGTCCGTCTGTCCGTCATAAACATATGGTACAGCATATTATTCAAAATCATAAGACGACGGGCGTATCATGCGCTCGTAGCGCAATTGTTTATTTTGTTTTTCTATATTTTTTATAAATTATATATTAGAGAAATGACGGAATGACAGCAAATACAATGCAATTTCCAATATAATCAATATTTCCGAATGGCATAACTCTTTTAAAGAATAGTTGATATGCACTGATTTTCGAGCGTGTCCATACGATATCAGTTTTATAGAAAGTTAACAAGAACTGTACACTTGAAAAATTTAATTAACCAGAAGGACCGGAAGGACAGACAGAGGAATGGACGTGCGATATTTTATGTCCGCGCTATATGGTGAAAAATATATATAGTTATTGACCAACGCTATGAGAGAAGGATTTTAATCGCAACTATAATCCAATCGTATTTGCCAAATAAAAAAAATCAAAGTTATAGTTTAATTGTTTGGACAAAAGTATTCTTTAGCAAATAAAAGACTTCTCCTTTATAAGATTTTGCTTTTGTTTTCTGACCACATAAAACAGAAGATGTGCTATAATTGCCAATGAAACAACTCTCAACAAGAGACAAGCATGACACAGAAATTGATAACTATAGGTCACCGTACAGTCTTCAACAATTCTATAAAAGATCACGAAATTACAATGTAAAACAATTGGCAAACGAGAAAAGTAACGGGCCTAATTTATGTGCTACAATTTATGTACAAAAAAATAGGATAATGCTGAGTTCACACGTAATTCGAATTCGATTCGCATTAACTAATTCGAATTAGTTCAATTCGCATTCAAAATGTTTTACGTACAAACGTAAATTCTAATTTGAATTACAATGCGCGTTAAATTTGATTTACTGTCCAAACGACGTTAACTTTTAATTCGTATCAACATAACTGGATTTCTCAGTGGTTAAAACTTGAATATAAGGATGTTAGGGAATATTTGTAATGAAACAGCAGCCCACCAAACAAAACAAAATAAATCTAGAGGTCAAAATACGGTATGAAATAATATACGAGTGTGTTCAGTAAATGTACCTGTATGTCAAGTTTTAAATTGCCGAGTCTTTTCTTAGATTTTAAAAGCCGTAAAAATTATCAACAGTCCGTAATAACTTTTCTTGAGATGTTTCTCACTTAGACCACAAACAGAGAGAGGGATTTGTTATTCACATGATTTTATTTCCGGAAACAATATTACCAATTTATAGATAGTAATTTACACATGTTACAAGCAATATTTATACTATACATCTGAAAAATGTCTCCGGTCATTTGCAGAGATAACGTCGAAATTGTCTGCCAGCGACGTCGTGCACTTTAGCGCTAACGTTGAGGTTACAAAGGGGGACGCAATTTTTAGGATAAATCGCGTTTATCATGGAATCAAGCACGGTGACCTATATTTTTTATTTGGGATTTGGAGAAAGCATGACAAAATGCAATTTATGCAGAAAAATTATAAAAATGACATTTTCAGAAACAGTTTATTTCTATTTTTTTAGGTTTAAAAAAATACCACTTTGAGCATCTGGTCCGCAATGACAAGCAAGGCTTAAATAATTGTATAGTTATTCATGTAGTGATTTATTTTTTTCCTTTTTGTCACTTATCACAGATTCAGATTGAACCCGATCTTAATAATTTACGACGAAAAATATCTGCTCCAAATTTTTTTTAACATTGCCTAATTTTTTTACAAAATTGCACAAATCCCCAATTTTCAGCCTCGATTTTCTCGAAATCAAGTATGGTGACCTATGTTTTATTTTGTGTTTTATTTTATAACTCGCCAAGGCCTACAACATATTACAAATTTATAAAAATGACATTTAATCGAGAAACTGTATCGGATGCCCTTAATTCCAATAAATAAGTGACATAATAAATATAAACCTTAAAATTCCATACTCGTAGCCTTATCGCCTACGTTACTATATGACGTCATTGAAATCACAAAATAGTTCCTTAACGGCGCTACACATGTACACAAAAACGTACTTAACGTAATTATTTCCTATTATTAAATATCCTACACAGTAAAAGGAAGGCCAGCAAGTAATTTAATCATATCTTAATAATACTTTTATGTATTATTATAACTTTATAAAGAAGTACCGTTACCCGGAAGTGACCATTCGTTGGAATGGCAACTTCCAATATACGTAAACAAGCACTCGCCACGATGGAATTTAAGGGAAAGCTACCCAAAAGATGTGTCAAATAACACTGAAACTGAATGAATAGGTAACGACAAACATGTTTTACAAACCCATTATCCCCTGAAAGTGTGAATTAAATGTAGACCCGTGAAAATCGTGATCGAAGTGCCTGTTCACTGACAGTTGAATTTTACCGCTATGTCAACTTGAAAAGTTGATAGACGTTATGTTAAATGTTATGTTATCTGATAAAATTGGTACTTATTATAAAAATATACAATTTGATCTCCCCAAATTGAGTTTGCCAAAGTTGTCTTAGTGTATGAAAATCATCTAAGACCATTATTTTTCAGGTTTCAGATATTGATCCCAATAAAATTTAGAAATATAAAATGTGTTGTTTCTTTGAGATTATTATCAATGCCCATTTATAACAGTACATTTCCCGTTTCCATTCTCAATTCTATTGAAGTTATAAAGCTACTTTACCGTATGGGAGTGTTATCATAAAATCATAACTAATTATACTTATTCAAACTTCAATATTTATTTTTCAATGTATTTTTTTTTCAACGTTATATCAAAGACATTATATGTCTCTGGTTATATTAACAAAAAGTTCTATATAAGTAATAATTTAAAAAGAAATGATGACCAATATTGTCAGTTACTGTTGCCGCGGCTCTGCCTATTAAAATATCTCTAGAAATGGCTATTTCATCGGCAGCAGCTATATATAGAAAATGTGTTTCTGCTTCTGAAAAAAAGGAAAATGATTAATATGTTTATTTTGTTAAGCATGAGGTAAGCAGAAGCCCAACTAAAAAGTATTTACAATAATTGACTAGTATTTCAAAAGCAAGTTTAATTTAAATTTTTTTTTTGAAGATATGAGATTGACTTTCTTCTATTGTATAATGTTTTCTCTATTTCTATGGAAATTTATCCCTCTCCGAACCCATTGTATAAAAAAATTTAATCAACGTGTGGTTCCTGGTGATCTCAAAAGATCATTGGATGATTTTGAGGGTCATGACCTTTTCAGCTAACTGGATGAATCAAAATATGATAACAGGTGTTAATGAAATTGACAACTTCGTGCAATGTGAAAGGCACTCGAAGGGGATTTTCGGTAAACAAAAAAAAAGAAAATTTCTTTTTAATCATTAGAGAAACAGATTCTTACATAGTTACTCGTTGATTATCGGATTTATTCAATCTTGATAGTTAAATTATAAATTTTAAAGTCCTCGCCGCCTTTAAAATTGACAATTTAACTATCTCGATTGGATAAATCCGATAATCCACTGGTTTCAATGTAAGAATCTCTATTTATCAAATTTATGATGCAATGAGATTTTTTACTTTTTTTTAACACAATTAATAAATCTGAGATTTTATTTACTTCGGGGTCGAATGTTTTTCAGTTTGGGATTTAGGGATTGATCCTTTCGGGATCCTGGCATTCTATTTCGAATTTTGGGATGTCGGGATTTAAATTTCTTTACATTCGAGACCTCGCTATTTCATGTTTTTAAGCCCTTGATTTCGGGATAAAGACCCCGTCATCAAGTATATGTATGGGGGTGGGGGTAGGAGGGGTCCTGATACCGAAATCCCAGGCTTTAAAACACGAAATCCCGAGGTCCCGATATTTAAATAAAGTAAATCCCGACATCCCGAAATCCGAAAAAAAATAATTCCGGATCCTAATACTAATTCATATTTGTTTATGATTATATGATAAATGTTTTGAAACAATAAATTATTTAATTCTTTAATTTTGACAGTGCACACTTTCATAGTACCGGTCCCAAAAGTGAATCATGAAATTCCACTCTTTACAAAGAACCTACAAAATAACAAATTAACTATATTGCTGGTAAAAACAGACATTTTTTTGAGAAATAAGACATTTTGCCGGTTTGAATCAATTAAAATATTTTAAGCAGAGCCGGCAAAATAGCCACTGCCAATTAAAATCTTTTACCTGAATTGACCAGATAATTTCCGATCAAATTCTATACCTGCTGTAGTTTTCAAGCTATCATTTTGAAATTTGAATTTTATTATAGAATAGGTATTTGATTAGATTTGTTCTTATAAATGACTACAGAAGAACAAGTAGCGTAACATCAATGCTACAGGCACTAAACTGGAAGACACTACAGGAAAGAAGAGCTCAGTGTAAGGTCATCATGTTCTACAGAGTAGTACATGAACTGATTGCAGTACCAACAACAAAGTTACAGCCAGTAATATCAACAGTAAGAGGACACAATGAACGATTCCTCGTTCATTATGCCAGGACTCAAGTATATCGTCACTCTTTTCCCCAGATACCATCAGAATCTGGAATGGACTGCCACAACACATACTGAGTAAGCTGCACAACCTTTGAATCATTCAAAAGATGTGTGCAAGTGATCTAGCTTCGATAGATATACAACCTTGTTTTTATCATAATTTAAAAAAAAAATCACCGTTTTCACTGTAGATAATCCGCACTTACTGCACATTTGTTGTTCTCACATCGAACATGTACATAAAACAGTACGATAATACTCCCCAGGGAGGCCTGTACTATAAAGAAAGAAGAAGGTAACATATTAAAATGATGAAGAATATTCATAAAAAAAATAATTAATTGTTTATAGCTCAAAATTAAAACTCGTGAGAGAGTATGGCTAATAGCTACTAGTAATGGAACGTAGTACCGGGAGCCAGGATAAGTACTTGCTAACAAATGCCATTGACAATTATGAATCATTTTATAGTACAACAAACATGGAGTAAATTAATGATCTAAAACTCTTCCAAAAGTTGTCAATGTTTTAAAATGCCTCTTTAGGAAATGTTACCATAAATATATATGAGGGTAGTAATGCTGTTGTTGGACAATTATAGTATATTTGAGTCATAATTTAACTTCTTTATAAAGTTTTTGACTGTTCTAGTTATTGCATGTGTTTATTTGTCTTACATAAAACTATTGTCGGAAGTATATGATAAAGCGATTAATACATGGACTTTTCCATATCAGCCTGCATGGGTATCATCCCTCGACCCATATCAGTCAAAACTGTACGGACTTCAAAAATGAGAAAAAGCAATACCATATAGTCAAATGATAAAAGTACGGTCCAGTGGCGGATCACAAACTTTTCATTTAGAGGAGGGGGGGGGGGGGGGGGGGGTCATGATGAAAATTCAGTGATTCCCTATATAATCAACCAATTTTTTCCTCAAAAAGGGGTGGGGATGGGGGTGGTTGTACAGCTGTAAATTTTGCCACATGATGTCTAGCATGAAATTGATTGGAGTGGACAAACCTCTTTAGAAAACAAGAAAAGCATAATCAAGGACAATCAATAATCTTATATTATAGTTTTCAAGCCGGATTGAGTCAATCAGTCACTTCTTAAAAAAGAGGGTGTTCTAACTTGTAGTTTTTCAAATTAACTACATTTCACAATTTAAAAAAATAGAAATTCATGCAACGAATGAAAGATATACGTGAACAAATTAAAAAATTGTGTTTACACTTTAAGAATTCACATTTCACAAATCAAGAATTGAATAATTATGGCGGATGTTCCCTTCTATAATACAGGAGCTTTAATATTAAAAGTTGGGGCGTCCGTCCGGCTATCCTGGATGTTAATGTAAGCAGTCAAGCTCAGCTATTAAAATTGTAGATGTTAAACCAGATACCTCGTTTAGGAAGAATGTCCCATTCTCTGCACATTAAAACCTTTGTAGCATTTCACTCTTTCATGGCAGGGCCGTAACTAGCCTCTGTTAATAGTGAGGCGAAATTTGTTTTGGCGAGGGGTCTTGAGGCCGATGAAGGCCCCAAGAAGCTCTGAGAAACATAACGCAAAATCGTGCATTCTGAAAATTCTGAAAGGTTCTCGCTCTCTTTCTGATATTGAAAAAAACCCAATGTATTTCCATATGGCATTTTACATTGAAGGGTTAAACTTGCATAAAGTCGTGTACTGACTTTGGTGATTATTTATGACTACCGGTAGGTTTTAATATAGTGACAGTGGCAGTATTATACTTTAAGTACTAGTACTGCTTAGATCGACACTAGGGAACATCTTGACCTTGTTTTATGGTATTAATGATTCTTTTGTTATTGCAGACCGTCATGCAACTATCAAGATGAAGAACAGGAAAAAATACTTTGACCATTTATCATTTGTATTTGTTCTATATATGCATTGACTCTGTGTGGCACAATGCGATTAGGTCCCGTGCACGTTTACTCCATATTCCTTTATTTTTCTATTAAATGGTCTGAACACGACTTAATGCAAGTTAAACCAACAGTCTTTTTTTCAAATGATTTGATGCCGGAAACTATGTGGTCTTACTTTAATTTGAACCATGTCAGCTATCTAGTTTTATCCTGCAATTGGGTGTCCTACTATACAGATACAGCCCTACAGATATACTATACAGATATCGCTTCTAAGCTCCGCCCACTGCCGGACTGAGTATTGTTTGAACCTGTGTGACCTCAGAATGTGTATTCCACTTGCATTTCAATGACGATGACAATTGTCGATTTCAAAACTTGAATGTGTATGATTGTGTTACAAAATCAGCCATGTCAATTTCAGCATGCATGTTTAGTGAAAGTCAAGTCTGAAGCGTAGGAAAACTCGTACACTTCTGTTTCAAATTGGACAATGTTTTGTTTTTAATTTTTACTGTTGAAATTAGTTGTTATGTTAAAATAGATATTTATTCACCTTGAGTGATGTATTATTATTGACCATTCGAGATTCTTTTTTTGCGAATCCATCTCCAGCGTAATGTGTGATTTTGATATTACTACGCGGGCCTCAAGGGATTACAAATCGAAAATAAATGCTAAATATGTAAGTTTTTGTGTTTTTCAAAAACACAAACAATTTACAGAATTAATTGCAGGATAAAGACAATAACTGTTTAGTGTCTTTAAATATCAGCTGTATTTGTACTCGGCTCGAAACAATTGTAGTAGCTCGCTAAAAGCTCGCATACACCTTGTTTCCTAGCCTCGTACAAATACAGCTGATATTTAAAGACACTAAACAGTTAATGAGTTATTGTCTATTTATCCACAGGCGCTTGGCACAATCCATGCTAAGAAAAAAATAGTATTTTATCTGAGTCATTTAAATCACTCGAAACTAGGTGAGACATACACAGCCGTGATAGATATGTATTATAAATATAGAAAATTGAATATTTTAATCGACAAAAATAGCTTTATCATATACCAAAGGCAAAGCGCCTGTGGTTTAATATACAAAAAGGTAGTTTTGTATTCTTTGATAATCATATCAAGTTCTATTCGATCTCCATACACAAACGACCATTTCTTCTTGTGTCTAGCAGCATCGTATATTCTCAGTAAAATATTTCCCCGCACAATGATTATGTCTGAACATCGGTGGACATGCAACATCATGTGCACACTTTTACAAATGAAAATCAATGCTCAGACTATAGTCATAAAGTAGGCATTAAATGAACAAAAGACAAACCCGGGACACAGAAGTACAAACAATACACCATCAACTCTGGAAAAAAAAAGTAGAAAAGAAACATGGATAACGAATAAACATGCATTGTTAGCTAATCTAATTCCCGAGCAAGGCGTTGACATCAGAGAGTAAAGAAAACTTGTTTCTTGCACAAGACACTTTCCGTGAAAACAATTTGATATGAAGACGATCTTTTGTTGCAGGATTTTTTTTTTTAATTTCCAACATGAGGTATTTGCCTCATTTGCCTCAGTGTAAATACGGCCCTGCATAGTGCCATTGTATTTCGGAAGGCAGCATATTTTTAAAACTTCAACGACTTTTATTTAAAACGGTCCTATTACATAAAACAAATAATGGAGATTGTAGAAGTTCTTACTGAAGTCATATAAAAAATCGGTCTTTACGAGCTCTAATTTTATTTAGATTGAAACTCCAACTGGTGATAGTCCCGTTAATAAACGTAAAATAGGTCCAACCCATCATTTCCGTAGTACGATACAAATAACATATCTACAGTGTCTATTCATTCTTGATTCAAATAATGCGTGAAATATTTAGCACTGGACGTTATGTCTCCTATGTGTGTTTCTAAAGTGAAGCTCGAAACTTTAAATTTAATTAAAAAAAACTCTGATAACTAGTTTATGATTCGAATGCTTTTAAAATACCAGACTCAGTCTATGGAAGAAGCGTATCGATAAAAACTTTTCTTATATCAATGAGCGATATTGTCTAATATTATTAATTCGTATATTTTAACCAATTTGATTCGTTTAGGGATAGTCACATGTTAAACTATATTCTAATGCAATTTGGATGTAACAAATTTTTTCATTGGATAAAAGTTGCCGTCAAATCCACAGTTGACCAGGCGTAACTAAGGAGGGACCCGCCATTTTGAATTGACGAATCAACAAATGTTCGATTACTACTATATAATCGAAAATAAAACAACACCTACCTAGAATTCGCCGTTTTAATGTAATTTTATCCGAATTTGAAGCGTACAGGTAACGTAATAACATCCAGTTTGTAAGTTTTCATTTGTATGACGTCACGTTTAGCCATGACGTCTTTGTGCCAAAATCATTCATGATGTTTCGCGGATTTTTTTTTTATTTGACAAATTTAGACATATTTTCAAGTTTTATCGTATTTTTCTTTTTGTAATGCATTAGAATCGGAATAACAGTACTGTAGTTGAAGAGTTGCCACCGTCAATTTTGATTTGACGGTCGCAAATCTCCGTTTTACTGTCTCCGCTACGCGTCGCCAGTAAAACTGCATTTGCGACCGTCAAATCAACAATTGACGGTGGCAACTCTTCAACTACAGTACTGTTATTCCTTAATTTTCGAAGGTAGAGAGAAAACGGCGGATAGCAAAAAGCATATTGACCGGCAAAAGGCATATCACACGGTTATTTTTAGAATATATAAAAACCGATATCCTTTGTGACGTCATGTAATTAGCCTGGGGTCCTGGCTAATCTTGTCGGTATGACGCACAGCTAGATTGGGCCGGATCCCAGGCTAGTCATGTAATGAGTTTCAGGATATTGTTTAATATTTTGAAACACATGATATCTGTTATCGATTATTTGTCGAAAAAAATCTTCAAATACATAAGATGTCAAAAAAAGAGGTAAATGAAATAACAACTAATATCATCATATGTATGTTGTTATTGTCAAGGGAACAATGCAATATCTATAAAATTCCCAAAAACCTAAATGACGATTTTGACATATTAGTTGTTATTTCATTTACTTTTTTTTTTATATCTTATGTATTCGAAGATTTTTTTCGTCAAATAATCGATCACATATATTATGTGTTTCAAAACGTAAAACAATTTCCTGAAATTCATTACATGACGTCACAAAGTATATCGGTTTTTAGATATTCTAAAAAGTAACCGTGCGATATGCTTTTTGCAGGTCAATATGCTTTTTGCTATCCGCCGTTTTCTCTCTACCTTCGAAAATATAGTTTAACATGTGACTATCCCTAAACGAATCAAATTGGTTAAAATATACGAATTAATAATATAAGACAATATCGCTCATTGATATAAGAAAAGTTTTTACCGTATCGCACCTTCCATAGACTGAGACTGACTTGAAAAAAGGAAGACAATTCTGCTCAAAGCCCGCCGTGCAAAAAAAAAAAAAAAAATAACTTCTAAAAAACAACGTCTCAATCTTTGCACGTTATAAAGAAAATAGTAAATTGGTCATATGTGTGATTCATGTTTTTCTATGCTTTACACGTATTTTTCATATGTTATATTGTTATTCATCATCATATCACACTAATGACGGACGCATGACTTATTCAAAATCGAGCACACCGTTTTACCTGCATGCTTTCTAGTTACCGCCATCGTTGGATGTGTTTCGCATTTACAGAAAGGTTAGTTAGTAAATCGGTAGTTTATTATAGTGTCATAACCATATATAATACATCATCATATACAATATAAAAATCTTTAGAACCATATAAGTTATTACATACGGAGGTCTTTCGGAGAGATAAGACATTTTCATTTTTTTAAAACAAAATAATATATGTAGGACTCTAAGTGCGAACGTACTCTAAAGTGCGATGTGTTCGCTTAGTAAGATGGTCTACGACTACGCTAAAGTGCGATGGTGTCAGACACTAAAGGCATTGGCGGATCCAGGAAAAAGGGGGTCCGGGGCTTGGTACCCACTTTTTTGGACGATCAATGCATTTGAATTAGAACATGTGGTTGTAACACCCCTCCCCTTTATCATGTGTTAGGCAGCAACCATTTGATTTTCAGGGGAGGGGCTATGGACTTTTTTGGAAAACAAAGTTGGTTTACATTTTTTTGAGAAAAAAATACTTTGTTTTTGACCCTGAGAAAAAAAAAATGTTTGTTTCACCGTCAACTGCCACTATATGTAATAATGCTAAAATTGAAAGAAAAAAATAGTTTTCGATTTGTCGCCAAAAAAATAGATTGTGTTTCGCCGAAAAAAAGAAGGTTTGTCCAGAAAAAAAAATCCATAGCCCCCCCAAAAACAACCGATGTTCTGATACGCTACCCTCCACTAATGTTAGTGGAGGGTAGCGTATCAGAACATCGGATTTTAATGAGATTGCCCAAAAAAAATCATCAAATGGTTGCTGCCTTAGGATCCCCTTTTTAAAAATGGCTGGATCTGCCCCTGAAAGTGCGATGGTTTTTACTTTTCAAGTCCGATGATATGACACGCTAACTTCCGATGGCGTAACGCGGATATATATATATATATATACATGGTTCAGGCAATGGTTTTCTTTTATGACTTTTATAGCTGGGTTTCTATTACTTTCTTGTTTGTTTCATTTATATATATCAAGTCGTAGTCTTTCTCTTTTGAATTGTTTTACACTGGTCATTATATAACCCTGTATGCTGCATGAACGGTGATACCATTATTCCGACAACCATTATTCCGACAGGCCACTATTCCGACAGCCCTTTACTCAGACAGCCCATTACTTCGACAGCCCACTATTCTGACAACCCATTACTCCGACAGCCCATTACTCCCGACAACCCACTATTCCGACAACCCATTACTCCGACAGCCCATTACTCCGACAGTCCACTACTCCGACAACCCATTACTCCGACAACCCATTACTCCGACAGCCCATTACTCCCGACAGCCCATTACTCCCGACAGCCCACTATTCCGATAACCCATTACTCCGACAGCACATTATTCCGGCTAAGCATATATCTTATGTTTATTGGCAACTTATTTTCTCTAAAAAGACCAAATCCATACTCTTTAATATTTGTGGTTGTCCGGTTTGATTCCAATTATTCTTTCCATGCGATATATTTGTCTCAGTATATTAGAGTTGATACACATGCTTATTGCAACTGCTCAGTCCTTTCCCTCGTCCCTCTTTCGTTTTAGTGTCTGGGTATTTTATTTGTCTTTATATTTCATCGTTTGTGTATCCAATGTCAGTCTGTGCTGTTCTAATTCGTTATTTGTTGGTGTCTTGATCTACATTCTTTCACTTTGATTTTTTGGTCCCCCCTTTCGCGTATCCGGGGGATGTCCTGTGAGGTTTCGCCACTATAAACTACATATATGAATATATCGGAGTTGTGTAACACTACCCGCCCTCTTTGGTCGGAACACGTTCTACCCCTTGTGTCACTCATCTGAGTTTTATTTAAATTGATTTTGTCGCAGAAATAAGGGACTAATTTAGCGTCAAAATGAGAAAAACAAAGAGACAAACACATACCCAGATCCTAAAATAAGAGGACAAATTAATAGGACGAAATATGTGCTCTTACCAAAAACAAATATGACGGACATGAACATTTCGGCAACTTCTATTTAAATATTCATGGGGGAAAGTGATATCGGGCCAGTGACTGTATATGACATAGAAATACACAGTGAACACACTTAACTGCTCAAATAGAACGAGTGCAGTATACTATAGTAACAAAATCTTAGATAATGTGTGACATTCTTGTCCCGCTTGTGTCTTTGTTAAATCATCTTATTGTAAAAACTTAGGATTATGTATTTTGAGGCAAACTTGACTTTTAATTTAGAGATTGTTTTCAAGAAGAAAAATATTTAGATATCATTGATTTTAAGAAAAGTATCGGTGGCGTGCTCGCCCATTACATTAGGAATTGAAAATGCCAGATACTCCAAAAATCGTATTGTACAGCTCATAAAGTTGAGGAAGAGCGTCATTTTTCAATCGACTTCTTATTACATAATAATTTGAGGGATGAACTCTTTCAGCATATTTCTAGCAATTGTCAGAACTTTAAAAAGTTAGATAAACATGATAAATCTTCGATGTCAACACAAGAAAACTTTACTATTATGGGAAAACTGATGATTTTATTGTTAGTTCAATTATGTATAATACACGTCTTGATACTGTATAGCAGTATTGTTTATTCAATATTTAGTTTCTTTTCAAGAGTGTAATGAAGGATAAATAAATTGCATTTATTTGATTAATATAACCCCCAAGGGCGACTGGGGAAACAAAAACAGAAACTCTTTGAGGGGTTCGTAGGCGGCCTGTTGCAAGAGAAAATTTCTGTCCCTATCCAGTTTACCCTCATTTTCCAGTGGCAGTCCAAATTTACCCGACCATAATCTCGAATGGCCTCTATTATGACAAGACCTACCTATTTTTTGTGTTGTTAATTTGTTCTCGTCCTGAACATGCATGAAATATTTGCCACTGGACGTTAAGCAACCATCAATCAATCAATTGATTATGATAAATTATGTACCACATCTTTGATTTTACTTAGCATAAAGAAGATAAAGGAAAGATGTGTTAAGAGTGCCAATGAGACAACTCTCCATCATATTCACAATTTATAAAAGTAAACAATTAAAGGCTAAAGTATGACCTTCAACAAGGAGCCTAGACTCACACCGAACAGCAAATTTTAAAGGCCCTCAAAATTAATGGTGTTAAACCATTCCAACTGGAAACACAACGGTCTAATCTATATAAAAAAATCATTTCTGCATGATTTTTGTTTTTTTCAATACAAGTGCGGACACAGATCAATGTGGAAGTATGTTTGACCGTGTTTACTGACAAAAGAAGTTCTGTTTTTGCCCAAAGGGTTCCATATTAAACTGTGCTTCTTAACAGCTAACCTTAACCAAACGTTAACCATACTGAGAAGTATTGTTTATTCAATATTTAGTTTATTTCAAGATTGCCACAGAGGAGACATAATTGCATTTATTTGATTATGATAAATTATGTTCCACATCTTTGACTTTGAATAGCATGCGGAGGAAAACAAGGTTCATTTCTGCATGATTTTTTGTTTTTTTCAATACAAGTGTGGACACAGATCAGTGTGGATAGTATATTTTGATGTTCGTCAATTTAATCTGACAAAAGGAGTTCTGTTTTTCCCATAGGGTTCTTTATTTAACCGTCTTTAGAGAGTGTCACGCTCTTTGCACGTGAAGAACCCTTGCAAAAACTCTTTGATAGGTCCGTAGGCGGCCTGTTGCAAGGGAAAATTTCTGTCCCTATCCAGTTTACCCTCATTTTCCAGTGGCAGTCCAAATTTACCCGACCATAATCTCGAATGGCCTCTATTATGACAAGACCTACCTATTTTTTGTGTTATTAATTTGTTCTCGTCCTGAACATGCATGAAATATTTGCCACTGGACGTTAAGCAACCATCAATCAATCAATTGATTATGATAAATTATGAACCACATCTTTGATTTTGAATAGCATAAAGAAGATAAAGGAAAGATGTGTTAAGAGTGCCAATGAGACAACTCTCCATCATATTCACAATTTATAAAAGTAAACAATTAAAGGTCAAAGTATGACTTTCAACAAGGAGCCTAGACTCACACCGAACAGCAAACTTTAAAGGCCCTCAAAATTAATAGTGTTAAACCATTTCAACTGGAAACACAACAGTCTAATCTATATAAAAAAAATCATTTCTGCATGATTTTTGTTTTTTCAATACAAGTGCGGACACAGATCAATGTGGAAGTATGTCTGACCGTGTTTACTGACAAAAGAAGTTCTGTTTTTGCCCAAAGGGTTCCATATTAAACTGTGCTTCTTAACAGCTAACCTTAACCAAACGTTAACCATAAGAAGTATTGTTTATTCAATATTTAGTTTATTTCAAGATTGCCACAGAGAAGACATAGTTGCATTTATTTGATTATGATAAATTATGTTCCACATCTTTGACTTTGAATAGCATGCGGAGGAAAACAAGGTTCATTTCTGCATGATTTTTTGTTTTTTTCAATACAAGTGTGGACACATATCAGTGTGGATAGTATATTTTGATGTTCGTCAATTTAATCTGACAAAAGGAGTTCTGTTTTTCCCATAGGGTTCTTTATTTAACCGTCTTTAGAGAGTGTCACACTCTTTGCACGTGAAGAACCCTTGCAAAATCTCTTTGGGAGGTCCGTAGGCGGCCTGTTGCAAGGGAAAATTTCTGTCCCTATCCAGTTTACCCTCATTTTCCAGTGGCAGTCCAAATTTACCCGACCATAATCTCGAATGGCCTCTATTATGACAAGACCTACCTATTTTTTGTGTTGTTAATTTGTTCTCGTCCTGAACATGCATGAAATATTTGCCACTGGAAGCAACCATCAATCAGTCAATCAATAGACCACTTTCGAGTTCATCCGTCACCGGCAAAAACTCGTCAATTATGCGAGCCTTTATGACGTCATTTACCAGATAGAGGGGCTCGCCTGTATCCCTGCACTATTTTCGTTCATCAAGCGTCTTAGTGATCTTCTTTGTGCAGGATAAACTAGAAATAATGAATTTTGAAAATTCAATTTGCCGAATAATTCGTACAATATAGAATTATAGTTTTCCAACCACTCGCTCAACATTGGAAGGAAGTGACGACGCCCCTAACGCACAAATGACGGTGATAAAGGCGCGCATAATTGACGAGTTTTTTCCGGTGACGGATGAACTCGAAAGTGGTCTATTGATTATGATAAATTATGTACATCTATTATTTTGAATAGCATGGAGAGGAAAACATTAGAAGATATAGGAAGATGAGATAAGAGTTTCAATGAGACAACTCTCCATCCAAGTCACAATTAATAAAAGTAAACCATTAAAGGTCAAGGTACAGCCTCCAACAAGCAGTCTAGGCTCACACTGAGAAGCAAACTATAAAGGGACTCAAAATTTAACTAGATATCATTGAGATGGGAGCCATCTCTGTGGGCCCCGCTGTCAATAACGTGGGGTAAATAAGTTGTATGGATAATCTGATATGAAGCATTATTTGAAGTTATTACATAGACACAATTTGTTAAAAACAACAAACAGATGGACAGACCGACGGACTGATCTTTGACCTAGGATGCATACATTATGACACATTCTCTGGTGTTGGTTTATATATATGCTAAGTTGAAAATGTTTGTCAGGTATAAAGTATGAAATAATAACAGCTGTCCTCTCAAAATATAGTGTGGATCAAATTTGTTAGGGATGGACAGACCAACAGACAGACAGACAGACAGACAGACAGACCTTTGACCTAGGAAGTGGTACATACATCATGACACACCCTCTGGTGTTGGTTAAAATGGATGTCAAGTATATTTAAAATCATAACAGTTCTCAAGATATAGAGCAGACACAATCTTCACAACAGGACACGGGGTTGTCAACTGAAACCAAAGTTTTTTTACGTTGACCTTTGACCTAGGAAGTTGTACATATATCATGACACGCCCTCTGGTGGTGGTTAAACTGAATGTCAAGTATAAACTTTGAAATCATAAGGGTTATCTAGATATGGAGCGGACACGATCTTCACCACAGGACACAGGGTTGTCAACTGAAACCAAAGTTTTTGACCTTGACCTTTGACCTAGGAAGTTGTACATACATCATGACACACCCTCTGGTGTTGGTTAATAATCTTGTTAAGTATTAAGTATAAAATCATAATGGTTATCTAGATATGGAGCGGACACGATCTTCGCCAAAGGTCACAGAGTTGTCAACTGAAACCAAAGTTTTTGACCATGACCTTTGACCTAGGAAGTTGTACATACATCATGACACACCCTCTGGTGTTGGTTAAAATGGATGTCAAGTATAAACTTTGAAATCAAAACGGTTCTCACGATATAGAGCGGACACTAAAGTGTTACGAACGGACGGACGGACTGACGGAAGGACAGACAGAGGTAAAACAGTATTCCCCTTTTTTTAAAAGTATATGGATGGAAGCAATTTTAGGAAACCATACAGACTTCAAAAATGAGGAAAAGCCTTCTTGGCTGTAAACAGCCCGCTGACATGAAAAGTATGTAACAATTCAATCGAGAAAGGTAATGGCCTGATTTACAAATAAATAAATAAATAAATAAATAACAGCTTGGGGGACCCCATCCCCTAAATGAGGGATATCCCTTAATTTGCTGTTGTAAAAATGGAAAAAAGAAATTGTAGCCTTGATAGCTTATATAAAGGGGGGATTTACAATAGATAACTTGCACTATCATTTTCTTTGTTCAGTGGACCGTAAAATTGAGGTCAAAACGCTAATTTGACATAAAAATAAGAACAATTGGACTTTGGCGTCATCAAAAATTATGCCTTTCAGGTGTTTTATTGCTGTCTGATTGGTGTATACCTCGTATCTCATTGTACTTTAAATACACTAAAATAGAAAGTTCTGTGAAAGAAAGATGATTTACAAATGTACCAAATTGAAAGTATCTCTGTAATTTACAACCATTTACTTCTTGTTTCATATATGCAAAAATAGTTTTTCTCATTTTAACACTGACCTTAAAATTTAGGGAAAATGTTGACAAAACAACAAGCATAATACCATTAAAGGATCTCAAATTTTGGCTGCACAATAAGCTAAAAAAAAATGTTATTCAATTTTTTTTATATACAAATTTTAAAACAACATGCATTTTCATTTTTTTTAACATAACTTGTCTGTTGACACAATAATCTGAATTTGAATTGTATTATATTCTGAAAGTATTTGTGGTTGAAAAATAAAAATATATACAAAAGTTTATTCCAGGTGGTTTAGTTACACTTCTTGAATACACCACTACTATTACTTCACGTCTGTTTATAATGTTTAAGAGTCCTCTTCTGCATATAATTGCTATTTGTACTCAAGGATTCCTTCATACATTTGCACAAGTTTGTCCTCCTAAGATGTTGCTCCAATGATAAAATCCTGTAATGCATACTTTAAGCAATCAAACTTCCTACAGTTCCTGTAATATAATAAAATCTACATGTAATGTTTGTTTCTGTAGTCAAGGTTCACACAAAAAAGATTACATCAAATTAATCTCCAATGATTTACCAAATTTATAATTCAGAGAAAACTGTATTGTATTTTAAGCTCGAACTCTGACATGATCAATTGTTGATTTTGTAGTGATTAAATCTAGTAAAACCCAGACCTAGGTTTTTTTACTAGTACTTTCCCAATGGGCTAGGCATTGCAATACTTATAAAACCCAGGTTTTTGAATTACCAACCCTGTTTCAGGACATTTTATAGCTCAATTATAATGCTGTTTCAGTTTTGCTCATTGTTGAAAGCTGTACATATGATCACTTATAGTTAGTCAGGGAGCGCAAAGTATATATACACCGAGCATGGCAAGGCTAAACAAAAAATTGGAGGTAAAATTGTCTTGGGACAATAAGTCATTATGAAATAGTGTCCTTCTCCATGAAATTTTCATATAAAATATTGTCCACAGACATTATTTTATAATGAAATATTGTCTGAAATATTTAAAAGAAATTTCGACAGACAATATTTCATGGAAGACAATATTTTATGTTACACCTGTTCTGCGGGGAACCCCGAGTTATGATGGCAAGAATTCCTACAAATCTACAACAATCTCCTAACCTACGCACTAAAGGATACATATTGCATATATGAGTGAGTTTATAAAGCTGCAGCCCCACAAACAGAAGCTGAAGATCTTGTAGACATTTTATTTAGATTCTGTGTTCCTGTGCAAACCAATCTACAATCAAGACACAAGCTTTTGTTGTAAAATTATCAGTATCACAATATCAGGTAATAACTTAAAGGGGCACTAGCTGTCAAATTCATGGTCACCGATTTGACTCAAATTCTCATATTTGATTTATAACAATGTAAAACATTTATCCAAACTACCAAAAGTCCAAAAGAAACAGTTTATAGCGCATGGGGTAGATAATATGAAGGTTTGATTAGTGTGAATTTTAGTACAGAGCCATCTTATTAACTATCGATTTGAACTCAGATGACCATATAAGCGAAGTAAACATACATAAAGATATGAATAGATTAAACCAACATGTGCAATTGGATTTTTATAGATTTTATTTTATAGATTCAAAATATGTTTCTCATTGTTTTCAACCGTATAAGAATGCTTTCATATGGATCGAATAAGTAATCAAATGGTTTACCGTAGTTTCACTTTCATTGTTGACATTCCTTTTCTTTAAAAATAACCAGGACAAGTGCATTGTCAATCTCTAGCTTGGGATAAAACTGAATAGATATAGGAAGATGTGGTGTGAGTGCCAATGAGACAACTCTTCATCCAAATAACAATTTAAAAGGTAAACCATTATAGGTTAAAGTACGGCCTTCAACACGGAGCCTTGGCTCACACCGAACAACAAGCTATAAAGGCTATGAAGTTCACATGAATACGGATTTAATGAGGTCGACTGATACACTTGCAAGTGAATTAGCAAATATCAATGTTTCTTTGCTAAATTTGACAAAATTGAACTATTTTGGCTGCTAAAAGCGAATTATTATTTCACTATTTCACTTTCATTATTGATTTAATGTACCAAAAAAAATCTTCCTTTAGATTATTTATATATCTCGTAGCTAGTACCCCTTTAACTAAAACCTTGAAAGACATGGTACTGGTAGTTGTGACATAAAGAAATACAAGAACACCACATTAAAATAAATAATTTGTTTTGCACATCGCTTATATGTCTAAGTCAATTGTAAATGATTTCAATAATGTGAACTTGAACTGCCTTACTTTAGAATTACTTTAACACTCCATTACACCAGCCCTGCCATTAACTTGGTTAAGAGTTGACTGATCGACCCGACCGACAGGCGCAAAGTGTGACGAGACCGATCACAATTGATCACCTGACCAATACTAGTATTATGTTTTGCTAAAGAAAATTTCTACTTTTACCAGCCATTTTTAATTGTGTATGTATATATCAGCCTGCGGACTATTCTCCTCAATATTTTCAGTAAATACCTTTACATGCGTTTTGTGTTTCAAAATGGATAAAGACACCCTTACAGAAAAATAAGGCTTCTTGCAAACATTTGCGGCAATGTTGCTGCAAATAGTTGCGGCAATATTGCTGCAAATATTCATTTTTCGTATGCAAATTAGTTTTCTTGCAAACAGTTGCTGCAACATTGCCGCAACAAATTGCGGCAATATTGCTGCAAATGTTTGCGGGAAAATCAGTAGCTGTGATTGTTGCAGCAATATTGCGGCAAGTTCATTAGCTGCAATGTTGCAGCAATATTGCAGGAAAATTAATTTCTTGCAACATTGCAGCAACATTGCAGCAAATCTTTCAACAATTTCAGTTGAAAAATTTGGAATTAAAAACTAAGCATTTAAAAATTTATGATTTAATAATTAAAAAAAATTGTCTCTGTCCTCTATGGGTTGTCGTGTTACATCTGTGTAGCTTTTAGTTCTGTTTCTCTGTACTCACTGTCCTTAAAGTTGAATTTTCTGATTTCAAATACTGCAAAATAAAAGTTGAAGAATTTTAATTAGTAGACATGAAAAAAATAACTAAACATTATAAAGATATAAAAATATAAGGTACTGCTACTATATATTGTAAATTCTGGACTTCTAGAATGAAAATAACTCTTTATAAAGAGATAATTACGGAGCATTTTTTTCAGAATTTGTTTCACTTATAAAGGGTCAATGTCTAAAAGTGATCAAGTCCTTCTAGAAATTGCATATAACTACAGGATACATTTTACTTCATGCCAGTACTAGGTTGTTATTGGTTTTTTTTTAACATTTGTTTTTCATTGAACTATAACATAACTGGTCTTGTCTATTCTTTAAAATTTTAATTTTTGTGATTAGTTGTGTATATACATTGTTGCCATTTGTTGACAAACCTCTTATTGGCAGTCAAATCACAGATCTCTAATTTAATACCATATATAAGAAGATTTCTTGTTTCAATCTAAGTAATGTTATTTCTAAAACATTATATATACAGTCTTAAAAAGATTTTAAAAAATATCTCCTGTCTTACACAATTTTGATAATATTCATGTGCATAAATCTATTGTTTTACTCTAATACTTTTGCCAACTCTAATAAATTAAGAAGACTCTTTATTTATCACTATTAAATAGTTAAATAATTTGGAACTGTTAAAGAGCATGCACTTATTCAAAATGGTGGACATTCAACTCCATTGTACTTACCAAAAGATGTTGTCCAAATTTAAATATGTGTAAACACCAATCTTCCTGAATCCAAGAGTCATGTCAACGGAAGGCTATCCTATGTACTACCCAGTGTCAATAGAATCAATTGGAACTTTTGGATCTAACATGTCTAAATCCATTGTAAAATTCATATTACTTTATTCCTGATAGAAGACATCTTTGTTTGTTGTAATGCATGTTCATGTCCAGTTCAAATTTTGAATATATATTGATCAAGGTTGCTTAGGGTATTGTTTCAATGTACGTGATCCCTTTGAAATTTGCCCCTAATTATAAATATCAATTGCCTAAATCTTGAATATTTGTTATATATTATAATAAAAAAATAATTATATATAATTTTTTTTTTATCTTTGATGTTATAAGTTATAATGGAAATATATACGAAGAAGAAATGCTCTGCCCTTAATTTGGCCTCAAACTCTGTGTACATTAATTTATGGTACTTCCTGTCTTTACCACTACACAGAGATTAATGTAAACCAGATGGGCATATGGCACATGTAACATTTCTATCACCAGCTCATATTACTAATTGAGATGAGAAAGATAATTTGTGTATAAATAATTTTAAAATAATGATACTTATTATAGAAATTAAACTGTAGGTGTAAATTAAAAGTCTAAACTCATTTGAAGGAAAATATTATAATTAAAAATATTGTTCATAGAAAAATGTCACAAAAAAGTGACAAAAAGGCATAATAATACATATAGAACAAAAAATTATTATGACTCAATTATTTAGATTAAATTTGTTGAAATAAGTACCAAAGTATTCTTTCCTTACAAAATATTATTTAGGTGTGATAGACATGCAGTTTAGGAATTCTTTATAAGCATTACAATTGTTATTTGAAGATTATATAGAATAAATTATTCAAATATCCAGATATATCTGAGTAAAATAAAATAACAAATTTAGATAATTTGAAGTATCCATAACCGAACGTTCAAAGAAACCATATGTTGTGTATTAATTGAACCTTAAATCTTTAAAAAAATATGTAATATTTTAAAATGCTTGAAATATTGGTGCATTAATATAATACATGTGCTATCATGTCTGACATTATTAAAGAAACTTTTCTTGCAAAGTTGTTGCAAATAGTCATTCCTTAAATAATAAAAGAAAAGGTTCCTGCAACTTTCTGGCAAACAAATACTTTCTTGCAACATTGCGGCAAACTTGCTGCAATTTTCTTGCAAACAAACTTTGTTGCAGTAACATTGCGAGAATGTTGCAGATAGCTGCAACAACCTGCAACTTTCTTGCAAACACTTCTTGCAAACAAATTTGTTTGCCGCAATATTGCCGCTATATTGTTGCAATATTGCAGCAAACTTTTCATTTCTGTAAGGGCAATTAATGGAAGTATATGCTTTGTGCCAAAAGAAACGAAGAAAGTGATGCGGTTATTAGTGATTGGGTAACGCTTCAAACTAATGTGGATTAAAATCAAATGTGTGTTCCGATATATTCAATTTCATTGTGGATTAAAATCAAATGTGTGTTCAGCTACATTCGATTTCATTGTGGATTAAAATCAAATGTGTGTTCCAATATATTCGATTTCATTGTGGATTAAAATCAAATGTGTGTTCAGCTATATTCGATTCATTGTGGATTAAAATCAAATGTGTGTTCAGATATATTCTATTTCATTGTGGATTAAAATCAAATGTGTGTTCAGATATATTCAATTTCATTGTGGATTAAAATCAAATGTGTGTTCAGCTACATTCGATTTCATTGTGGATTAAAATCAATGTGTGTTATAATATATTCGATTTCATTGTGGATTAAAATCAAATGTGTGTTCAGCTATATTCGATTCATTGTGGATTAAAATCAAATGTGTGTTCAGATATATTCTATTTCATTGTGGATTAAAATCAAATGTGTGTTCAGATATATTCAATTTCATTGTGGATTAAAATCAAATGTGTGTTCAGCTATAATCAATTTCATTGCGGATTAAAACCAAATGTGTGTTCAGCTATCATATTCGATTCATTGTGGATTAAAATCAAATATGAGTTCAGATATATATTAGATTTCATTGTGGATTAAAATCAAATGTGTGTTCAGCTATATTCGATTTCATTGTGAATTAAAATCAAATGTGTGTTCAGATATATTCTATTTCATTGTGGATTAAAATCAAATGTGTGTTCAGATATATTGGATTTCATTGTGGATTACAAAGATGATATTGTTATAGCAGCTAATAATGGTAAGTTTTATAAATATTATATTTTAAAATGCAGTCCTCGGCTATTAGTTTCTTGTCTTTTAAGTTTTATTTCTTACAAGGTAAATGATTAGAAGAATGGACAAACTTTCAAAGTACAAAACTAACATGGTAAAAGCTCACATGAGGTTTGAATTGCACATATGAGCATTATGTTAGATTTTTGTGGGCACATATGAACTACCAAACTGCACACGTTGAGCAACCTGATTTGCATACAATTATAAGGAAATTGACATGAACCTTTTCGAAGGGAGTCTTATCCAAATATTGGAAATTATCTATATAATCTGCCTTTTGCTCTATAATAAGATTGATATGTATCCATGTATGATATTTCAGCATTATATGTTAAAATTGGTTTTATAAGAGAATCAAAAAGATTACAGCTAGGATACATTAAAAGGGAAATTTCCAAAAAAGGCTGCACGAGTTTTTATTGAAAACAGAGCTTTCCTAGCTATTTTGGCTAATCTGTTAAACTTGCATTTTATAGATTTCCATTATTTTTTATCAGAGTGCCCAGAAATTTATACTCAGTAATGTTATCATTTTTTTTCATCATTGAACCTTACAATGTATGGTTCCAGTTTTGTAGGTTTTTGTTCAATGATCTTTGTTTTTGTTTTTTTAGTATTTAGACATAACTGCCATTTTTCACAGTAATTTGATAAGTCATTTAAGTTATTTTGAAGACCTTCTGTACTTTTGGATAAAATTATAAGGTCATTGTAAACAAAAGACTTCCTATAACAGAATTTAATATTCTCAATGGGTTTGAACCTTTATGGTCAAAATTTTCAACTATGTCATTTATAAATAAATTGAAGAGTGTGGGAATAATACTGCCCGCTTGTTTTGCTCCTCTGTCAATGGGAAAGATCTAGAATGTTTATCCTTATATTTTAAAGATGCTTCAGTATGAATAAACTGTTATTTTATCATTTCAAACATATGTTTCCCTATACCCATTTTTGCTAATTTATAAAGCATTCCAATTCTCCAAAGGGAATCAAAAGCCTTTTTAAGATCTACAAAACAGGCATAAAGTTTTCTTTTTTATTTTTATGAATATATTTATTAATCAAAGTTTTAAGGATAAATACACTGTCTGCAGTTCTATGATTAACTCTAAATCCAAACAGGGCATTATTTTTTTTTCCATAGTTTTAATCATTCTTTGTTTTAAAATACTACTAAATAATTTGGATATACAGTTGATAAAATAAACTCATCTGTAATTGCTTGGATTACTTAACTTTTTTTGAGGCTGTAATCCCCTGCGCTGTCTGGATCCCAGGTCTTCAGAGTGTGTACCTGCAAGAGAAAACAAATGTGTCTATTACTTTCACATTAATACGACAATTTTGGAAAAGGGTCCATTAACATAAAGATATAACTTAACTTTTTTTGAGGCTGTAATCCCCTGCGCTGTCTGGATCCCCGGTCTTCAGAGTGTGTACCTGCAAGAGAAAACAAAAGTGTCTATTACTTTCACATTAATACGACAATTTTGGAAAAGGGTCCATTAACATAAAGATATAACTTAACTTTTTTTGAGGCTGTAATCCCCTGCGCTGTCTGGATCCCCGGTCTTCAGAGTGTGTACCTGCAAGAGAAAACAAAAGTGTCTATTACTTTCACATTAATACGACAATTTTGGAAAAGGGTCCATTAACATAAAGATATAACTTAACTTTTTTTGAGGCTGTAATCCCTGCGCTGTCTGGATCCCCGGTCTTCAGAGTGTGTACCTGCAAGAGAAAACAAAAGTGTCTATTACTTTCACATTAATACGACAATTTTGGAAAGGGTCCATTAACATAAAGATATAACTTAACTTTTTTTGAGGCTGTAATCCCCTGCGCTGTCTGGATCCCCGGTCTTCAGAGTGTGTACCTGCAAGAGAAAACAAAAGTGTCTATTACTTTCACATTAATACGACCATTTTGGAAAAGGGTCCATTAACATAAAGATATAACTTAACTTTTTTTGAGGCTGTAATCCCCTGCGCTGTCTGGATCCCCGGTCTTCAGAGTGTGTACCTGCAAGAGAAAACAAAAGTGTCTATTACTTTCACATTAATACGACAATTTTGGAAAAGGGTCCTTTAACATAAAGATATAACTTAACTTTTTTTGAGGCTTTAATCCCCTGCGCTGTCTGGATCCCCGGTCTTCAGAGTGTGTACCTGCAAGAGAAAACAAAAGTGTCTATTACTTTCACATTAATACGACAATTTTGGAAAAGGGTCCATTAACATAAAGATATAACTTAACTTTTTTGAGGCTGTAATCCCCTGCGCTGTCTGGATCCCCGGTCTTCAGAGTGTGTACCTGCAAGAGAAAACAAAAGTGTCTATTACTTTCACATTAATACGACAATTTGGAAAGGGTCCATTAACATAAAGATATAACTTAACTTTTTTTGAGGCTGTAATCCCCTGCGCTGTCTGGATCCCCGGTCTTCAGAGTGTGTACCTGCAAGAGAAAACAAAAGTGTCTATTACTTTCACATTAATACGACAATTTTGGAAAAGGGTCCATTAACATAAAGATATAACTTAACTTTTTTTGAGGCTGTAATCCCCTGCGCTGGTCTGGATCCCCGGTCTTCAGAGTGTGTACCTGCAAGAGAAAACAAAAGTGTCTATTACTTTCACATTAATACGACAATTTTGGAAAAGGGTCCATTAACATAAAGATATAACTTAACTTTTTTTGAGGCTGTAATCCCCTGCGCTGTCTGGATCCCCGGTCTTCAGAGTGTGTACCTGCAAGAGAAAACAAAAGTGTCTATTACTTTCACATTAATACGACAATTTGGAAAAGGGGTCCATTAACATAAAGATATAACTTAACTTTTTTTGAGGCTGTAATCCCCTGCGCTGTCTGGATCCCCGGTCTTCAGAGTGTGTACCTGCAAGAGAAAACAAAAGTGTCTATTACTTTCACATTAATACGACAATTTTGGAAAAGGGTCCATTAACATAAAGATATAACTTAACTTTTTTTGAGGCTGTAATCCCCTGCGCTGTCTGGATCCCCGGTCTTCAGAGTGTGTACCTGCAAGAGAAAACAAAAGTGTCTATTACTTTCACATTAATACGACAATTTTGGAAAAGGGTCCATTAACATAAAGATATAACTTAACTTTTTTTGAGGCTGTAATCCCCTGCGCTGTCTGGATCCCCGGTCTTCAGAGTGTGTACCTGCAAGAGAAAACAAAAGTGTCTATTACTTTCACATTAATACGACAATTTTGGAAAAGGGTCCATTAACATAAGATATAACTTAACTTTTTTTGAGGCTGTAATCCCCTGCGCTGTCTGGATCCCCGGTCTTCAGAGTGTGTACCTGCAAGAGAAAACAAAAGTGTCTATTACTTTCACATTAATACGACCATTTTGGAAAAGGGTCCATTAACATAAAGATATAACTTAACTTTTTTTGAGGCTGTAATCCCCTGCGCTGTCTGGATCCCCGGTCTTCAGAGTGTGTACCTGCAAGAGAAAACAAAGTGTCTATTACTTTCACATTAATACGACAATTTTGGAAAGGGTCCATTAACATAAAGATATAACTTAACTTTTTTTGAGGCTGTAATCCCCCTGCGCTGTCTGGATCCCCGGTCTTCAGAGTGTGTACCTGCAAGAGAAAACAAAGTGTCTATTACTTTCACATTAATACGACAATTTTGGAAAAGGGGTCCATTAACATAAAGATAACTTACTTAACTTTTTTGAGGCTGTAATCCCCTGCGCTGTCTGGATCCCCGGTCTTCAGAGTGTGTACCTGCAAGAGAAAACAAAAGTGTCTATTACTTTCACATTAATACGACAATTTTGGAAAAGGGTCCATTAACATAAAGATATAACTTAACTTTTTTTGAGGCTGTAATCCCCTGCGCTGTCTGGATCCCGGTCTTCAGAGTGTGTACCTGCAAGAGAAAACAAAAGTGTCTATTACTTTCACATTAATACGACAATTTTGGAAAAGGGTCCATTAACATAAAGATATAACTTAACTTTTTTTGAGGCTGTAATCCCCTGCGCTGTCTGGATCCCCGGTCTTCAGAGTGTGTACCTGCAAGAGAAAACAAAAGTGTCTATTACTTTCACATTAATACGACAATTTTGGAAAAGGGTCCATTAACATAAAGATATAACTTAACTTTTTTTGAGGCTGTAATCCCCTGCGCTGTCTGGATCCCCGGTCTTCAGAGTGTGTACCTGCAAGAGAAAACAAAAGTGTCTATTACTTTCACATTAATACGACAATTTTGGAAAAGGTCCATTAA